>NW_023416401.1:3939480-4504480 GCF_014108235.1 Myotis myotis | reverse complement strand
TTAGAGCTGGGACGGGTCGGGGCTGCCCCTACCCCGGGGCCACCCGGAGTGGGCGTTAGTGCCAGGGGCGCTGGAGCGATGCTTCTTGGTCTGGGCGTGGAGTTTCCTCTGCTAAATGGCGGGCAGGGTTCGTCTCCCCAAAGTTATTCACTGAGACTGTCCCCCGCCCCCCGAGAGCCACCCATGGGGGTGCGGGCGGAGGGTGCCGGGCGCGAGGCGGGGGGTCGGGTCGGTGGTGGGCGGAGTTGGGATGGCGCCCAGGGGAGAGGGTCTGGGTGGTGGTGGTGGGACTGGGGGAGGCTGGGTGTCACGTTGGCCCCGGCGAGGACTGTCCACACCCAGCCCGGGGCCTCTTTGTCCTGGGCCCGGGAACCCCGCGACCCAGGACGAGGTCCGCCTGGAGAGGAAGGTGCGACAGTGGGAGGATTGGGGAGACATCCGGCAAAACATAGGGAGCTCCAGGGGAGACGGGGTGCACGGGGGACCTGCTGGGAAAGGGAGCTCCTGATCCACCCGAGGCTTCCAGGCCCCGAGGGTGGGATGGGGCCCCGCAGGGGGAGCCCGCCTGGCTCCGGAGCAGCTGGACTTCGGCTGCAGGGCCTGTTGCCTCCCAGCAGGGAGAAGGGTCCCAGCTCTGCCCGCGCCTGGAAGGACCGAGCTGTGAATCTGGGGTCAGTAGCGATGCCCTAGCAGCGGTTCTCAACCTGTGGGTCGCGACCCCTTTGGCGGTCGAACGACCCTTCCACAGGGGTGGCCTAAGACCATCCTGCATCTCATATTTACATGACGATTCATCACAGTAGCAACATGACAGTGATGAAGTAGCAACGAAAATAATTTTATGGTTGGGTCACAACATGAGGAACTGTATTTAAAGGGCCAGAAGGTTGAGAACCACTGAAGGTGCATTTGTGGGCGAAGAATCATGCCAAGGAGCGCATCGCCCTGCCGGGCCCTGTTCCACACATGTCTGGGACGTCCCTGGCTCTTTTCCGTGGAAACGGCTCTCAGCCTGCGTTCCTTTGGGATAGACTTGATGGCGTTTCCAGCTTTTATGTGTCAGAGCAGGAATGCGGGGTTTTGTGTTTGCTCGGAGACGGGGGGGCTGGAGAATGGGGCGCAGCATCGCAGGAGGTTTCTGTTCCCAAGATTCCTGCTCTTCGCTGGAGGCTGGAGGGCAGGGCGCGGGGCAGGGCGCTGCCCAGTGCAGGGTGGGGGGGAGCGGGGTGCGGCCAGGCAAGAAGATGCCTGCAAACCCAGAGATAGCATCGGCTCCCGGATAGGACACGCAGCTAGGGTGGCTTTGGGAATAATTTCCTGAAGGTTAGATGAAACGGTATCGCTGGAGATTTTGCAATGGTAATCGTGGGGCGCGCATACGGAACACTCTCGCGTGAAACCCCCAGTTTAGACACACCTCCAATCTCTGTCCAGTTGGGTAAATTAAGACCCCCTCTGACCACACCATGTCTGTTTCCCTTTCACTCATCCGGCCAGCAACTCTTCAGCCTGATGTGTGGGCATCACCCTTGAGAAGCACAGTTTTCATTTTATAGATTCCTTAATGGGGCTCGCAAAACAGTCCCGTGTTTGAAGTGAGCTCTTCAAAGCGAATCTCCAGCAAGGCCCTGAGAGTCCACCTCAGCCCCCCCCCCCCCCGCCCCCCCAGCTGTGTCCTGGGTGGAGGAGTCTTTCCAGGTGCACTTTTCTCCCATGTCTGCACCTTTCACCTCTGTAACCTGCACAGTTCCCCATGACCCCCCCGTCCTCCACACTCAAAGAAAAGAAGAAAAAAGGAAAGGGGGGAGATTCCTAGCGGAACAGGAACTGTTGGGGATGGTGAAAACTGATTCTCACCAGCTCAGTTGCTGAGATGTCTCTACCCCGTTACAAATACTAAGATTCTTTTAAATATGTGCTCAGTATTGTCCACCATATAAAACCTGCCTTGGGAATTGCAGTGTTATCTATTATATATTAGAAATAGTATGTAATTGGACACAGTTAACCTACTTTTTTGCTAAAATGGCTCTAATTCAAAAGGAATTAAAAGTGTTGTTTTATAGCAGGGGTCCTCAAACTACGGCCCGCGGGCCACATGCAAATACAAATATTGTATTTGTTCCGGTTTTGTTTTTTTTACTTCAAAATAAGATCTGTGCAGTGTGCATAGGAATTTGTTCATAGTTGTTTTTTTTTTAAACTATAGTCCGGCCCTCCACCTGTCTGAGGGACAGTGAACTGGCCCCCTGTTTAAAAAGTTTGAGGACCCCTGTAATTTATAGCATACCATGCCTTCCCCTGGGACTATATGAATTCTGCCCGAAACCTATGTTGACAAATTGGCATTCTACCTTTTCAGATTTTATAGCATTAATTAAAGAGAATATGTAATGTGACTCCTTTAGCAGAAAGACTTTTTTGTTGTTGTTCTTGATAACAATGAACATAGTCATCTTTTTTAAAATAAAAATGGGTATAATACTTCCTGTTATTTTTTGCCTTAGTGAAAAAAGCTTAAGGCAAATAAAGGAAGTAAATGAGAACTAATTTATGTTAAAGCCATGATCATAAGGAAGTCAAAGTTTTAGTATATATTTAGATCGATGTATTTAGATCAGCGCATTATCCGCTACCTTTTCAAAAGGAGATGGTTGCTGTTCACACTGAAATACAGCCCGATCCTGAATCACCTTCTGAATCACTCATGCCTCTAAGCCCATGCACATTTTTGGGCTCTGTTGTCATTCCCTTGGCACTGGGTATTCCATATATGGCACCTGACTTGTGGTTAATCATCCTTTTCATGAAACTGGATTCCCATCTTACCCAGAGTTTGTTAGAAGGAAATTTAGTAGGATCCTCTCAGCCCTGAGAATACTCAGGTAAATCTTACAGGTTACCTTTGAGATGTTAAGAATTTGAAAGACGATATTTCCACTTTGCAGAAGGCAGGGTACACAGAAAAAATTATGTATTTAAAATTCCTAACTATTATGCTCAGTCAAGACAATGTCTTTATTTTTTAAGACATTCCATAAATTTCAGTTCCTTAAGCTTCTTTTTCCTTCATGAAAAAGGGTGTTCTTTTATGAGCCCACCTTGTACATTCACTGTAAAACTGAACAGCATGCAACAGTGAAGCGATCTCAAGTAGCATCTTTAGTCTTCACTCTCCTTTTGGCATTAGATTTTTCTATCAGTATTTAATGATTTGTATGATAAGCTTTGTATCATACGATTAATAAAATTGGGCAGTACTGTAATATGAACCAAGGCAATTTATTTCCCCAGACTACAGTAGATAATACTTTATATTATCATTTTTTAAAATTTAAATAGTTATATTTTGATTTGAAGTTGTTTGCCACTCTAGGTTATATAAATCAGATATTTAAAGTTGTCCTTAAGGGTTCTCATGCAAAGAGAGATTTTGTAACTCCAATAGCCAATCCATAATTGACCAATTTGTAAAAAAGCCTTTTTGAACATTGCAGTTTTTATTGGGCACTCTTTTATATAAAAGTTATTTTAAAAATATCTTTAAAGGTCAGTACTTCACCATTGCTAATCTGATTATGCCTTAACATTTTTTTACTTTATTTTCAACAACATATCCAATCCCCACACATATAGTATCAAATCACTTTTACTTTCAAGAAGCAAGAAATAACTGAAGTCTATATATGAATTTCACCCCTCTAAAAATGATATTAATGAATTAATTGCATATTCTTTCTAATGAGGTACTATACAGCAATGAAAATGAACTACTGCTGTATACTCAGCATGCATAAATTTCACAAACATAGTTTGAGCAAAGAAACCCAGTGTCCACAGCAAGCATGGCTGCATACATTTAAAAGCCCAAAATTGGCAAAATACACCTGTATCTTCTTGGGGAGGAGAGGAAAAGCAATTGGAAAGAGGCCTTGAAGATAATAGTAATGTTTTATTTCATAACAATGAAGGTGAATGTTCTAGTTTTCATTTTATTATTTAAAAAAATACCTATTTATGCTATATGTAGTCTTCTGTATTTATGGTTTAGAAAGAACATTGAAAAAATAAACAAGCAATAGAGGGAATGAACAAAGCCAAAAGTTCTATGAAAATATAAACCTTGCTATGATTGAGCAAGTAAAAAATAGGGAGGCACAAATCCAACAATATTAAGGTAAGAAGGAAGCATACTTATGAAGAGGAGAAATGTTTTAAAAAATAGATACTAATATTAATAGATTATTTCAATTAATTTGAAAACAGAGTTGGGCAATTTCTTACAAAATCCAAATTGCCAAAATTGACTCAAGGGGGTATACAAAATGTAAATAGACTTAGAACCATTAAAGGCATTGGATTAGAAGCCAAACACACGCCTTCATTCACATCCATCAGGCCCAGGCCTGTGACAGGTGAATTCTTCCATAGTTACATGGAACAGGTAATTTGTACCTTATGTAAGTTATTTCAGAGAACAGAAAAAAGTTACCTCATTTTATGAGGATTGTATGACGTTGAAAAGTAGTAGCTTGATCTTATTTATGGACATATACTTAAAATACTAAAATAAATAGCAGGAAGATTATCATGCCCTATAAGGTTTATCACAGGAGTGCAAAGATGGTTTCACATTAGAAAATTTACTATTGGATTTTAACATAGTAATATATCCAGAGAGAGGAGAACATATGTTCCTTTCAAAATAAGTGGATAGCTATCTTTATCGTTATAAAAATTCTGAGCAAGCTAGGGATAGAAGGGAATAACCCTTCTGAATATAATGAAGCCTACTTAAAATGGATGAATGTGTGAATGAAAGGAAAAGAGAAATACTCAAAATTAATGGTGAAATGCTAAAAACATTCTCTTTAAAGTTAGAAACAAACCCAGGTTGGTCACTATACCTGTCTTCAGCAATCTGCTGGAGGTACTCACAAGCACACATTAAGATAAAAATCTAATTGCTATTTTACCTGCTGTAGGATTACCTTCATGGGAGACCCAACACTATCTTGACAAACTACTAGAGCTAATAAAAGTAAGCAAGTTTTCTGGATAAAAAAATCTAAAAGGATTTTGATCAGCTGATCATGAAAAAATTATGGAAGAGTAGAAAGCTGAATAAAACTAACCAGATGACAGGGATTGAGGTCACCATAACTAATACCATGTTTGTTTTGGTCTTCGGGTCCCTTGCATTTCCTCAAGAATTAATGTTGAATTGTTCCAATAAATAAATTAATTAATTAATAAAATAAAGCTATTTGGGATTTTGGTGGAGATTGTATTGCATCTATACATGTAATTTGGGACTATGTCTTCTGATGTATGAAGATGACATATCTGTTTTGAAGGGCATTGTTTGCTTGTGGTTTCAGATATTTTTTATTGCTAGCGTACAGGAATGCCATTGACTCGTGTATTTTGGTCTATGTTCTGCAAACGTGCTCAATTCATTTATTATTAATATTGTTTTTGGGTGGACTTCTTAGGATTTCCAATGTATAAGGTCATATCATCTGCAGATAGAGATGAGTTTACTTCTTTTCCAACCTGGATGCCTTTAGTTTGTTTTTTCTGTGATTCCCCGGCTGGCAGAGCTCCAGGCGGTGCTGAATGGAGGCGGGAGAGCAGGCGTCAGATTGCCCCTCAGGTTAGAGGGAAGCAGCCCTCCCTGGAGTGTGATGGTAGCTGTAGGTCTTCCGTAGATGCCCTCGCTCCTGTTGAACAAGGTCCCTTTTATTTCCAGTTTGTTCATTATAAATGGGTGTCGAATTTTGTCAAGTGCTTGTTTTACATCTGTTGAGATGATCATGTAGTTTTATTGTTTTTTTAAAAAATCCTTTATTGAGGTAAGATTTACATACACAAAGCTGTACATGTTTAATGGTACAACCTGGTGAGTTAGATAAGCATAAATCTGTGACATCATTGCCACCATCTGTGCCATAAACATATCCAATACACTCACAAGTTCCCTCCCACCCTCATTATTATTATTTTAACATTAAGTGTACAGTACAGCATTGTTAACTATAAGCACTGTGCTAGACACATCTCTAGAACTTATTTACGTTGCGTAACTAGAACCTTGTTCTTTATTCTGTATCTTATTCATGCAACCTTTTTTTTTTTTTTTAAAATTCTAGGTCTTCAGTTTTGCTTGTGAAGCCTGCAAAAAGGTGATATTTCAGACACCTTCTACACTAGAGGCAGACAAAATGCTGGGCAGAGGTGAGCAATTTCAAAATGGTGTTTTTAGAACAGAAACGAGGTTTACCTACCCTGGAAAGAGCAGCTTGCCCAATCGGTGCACTGTGGAATTAGCCTGCGTATTTGTAATTAGAGACAAGTCAAGATAATTTAAATATATGTTTCTGCTCTTTATACCTGCACTGAATTTGAGGTGAGTGCTAAGGTTCCAGGCCCTGTTTCTGTGGTCATTCAGGCTTCGAGGGTCTAACAATTACATGAAGACTTACATGTAGAAAGCCCTGCATCGCTGTAGGACTGCAGCCTGGAGAAGGACAGGTAGGGCGCTGAGCGATCAGGGCAGGGTTATCAATGCTGGGGCTGCCTCCGGGAGCATGGCAAGGGGAGCCACTCCATTCAACACAGAACTTAGCCCTTTGCATGCTGAGGAGTTCGGGAGCCTCAGACGTTCCCAGCATCAGGGAAGCTCGGCCCAGGCCGACTTTCTCCGTGGTACAGGGAATATTGGAGGAAAGTGTCATGATAGGTTTTTTAAAAAATATATTTTATTGATTTCAGAGAGGAAAGGAGAGAGAGGGAGAGATAGAAACATCAATGATGAGAGAAGCATTGATCAGCTGCCTCCTGCACAGCCCATACTGAGGATCAAGCCTGCAACCCAGGCATGTGCCCTGATCAGGAATCAAACTGTGACCTCCTGGTTCATAGGTCGATTCTCAACCACTGAGGCATGCCAGCCAGGCATGTCATAATGTCTTAAAAAAAGATATAGCTCTTCCCAGAGATACCAAATAGTTTTTCAACAAAGTGCACCATTTCTGGTTATAGTGCCTCATTTACTTTTATTAAACGAACTAGAGGCCCTGTGCATGAATTCGTGCACCTGTGGGGTCCCTCAGCCTGGCCTGGGGGATCCAGCAGAAACTAGCTCTCTGACATCCCCCTAGGGGTCAAATGCACGAGTTTGGCCAGCTGGGGAGGGGCCGTGGGAGGGCCTCAGGGCATGTCTGGCCCATCTCACTCCGTCCTGATGGGCCGGACCCCACAAGCAAACTAACCTGGTCGGAGCGTCTGCCCTCTGGTGGTAAGTGCACATGATAGCGAGCGGTTGAGCAGCCTTAGCATATCGTTAGCATATTATGCTTTAATTGGTTGAACGGATGACCAGACACTTAGCATATTAGGCTTTTATTATATAGGATGCCACTGTTATTCCTATGGAGATAAAGAAAGGAGCTACTGTAGAGAGTGGCCAGGGGTGTTCCTCTTGGGAAAGAGACGGGAGCTTGTCGCTGTGCTAAACATGCGAAGAAGAGAGAAAGAGGTCATTGCTCCTGAAGACGGGCACTTCTTTCTGACTGAACGCTCGCCCCTGATTGGGGTGAGAGAGAACAGGATGCATGGGCAGCGTGGATTCTCTGTGAGGTTCCCACTTCAGTGAGTACTCGTTTACCAGCGTGGTTCTGTGAAGGCAGCCAGTTAAAGAACGGGGTGGATTTGATATTTTGATATAAGTATCAAAACACTTAAAGTGATACTTATATTTGCTTACTCTTTATTAGAGGGCAACATTTCCAGAGAAAGAAGACCCCATGTGGCCTTTTGGTGGGGAGTTTTGCAAAACTATGAACACAGAGGACTGTGAGCTCTGGGGGTGGGGGAGGGGGGTGGTGGGGGGCTGAGGGGAGTGTGACAGAGAAGTGCCCATGGGAAGAATTCAAAGGTAAAGTTGACTGTTTTCCTTACTTGACTGTTTTCCTAACTCATACACTGCCTGGCTGGCTGTGTAGGCTGAAGACTGTCGTAAAAGACTCATAGTCAAGTGAGCGTCTGTTTATTGATTCAGGTGTGTGTGGGCCTGTAGCTCAGCTTTGTCATGCCTGCAGTACACACACCCCTTTCATAGGAAGAACCCTTTCATAGCCTTTGAGAAGCACAGGAAATCTTAAAGCCCCCTCCTTCATACAAATATCCAATCAGGACTGTTTTTTTAGCTGAAAGAAAATTATCCCTTTAAAAATACACATGTAAAGAGACTGCGTAAGATATTTGTTACATGTATGGTGATTGGTCTATTTCTGCCTCCTGGTTTTGGAGACGACTGTAGAAATCATTTTGCCACATTTTTTTCTGTTTGCATGCATTTCTACTTTACAACATGCACATTTTTACTCACAGTGAATTTCGGCGAGTGCCTCAGGTCTGCGGACCTCATCCAGTCCAGCGACCCTGACTTCAGAGTTCTCCGTGACGGGTCTGTCTACACGGCCAGTGCTGTTGTGTTATCTGATGGGAGGAGATCATTCACCATTTGGCTTTCCGACACAAAGAAACAGACACAAAAGGAGATTAATGTGCTCCTGGAGCCTCAGAAAAAGGTATGGAAAGTGCATTGATATTTTCAGGCACGTCTTTCTTTTCATTTAAATATACATAGTTTTTAAATCGCAAAGAGGACCAAAGGATACATAGGATTTTTTCCTCTCCTTTTTCCTTACCTTGTGTGTACTTCCCCTTCCCCTCTCCCCTCTCCCCTTTCTTAGCACTGCTAAAACCGGGATTTTGCTTTGTGGAATCTAAATGGCACCTCCTCTGTGAAGACTTCTTCCACTGCTAAAGCCCAAGTAATTGCTTTTGTGAGCCGGGGGGAATTTGGCTTACCCTCTATTGCAACATTTTGAGTTATTTATTAAAAAGATTTTTATTAATTTCAGAGAGGAAGGCAGAGGGAGGGAGAGAGAGAGATAGAACATCAATGATGAGAGAGAATCATTGAATAACTGCCTCCTGCATATCCCCACTGGGGATCGAGCCCGCAACCCGGGCATGTGCCTTGACTGAGAATTGAACTGTGACCTCCTGGTTCCTAGGTTGACGCTCAACCACTGAGCAACGCCGGCCAGGCAACATTCAGTTTTTTATTAGTGCAAACAATTTACCTGCGGTTGTTTGAGGGCATGAATTGACCCCCTTTTTGCTGATAGTGTTGGTAGTACCTGACCCATCCGTAGTCCATAGTGTATGTGACATTAATGCTAAACGCTTTGGTTCTCAGTGACTATGAGGCTGGCTTCCAGCACCCACGGTGGTTCTGGCGTTAGATAGGATGGAAGCCTGGAGCTTGATAAGTAGGAAAAGAGTATGCATGGCCTGGCATTGGCCCCCGCCCAGGGGATCCCTCACTGCCGTTCTAGTGCACAGCCTGAGGAATGGAGTAGTCACAGAAAGGATGAAAGGTTTAGACTGGGTTACGACTCATCGATGTAAAGTGTGTTAGTGATAGAGTTAATTTAAGTATCGGCTTTGCACTTTAATAAGTGTTTAATAAAATTAATTAATTCTCAGGAAATAAAAGGTCTTCTTTGCTGTGCACGAAATGAGATGGAAATCACTGTAACATCCCATGGAACTCTGCAGTGATGGAAATCCCATGGGACTGTCTGCCATGGCAGCCCAACACTAATGGCTGCCGAGCAGTGGGCATGTGGCGTGTAACCGAAGGGTGGACTTTTATATTCTACTTACTTCTAATTAATTTACACTTAAATAGTCACATATGGCTACAGCAGGGCAGAGGGAGTGGTCAGGCAATGAGGTATATTCTTTTTCTTTTGCTCTGGTTCACCTGAGAGTATGAGGCTTTAGCAGAAAGAACAAGTGAGAGCTGCACAGGAACTAAGGGAGCCTTAGCCGGTTTGGCTCAATGGATAGAGTGTCAGCCTGTGGACTGAAGGGTACCAGGTTTGCTTCCAGCCAAGGGCACATACCTGGGTTGTGGGCTCGATCCCCCGTGGGGGGCATGCAGGAGGCAGCTGATCAATGATTCTCTCTCATCATTGATGTTTCTATCTCTCTATCCCTCCCTCTTCCTCTCTAAAATCAATAAAAATATATTTAAAAAGAACTAAGGAGACAGTGATGCTTCTGCTAACTGAAGCGGTGGTCAGTGTTAGGAAGGTGTGCACCAGGAGATTCTCTTGTGTATGAAACCTTTACCACCTGCATACACTCTCTCTTACCCTCCTAAGGAAAAGTCCTTCTTATCTGGCCTTTAGCTTCTGTGTGGAAATTCTTGAGACTGACCCTCCAGGGAGGTGTCAGGTGTATGGGCTGTTTATTATCTTACCACAAAGTGGGTTGTGATGCTTTTGTTTATTAATTTTCTTTCTCTAAATGCAGGTGCTGAGGAAAAGACACGCTAAAGAAACGGTGCTCCGGCGATCCAAGAGGCGGTGGGCGCCCATCCCCTGCTCCATGCAGGAGAATTCCTTGGGCCCTTTCCCTCTGTTTCTTCAACAGGTAGGTTTTGCATTACTTCTGACTGGGCATCTTTTAATTCCAAAAGCCTGTTTTATTCAAATTTAATAACTCTTTAAATGTTTTAAAAAAAACCAGGTTTGATTGAAGATATTAATAAAGTCATGAAGTCTAATAAAAGTGAGTAAAGTGAGAAAAAATCAATAAAATCTATAATAATAAAAGCATAATATGCTAATTAGACTGGACAGCCGAATGACCTTCCAGACGTCATTCCAGACGTCCTTCCAGATGAAGCTGCTGTGGCGGAGGCCGAGGCAGAGACGGTTAGGGGCGATCAGGCAGGCAGGAAGAGTGGTTAGGGGTGATTAGGCAGGCAGGCAGGCGAACAGTTAGAGACGATCTTTTCATGTGGCCATGCTTAAAAGCAAGGGAGACAGAGAAATGTCTTTCTTTAGGGCAGCTTTGTGTTTGGCCATCACTTCTAATACAGTTTAACAAAGATTTTTTGGGAGGAATATTATTTTTTTAATTAAACTTATTGGAGTGGCATTGTTTAATAAAATTATATAGGTTTCAAATATACAATTCTATGATACATCATCGGCATATTTCATTGTGTTCCATTATTTTTTGATTATTTTCTTTTTAAAAAAATTTATTGATTTTAATGGGTGACATCTATACTAATAAAAGGGTAATATGCTAATTAGACTGGATCAACCGGATGTCTTCCAGATGTCTGAAGTCCTCCTGGACAAAGCCACGATGGCGGGGGCCAAGGCAGAGGCAGTTAGGGGAGAGCAGGCCGGCAGGGGAGCAAGCAGTTAGGGGCGTGATCAGGCTGGCAGTGGAGCAGTTAGTGGTGAGATCAGGCAGGCAGGCAGAGGCAGTTAGGGGTGATCAGGCCAGCAGGGGCTCAGTTAGGGGGGGATCAGGCCGGCAGGGGAGCAGTTAGGGGCAATCAGGTCAGCAGGAGAGCAGTTAGGGGCATCAGGCCAGCAGGCAGAGGCGGTAATGGGCAATCAGGCTGGCAGGGGAACAGTTAGGGCGATCAGGTCAGCAGGGGAACAGGCCAGCAGGCAGAGGCAGTTGGGGGCGATCAGGCAGGCAGACAGAGTGGTTAGGGGCGATCAGGCAGGCAGGCAGGTGAGCAGTTAGGAGCCAGCAGTACCGGATTGGAGAGGGTGCAGGCTGGGCTGAGGGAGACCTGCCCCGCCCCAATACCCTGTGCATGAATTTTGTGCACCGGGCCTTTAGTTGGTTAATAAAATTAAATAGGTTTCAAATGTACAGTTCTATAATACATCATCTGCATATTGTATTGTGTGTTCACTACCCAAAGTCAAGTCTTCTTCTGTTACCATTTATCCCCTCTTTACTCTCCTTTCCCCATCCCCTTTTTTCTCTGGTAATCCACTATACCGTTGTCTGTGTATGAGGTATTTATTTATTTATTTATTTGCTTAATCCCTTCATCTTTTCATCCAGCCCCCCAAGCACCTTTTTAGCTGTCAGTCTGTTCTCTGTATCCGTAAGTCTGTTTCTGTTGTGTTTGTTAGTTCATTAGATTCTACATATGAGTGAAATCACAGGGTACTTGTCGTTCTCTGACTGGCTTATTTCACTTAGCATAATACTCTCCAGGTCCATTTATGCCACTGCAGAAGGTAAGATTTCCTTCTTTTTTTATGGCTGAGTAGTATTTTATTGTGTAAATGTACTGCTGGTTTTTTTTTTTCCCCCCCAAAGAGAGGAAGGAAGAGAGAAGGAGAGAAAGTGAAACATTGGTTGTTTGCCTCCCATACGCACCCCACGGGGAATCAAACACGTAACCTGGGTATGTGCCCTGACCTGGAGTCACACTTGACACCTTTTGGTGTTTAGGACTATGCTCCAACCAACTGAGCCACACTGGTTGGTCAGGACAAGGACAGCTTTTTTATCCATTCATCTACTAAGTAGACATTAAGGGATATTAGCACCCTCTGAGATGCTGTCATCCTCAGCTTCTGTCTTTGTACCACGCCTCCAACCCACTGGCCAATGCTGTTGGCTGTATCTTCAAATTATATCCAGAATCTAACCACTTGTCACCACCTCTGCTGCTACTGTGCTAGCCTAGCAAACTATCACTTGCCCCTGAATTATTGCAGTAACTTTCTAAATGGTCTTCCTGTTTCTTCCCTCTGCATCTATCCAAGTCTAGTTTTAACAATTATCAAGTGCTAGAGGCCCGGTGCACAAAATTCGTGCGGGGGGGGGGGGGGGGAGGAGTGTCCCTCAGCCCAGCCTGCACCCTCTCCAATCTGGGACCCCTCAGGGGATGTCCGACTGCTGGTTTAGACTCTAAACCAGCAGTCAGACATCCCTCTCACAATCTGGGACTGCTGGCTCCCAACCGCTCACCTGCCTGCCTGCCTGATTGTCCCTAACCACTTCTGCCTGTCAGCCTGATCAACCAACTGCTCCCCTGCTGGACCAGTTGCCCCCAACTGCCCTCTCCTGCAGGCCTAGTCCCCTCCAATTGCCCTCCCCTGCCAGCCCAGTCACCCCTAACTCCCCTCCTCTGCAGGCCTGGTCTCCTCCAGCTGCCCTCCCCTGCTGGCCATCTTGTGATGGCCATCTTTGACCGCATGGGGGCGGCCATCTTGTGCGAGGATGTGATGGTCAATTTGCATATTACCTCTTTATTATATAGGATTATCTTTTAAAAATATAAATCAGATATTATCTCTTCATCTCCAAGAAAAAGGCCCCATTATTACTGCATTCCCCTCCATCTCCTTCTCCTTCCCCAGTTCCTGCAGCCACAGTGGCCTTGTTGCTGCTCTGAACACCCAGGCACAATCCCACCCTGTCCTGTTGCACTTCCTGTTCCCTCCACCACAAAGTCTTCCCTGTTTATTCTCACAGCTCATTCTTTCCATTTTTGTCAGTTCCCCTCCTAAGGGACATTCCAATTGGCATTCCCTTCACCATACATGAGAGTCCCAGGTTGCCTCACTCTTGCCAACTACCGGTATTACTCTTCTTTTCTATCTTTGCCAAATCACAAAATATAAAATTATGCCTATTGCTTGTAAGTAGATTTTCTTTGGTTTCTGTTTGTGTTGAACATTGTTTTCATTAAATTTGTGCAGTTAAAAAAAAAAAATCTTTTGCCAAATGCTTTTACTGCTTTGTGTGTTGATGAAGTGACGAGTGATTGTTTTAGTAAAGTTGTCTCTTTAAAATGACAATATAAACACATAAGCTGCCTTTTTCAAACACTAGCGTTTTAACAGAATTTAACTTTTTACGTCTATCTTTTTCTTCTTAGGTCCAATCCGATGCAGCACAGAACTATACCGTCTTCTATGCAATAAGTGGGCGTGGAGTTGACCAAGAACCTTTAAATTTGTTTTTCATAGAAAAAGACACTGGAAATCTGTATTGTACTCGGCCAGTGGATCGTGAAGAATATGATGTTTTTGATGTAGGAGTTTTATTGATATACGTGACTTTAAACGGTTAAACTGTTTCTTTTGATACTCTACTCTTTCCTGTCTTCTTGCATTCTCTTCTTAGAGGGCATGAAAGTAAAGAGATAAATTATGCAATATTTTGGAATACTTTCTACTTTTTATGTCAACTTCTGTTGTTGATCAAAACGAAGCAAACAGCTTTAATTGTATTTGAATGTAAATTCCAGTAAGTTCCCAGGAGTTGTTTTTGCTCAGGAGATACAGCCCTCTCTCTGGTCGGGGTACGGTTTCCTCTCTCCGGGACATGGCCATGGTCTTTCCTCTTCTGCTCTAACCACTTCTCTTGTCTTCCTTCCACTTGTAAGCTCGCTGATCATGTCTGAGTACTAGCTACGAAAGCAAAAGTCAGAGACTAAACACAAACAAGGTAAATAAGCCAGCATTCTGATATGGATGAGCTTACAGACCCTGGGGAATAACTCAGACAGTTTTCAGTGTAACAGGGTAAGTGCTGTGGGGTCATGTGGTCATTCATGTGGTGCAAGGACTATGATTCCCCATAAAAAAAGGGATGTTCTTCCTAGAAGAAGGAAGAGATCTGGGTGAACAAACATGACTGATGTCCACCACATGACATTTCTTAGTTTTTGGTTAAAAAATGATCAACTCAGTGTTGTAATCACACGCTGAATCAAAATACATTCTATTTGGCATTAAAATGCCTTTAATTACATAGCAACACAGAAACTGGTCAATGGATTTTGTTAGAAAAACTCTTAAAATATGTGATCTATGAGGTAAAACAGTACAAGGGCGTGGTAGTGTCAAGACTGGAAACCACTGCTTTATGTGGGTGAAATAGGGATTTTTCCCATTCCCCTGAGTTTGTCTTCTCCAGCACAGTTTTCTAATTATGGAGTGAATACAGACTATAACCCAAGCCTCTTATTCACCTTTAACTTCTCAGTCTAATCTATATGACTTCACTGTACTCTGAAACTTTATTTGAAGTGTAGACATTTCTACCAAATGCTTTATTTAAAGCGTTTTTCCATTGATACTTTGATGATTAAAAAAGCACTGAATAGAAATTAAGTGGTTTATTCTTGAGAATATTTGTAAGGTAGGCAGTGGACAGAGTGTAGTGTTCTCTCTCGCTAGAATGCTAGAATCTTCTATCAACGGGCACTGACCTCGCTTCTCCTGTTTCCCAGCTCATTGCCTATGCGTCAACTGCAGACGGGTACTCGGCCGACTTACCTCTCCCGCTGCCCATCCGAGTGGAGGATGAGAATGACAACCACCCCGTTTTCACGGAGCAAGTTTATAAGTTTGAAGTTCCAGAAAGTAGTAGACTCGGTAAGGCGATATTTTGGGGGAACTTTTTTGTGAGTGTTTTCGTTGGCCATTTGTATTATTCTTTTATGAAATGTATGTTCATTTCCTTTGTTCTTTTCTTTCCTCTGGTGTTTGTATGTTGCCTAATTATTTATTAACCTACCTAAAAGTGTTCTTTACATATTAAGGATATTAACTTGTCACCTTGCAAATATTTTCTCAGTCAATTGTTTCTTTTCAGTTTTATTAAAGCTCCTTTATGCGGTAGAATAGTTCAGGTCTTTCATTCAGTTAAATCTATCCATATTAGACCTAGAATAGCCGTTTCCCTTCAGACTTTATGATACATTTAAGAGTAAAATATATTATGTTAAATATGTTTGTGTACATTTTTTGAGATACTGAGTTTTTTATATTTAAGGCCAATCATACCAAGATGATATTGAACCAGTATCTATTCACAGAATATATTTAATCCCATCAAACACAAACAATGAGTATCTTAGAGGATATTGTAGGAGTTTTTTGTGTTAACAATATGATACCAATTACTTCTAAAGGCAGATGACAAGTTATTCAAGCTATGTACCGTATTTGGTTTATATACTTTATTTCATCTTATTATTATGTGGGTTTATCATTATTCTCACCTCCAAGCAGAGGACATGCAGGGAAGAATGTACAATAAAACTAAAGTCAATATAGATATTTGTATTAGGTTTTATTTAGGGAGGTGTTGAATGACAGCCACTGGTGATACAGTTTTTTAAAGCTCTTATTTCTACTGTTTCTTCTCTTAAAACTACGACCTTATTATTTCCACCATCATTGTTAAAACTCAAAAAGTGCAGATACCCCTAAGCATACTTAACAATGCTAGAAACTAAATACTCTTTTTTTTTACATCAGGTACCACTGTGGGGGTGGTTTGTGCCACAGACAGAGATGAGCCCGACACGATGCACACGCGCCTGAAGTACAGCATTTTGGAGCAGACGCCCAGGTCGCCCGGGCTCTTCGCTGTGCATCCCGCCACGGGCACCATCACCATGGTGGCGCAGTATCTGGACAGAGAGGTAGCCTCCTCGCTCTGCGGGATGTCTTTCTGCCAGGGGCCGAGGCCCCTCTTCTTCCCCATCACTGTACTTGGCTGTTCCTTGGATTGAATTCTAATTTTGTTTTATTTCGGAATAAGATAGTAAGAATTCCTGGCCGTGTTACCTGTGTTATATATGACTTCTATTTCTTGAAGTAGGAGAAGCCATAAGGAATAGAAATACAGGTCAGCTGGTATTTAGAAGGTGTGGGAACAAAATCTATTTCTTATGAAAGTGATTATTATCAGTATTTTTTTCTTGTGTGTGTCTAGTGGGTTCTAGCTCAGCCAAGGATGCAATTCTTGGAAAGGACAATTTGTTTTGTTTAACTCCTGAGGATAGCCCTTACCCTGATCCCTATCCAGTTAGAGATATGTTTTTTTTTCTTTTTTAAATTTGATTGTTGAAAGTGTTATGTACTTTTTATCTAGGAAGGATTAATGGAGGTCAGATTTGTTAAAAATATGCAATACTATTTGGATACTAGTAATAGCATATTGTGATATATATATATTACTCTATATTCAAATTCTTTATGCATAATTTTATTTGATTTTTGTAATTTCCTGTTTGGACAAGTATTACATTCAAACTATAAGGAGAAATGTGACAGTCAGAAAGATTGATTGACTTGATTTTGTTAGCCTATATCAGCCGTGGGCAAACTACGGCCCGCGGGTCTGATCTGGCCAGTTTGAAATGAATAAAACTAAAAAAAAAGAGACCGTACCCTTTTATGTAATGATGTTTACTTTGAATTTATATTAGTTCACACAAACACTCCATCCATGCTTTTGTTCCGACCCTCCGGTCCAGTTTAAGAACCCATTGTGGCCCTCGAGTCAAAAAGTTTGCCCACCCCTGGCCTATATCTAACTAGGTCAACAAAATCATTATTGACTGAGCTGATGAATCAACTTCATATGCAAAAATAGCTTTATTGGAACACTTAAATTCTTCCCACTGCAACTAGAATAACATAAATATAAGGATCGATATGACTGGGAGAGATATTAAAAAGACATCGATGTGATATGACGCCAAAGAAAAAGGGAGGGATAGTGAGAACTTTTAAAAAGGAATCAAAAGTAGAACAGAGGTTTCATTAATTTTTTTAATGCATTTTTGGGGCTAGAGATTTTATGTGATAAAGCACATAATGGTAATAATAAATGGGAAAGTTTGAAGGGAACAGTATTAACGTATTTTTGTGTCTGTGTAATATGTAGAGATGATGTGGTAATTAAGTGCAAACAAGGATTTTTCCTCATATTTCAGATTGAAAAATGAGACTTAGAAAAGATAATTTAAGGATATGAAGCTTATAAGATACAGCTTTGGGGGGGGGGGGCGGGTGTCAAACCCAGGTCTGCTTGCCTGATCAAAAAAATAATCTAACAGGATTTTGTGGGGAATAACACGGGAAATAAAGAAATGAACAAAGAGGTGAA
Organism: Myotis myotis; assembly: GCF_014108235.1. Classification (NCBI taxonomy): domain Eukaryota; kingdom Metazoa; phylum Chordata; class Mammalia; order Chiroptera; family Vespertilionidae; genus Myotis; species Myotis myotis. The sequence continues at coordinate 4,486,654 of NW_023416401.1, read as the reverse complement.
GACACAGTGCCATTAGAGGAAGCAGAAACAGGCTGGCGGAGTCCCGGAACCTCTGGGTGGAGCATTTGGCTGGGAATGTTGACTAGTGTGGAGGGAGATAAGTAAAAGGAACCTGGAGATGAGACAGGGCAAAATAGAAAAAGAAGAAAACTGAACATAATCAGTGGCTGAAGAATAGTTAGAGAGGAGAGAAAGGCAGCAGAGATGGTTGTGTCACAAACTAATGACTCCATTTCATCTTCAGCACGCCGTCTGTGAAACTCCGTTCCCAGAAGTCACCGTGATTTCCTAATTGCCAAGGCCACCTTACCTTAGGTCTCTGTCTGTTGCCAGTTACTGAAACTCGCATTCCTTCAATTTCCTGTTTTTCTCCTGCTTCTTTGGTCTTTTGTGTTTGGTATCCTTTGCTTAGTCTTCTTTCCCCTTTATATCCTCAGCTGTTGAAATGCTATTGCTCCTTATATCCTCAAATCTTCTCATATTCAACCTCTTCTAGATATCTGATTCCTGCCATAATTTCAACCACCGTCTACACACTGGTGATTCCCAGACTGGTACTTCTGGCTATGATCTCTCCCTTAAGTATGGGCCCTATACCAAGGTGGCTTCTGGCCCTCTCTCCTTAGATCTCCCAGAGGCATGTAAAATTCAGGATATGCCAAAGAAAACTCATTGTTTTTGCCCATCCTTGCGAACTTGCTAGTATTCACTTCCTCAGAGAATGCCTCTTCTGAATTTTCTGTATGGCTTGGTGATACCCATGTCTGCCTATCTATCCAAGTAGGACACCTGCGCATCACTGTCAATCCTTCTTTCCCTCTTCATTTGTATCCAGAATCTGCTCTAATTCTGACTCCCACCTAACTTCCCGGTCACCTTTATCCTCTGTCCTCACTGCTACTGCCTCCGATTAGGACCACGCGTGTTAGACTAGGAGTTCTTTAACTGGTTTCTTTGGCTTCCAGATCAGCTCACTCGAAACTTTGCTCAACTTCCTTCAATAATATTCTTTCAAAAAACTCAAAATGCTTTTAAATTGTGCTACCTCTGTGACTTCAAGAAAACCTTTCTCTGCCACCTGCCATGTAAAGCATACGTCTACGGTTACAGCGGTCGGCTCCTAGAGGGTCTATAGGGCACTGGGCTTTTTACTTTGAGGAAGATGGGAAGCTACTGGAGCAGCGGTTCTCAACCTTCCTAATGCCGCGATCCTTTACTACAGTTCCTCATGTTGTGGTGACCCCCAACCATAAAATTATTTCCGTTGCTACTTCATGACTGTAATTTTGCTACTGTTATGAATCATAATGTAAATATCTGATATGCAGGATGTATTTTCATTGTTCACGACCCACAGGTTGAGAACCGCTGTCAGGAGGGTTTCAAAAAAATAAAATGAAGCATAAGTCAAGCCTGGCTGGTGTGGCTCAGTGGTTGAGTGTTGACCTATGAACCAGGAGGTCATGGTTCGATTCCCAGTCAGGACACATGCCTGGATTGCTGGATCTATCCCCAGTAGGGGGCGTGCAGGAGGCAGCCAATCAATGATTCTCTCTCATCATTGATGTTTCTCTCTCTCTCCCCCGCTCCCTTCCTCTCTGAAATCAATCACAATATATTTTAAAACATAAGTCTAAATTCTTAGTATAACTCTTTATAATTTAACCTCTGCTTACCTTTTCAGCTTTATCCCTGTCTACCAAGTTCTTAGAATACATGCAAATGTGGAAATAAAAGCATGAATACACACAAATAGAAGAGTATACAATTAAAATTTAATTTATAAATCCAAATAAAGTTGTAAAAACCTAATTAAATATTTGCTTTGTTTTAAGGTTGTAGACAAGTACAAATTGATAATGAAAGTACAAGATATGGATGGTCAATTTTTTGGATTGGTGGGCACATCGACTTGCCTGATAACAGTAGCAGATTCAAATGACAATTCACCTGTTTTCAAACAAAGTACTGTAAGTATATTTCCAGAATCTATCCCTGTCTGTTGGCATTTGTTATTTGATCTGAATTAATAAATATTTATCATGCCTTGAAATATATATGCTTATTTTTTTAATAAAATTAAGTAGTAGATACATAAATCTATCTTATTTATTCATAGTATTATTTATATTACTGACCTCTTGTTAAAGATCTGTAACATTAGTCTTCATTGTGATGAAATTGTTTTCATTCCAAAGATGTCGTCATGAAACAATACTATTTGAGATTCACAGTTTTAAAATAATCTAGGGAAAAATTATAAGAACAAATACTTTTGGGGTAGAAGATATATTTTACTTTTTTTGTAAACGTTTCCTTTATACAATATTTTTAACGAGTCCTTTCCATTTCAGTATGAAACATCAGTAGAGGAAAATACATACAACGTGGAAATCTTACGACTACCTGTAGAAGATAAGGATTTAGTGAACAGCGCCAATTGGAGAGCCAATTTTACTATTTTGAAGGGCAATGAAAACGGGCATTTCAAAATCACCACAGACAAAGAAACTAACGAAGGAGTTCTGTGTGTTGTAAAGGTACAGTCATAATAGATAATGGACAACTTGGCAAGTTAAATTTTATAAACTAATGGTTTAATCAACTAAATAGTTTCAGTTGAGGGAACGTAGTCCCTTTAGTCCTACTGTTCCCATCGAATGCCCACCTTTCTTCTATAATTTATTTGCCAGTTATTAGTCACCTAACTTATGCTTGAACATGCTCAAGTATAAGGATCTCCATACCTCGATGGGCAGCGTATTCCATACGTAGAGAGCTCTGATTCCCAGAAGTCTTTACTGTGCTGTGCCTACGTTACTCTCCTTATATCCTACGTCTGTGACCTTCGTTTTGTTGCTAACCCTACACAGAAGAGGTACCATTCTATTGAAAAAGCCATTATGTCCACTTGAGCCTTACCTTCTCTAAGATAAACATCCCCAATGCCCCTTAATTATTCATCCCATGAAACATTATCAGTAAAAAGTGAATAATCATGATCTCCCCCTCCTTAGTAGCTATTCAATATAATAATGAAAATGAAAGCATTTGATAAACTATAGGCTATTATTAGTACATTTACAAATATTAACACGATCTATCTATAATTTTTCATAAAAAGATGACTTTCGTCTTTAAAGAAAAGATAACTTTTCTGGAACCGTCGAGCATGATTTAGCTGAGTCCTGGGGGAGCTTCCCATCTCAGTGTTTGTTTGCTTGTTTGCTTCTGTTGCAGCAGCAGCAGCAGCGCATGTGGGCTTGAGTGAGGAAACCATTGTTCTGTGTCCCTCTCAACACAGAGGACATTTCACTTCAGTACAACACTTGCTTTCTAGGGAATTGTTAGTATCTCAATGCAGAATTAAGCTATTTTTTTTAACAGTTTATTTCAATTGATGAAACAAAAAGACACCCTATGGTGGAAGAGAACTCATGCTTTTTTCATTAATCATTGATTTCATCCCAGCAGATTTCTGATCTTGCAGAGTTTTAAGCCACTAAGATAATAGCCGGCCCAAGCCTTGAAAAATGACATAGAAGTTGGGGAGGCTTTTGCTTTATGTAGCAGGTGGCTCTGGCAGGAATAACTGCACCTCCTCCCGGGCAGCAGCTGTCGCCTCAATTTCCATCTACTTCTCGTTGTCAGCAGGTGCTCTGCCTGTCTGCACGCTCATCCCAACACATGTAATTTGTGAGATGGCTTTCATTAGCAACAAATCAACAGATAGTAACTCATGGTCCCTCTTGACTCTCTAGTTTCTGGGCTAGACATAAAAATCAAAAGCATTTTACCTGCATTTCATGGATTTTAAGATTCCGAAATTTTCTTGACTTCTTAATGGACTCATGATGTTAGTTTCACAGTCTAATACCTAGGTGTGGGGAAAGGTTTGAAACAAAGATGTTACTCATGAGTTTTGACTTTGTTCCATGTTCAGCCATGATTTTTTTTTTTTTTTTTTTTACTTTTTCACTGAATTTATTAGGGTGACATCCTATATAATAAAAGGCTAGTATGCAAATTGTCCCCTTGGGTGGGAGTTCGACTGACCAGGAGTTCGACCAGGGGGCGGGGTTGGCTGGCCAAACTCCTGTGTGCCCTACCCCCAGCTGGCCTGGCCCAATCGGCCCTGATCTAAGCAGGCCGGCTGGACCCCACCCGTGCATGAATTCGTGCACCAGGCCTCTAATTGGTTAATAAAATTATATAGGTTTCATGGGTACAATTCTATGATACATCATCTATATATTGTATTGTATGAGTCTCCTTCCATCCCCCTTTTTTTAGCTACATCCTTCCACCTCCCTTCCCCTCTGGCGATCACTATTCTGTGGGCCGTGTCTTTGAGTTTGTTTTTTTCTTAATCTCTTCACCTAGCCTTGCAACCCCCATCCCCTCTGGCAGCTGCCTGCCTGTTCTCCATACCTATGAGTCTGTTTCTATTTTGTTAGTTTATTTTGTTCATTAGTTTCCACATATGAGTGAAATCATGTGGTTCTTGTATTTCTCTGTCAGCCAGGATTATTTTGATAAATTGAAGAGAACAAAAGAGAAAGTGTTTCAACTTTTTGTGTAGAATAGTGTGTTATGGGTTTTGCTCGATTTGTTATCTGAAAATCAATTCTAGTCAGAGGGTTGATTTAAAAAATTTGAGAGGCTAGTGAACCAGGTAAGCAGCAGAGTAGCCAAGCAAGTATAGTGTGGCGATTAAGGAAATGAACCCAAGCCAGACCGCCTGGCTTCCAACTCCAGCTCAGCCGAGAATCTCTGAGCCGTGGGAAAATCAGTTCAACTCCTCCTCTCCACTTTCTTGCTCTGAAAAACAGGATGATTATAATAATAGCACCATTAAGCATATGTCTTGTTTCTCTTACTCAACTTCGTTCTCACAGTGAGAGTTTCTTGGGATAAACTACAGACAATGCCAAAGTACAATTAATTCTCAAATTGTCAAAACATAATTTTCATAAAAGCAGTGAGCGTGGGTAAAAGTTCTACTTAGCCTTTAACGAAGGAACCAGCAAAAAGACAGCAGATGCCTAAGAAGAAGGGAGACCCAGGATGAGTTTTGAGAAAAGGAAAAGCTGAAAGACGATTGCTCAGTTATATGCCTGATAGAATGATATTCGTGTTTTAAAACATGTACTGGGAATACCTTTTCTATCAGAGAGAAAATACGAGTATTGAACCTTGTCCATTCTTTTTAAGTCGACATCTAATTTTATAAGAACTGTGAAGTGTGTGGGCCCCAGTCAATAGCAAATTGTAAGTCAAACAAGGTTCTATTCTTAAAAAATAGGTATTTTATTGATTTTTTTACAGAGAGGAAGGGAGAGGGATAGAGCATTAGAAACATCGATCAGCTGCCTCCTGCACACCCCCTACTGGAGATGTGCCCGCAACCAAGGTACATACCCTTGACCGGAATCGAACCTGGGACCCTTCAGTCTGCAGGCCAATGCTCTATCCACTGAGCCAAACCAGTTAGGGCACAAGGTTCTATTCTTTAGGGTCAGATGGCCGGTACGCTGGGCTGTTAGTGCACTAAAGCAGGGCCATACAATACTGCCATTTTTTTTTTTTTTTGCATTATCTCCAGGTTCAGAATAATATTTTTAGTGAGAATGAAGCATCTAAGTATTTAAAGAATTGCTTTTTTCATAACTCTGTAAGCCCCTGCAGGAACTTTGGGACCCCTCTGGCTAAAGGCCTACTGAATAATTCCTCCCTCTTTAGCAAAGAGTAAAAGTCAATATTGACTAACCTGGGCCCTGGAGAACGGGCAGCACTGTCTGTGTGGACACAAGTTCCCATGCTGCTTGAAATACCAGGTGTGTTGTACACTCAGCCTGAGTACATGTGTTTCTTTTTAAAGCCACTGGATTATGAAGAAAACCAGAAAGTGGACCTGGAAATTGGGGTGAGCAACGAAGCCCCGTTTACTAGAGACCTGGCGCTCAGGACACCCACCAACAGAGCTGTGGTCACGGTCCACGTGAGGAACCAGGACGAAGGGCCCGAATGCAAGCCTGCCGCCCAGTATGTGCAGATTAAAGAGAACTCGGCCGTGGGGTCCAGGATGGATGGCTACAAGGCCTATGACCCCGAAACCAAGAGTAGCAGCGGGATAAGGTACAAGGACATCTACACCCACGTACTGACATGCAGTTGAAGCCATTGAGACAGTCACTTACTTTAATACATTTTAGACTGCGATTTTAATACGTTTTTTATTAACAGGTACAAAAAGTTGCACGATCCTAACGGGTGGATCGCCATTGATGAAATTTCGGGGTCCATCCAGACTTCCAAAATTCTGGACAGGGAGGCCGCCACCCCCAGGAACGACTTTTACAACGTCACAGTCCTGGCAATAGACCAAGGTAGACAAAAACGCCTTCAGCTGGTATTTACTGAAAGAACTGGAGGATAATGCGACTTTTCTCGTGCAGAATTATTCCTGTGATAAGTAGGCTGAGTTCTTGGAAATGCCTTTAAAGACTCTGTTCCTGCTTCTCTTAGCCACGTAACAAGGTGAAGGCACTTGGAACAGGAGCCGTGTCTTGTACCATCGTGCCTCCCGCATGGCGGGCCTTAAAGGCTGACAGACCATGTTAGGGGACAACGGTGCGACTGAGGTCTAGGGCTGGTGAAGGGGTCTCCCCAGGCTCTCCTAGAACTCTTCACGTCACTTTAACTGTGCATTTTTTAAATTTGTCTTCATTGTTGGAAGTATTACAGATGTCCCGCTGTTTTTCCCATTGACCCCTTTCTCCCTACTTCCATCCCTTCCCGAGGCCTCCCCCCGACTATTGTCTGTGTCCATGAACTGTGCATATATGCATATAAGCTCTTCGGTTAATCTCCTCCCCAACCCCCTTCCCTCTGAGAATCCTCAGTCTGTGGCAAGCTTCCCTGTCTCTGGATCTATCCTGTTCCTCAGTTTACCTTGTTCATTAGATTCCACATGTGCGTGAGGTCATGTGATGCTTGTCTTTCTCTGACTGGCTATTTCAGTTAGCATGCTACTCTCCAGGTCCCTCCATGCTGTCTCAAAGGGTAAGAGATCCTTCTTTTTTTCTTTTTCTTTTTTTCTTTTTCTTTTTTTAACAGCTGCAAGGGATTCCATGGTATATATGTAACTTTAAATTGAGACGTTCAATAGCTCAGCTGACTTTTAGGTCAAAATGATTCTTTCTTTGAATTCTGTTTCTTAAAGTAACCCAGAACTTCTCAGCCCTGGTTTTATCTTCAAATAATATGTGACACTTAAAAAAAATATCAAGGTATAGACACCACCTCAGACCGACTGAACCACAGTCCCTGGTTTGGGATCCTGGACATCATCTATTTAAACAATGCTGCCTCAGTGGTTTTAATGTGTTCTGGGATTGGAATACTTTTCTGTAGTTATGTCACTACTCAGTTACACCTGTGCCAGAAGGGAACCAAGGAAATGGAGTTGAAATTCAGACATTTATTTTTATTGTTTGGTAATAACTTTGGTAAAAGTTTATTGGCAGTTGTATCTGATATTATCAACAGTAGTGCTCATGATTGGCAGGTTTCATTTATCCATATACCAGAGGCCAGATGCATGAAATTCATGCAAGAGTGGGCCTTCCTTCCCCCGGCTGCTGGCACCGGCTTCCCTCTGGCACCGGGACCTGGGCTGGCTCCTCTCCAGCCACCCGCAGGCAGCTGGGACCAGGCTTCCCTCTGGCCCCAGCTTTGTCCAGAAGGACCTCCTATCTAATTAGCATATTACCCTTTTATTATATAGGATTTCTTTTTTTTAATATATATTTTTATTGACTACAGAGATGAAGGGAGAGGGAGAGAGAGATGGAAACATCAATGATGAGAGAGAATCATTGATCGGCTGCCTCCTGCATGCCCCCTACTGGAGATCAAGCCCACAACCCAGGCATGTGCCCTTGACTGTAATCGAACCCGGGTACCTTCAGTCCGCAGGCCGATGCTCTATCCATTGAGCCAAGCCAGCCAGGGCTAGGATTTCTTATTTATCATTTATTTTAATAACCAGGAGTTGATTTAAAAACCATATATCCTATTTAGATTCTATTTGATTCTATTCTTAAGAAATTATAAAAGACTTGACAAATTACACTAAACCTTTTGCCCTTCTTCCTAGATGGCAGATCGTGCACTGGAACACTTGCCGTGAGCATCGAAGATGTGAATGATAATGCGCCAGAAATACGTCAAGACTATGTGACAATTTGCAAACCAAAGATGGGGTACGCTGACATTTCAGCTTTTGACGCCGACGAGCCTATCCACGGTGCTCCATTTTACTTCAGCCTGGCAAACCCGTCTCCAGAAGTCAACAAAATATGGACCCTCTCCAAAGTTAATGGTACTCACTCAAAAACTCACTTATCTGCCCTGAAACAACTGAGGATGGGTTTACTTGGTTACTCACAGGAAACATGTACCATTGATTCTTATTAACAGATTTTAAAAGCCTAACAACCTTGTACAAATATTTAGGGGGCCTATGTTATATATTGTACACAAAATGAGAGAAATAGTAATTTTCAAGGTGGCAAAATTTACTTTGACAATGAAGACAAAATTGCTGTGTTAAAATATTGGGCAGCTTATCACTCAAGTGTTGTTGCTGTTTTTAAGCAACTCCAGGGAGGGGAAGAGGGATGGACGGTGGGCAGTTTGAATGTGGTTGGAAGCCAGCTCTGGAAGTGAGGAGTCTGGGGTCGGGGCCAGGCACTTGGCGGTAGTTTGGAAGGGGACGGGTGGGATATGGATAGAGGTCTGGTGCTGGAGCCTCTGACAGGGTCTGTGACTGGTTTCTGAGGAGTGTGGCCTGCATTTCAGCCATGACTCACTGCTTCTTTGTTACTATGTCATGTTCTCTCATGTAATCGGACTTTTCTGTATGCTGTTCCTTCATAGAGCACCTACTATCTCCCAGGCACTATTGCTGACCCTGGGGTGTGTATAGAGATTAGCAAGGAAGACATGATTCCGCACGTCTAAGAAGTCTTTCTGGGAGTAGAAGCAGGGACACTGTGGCCTTTCGCTACCTTTGTTAAAGTGCTTTTCATGTGGTACTGTCATCGTTTACATTTCTCCTCCAACGTATACACGATTTTCTCAAGACATTGCAATCTATTTTTGTAATTCCAGTACCTGGCCCAGTGCTTAGTAGACACTAACCGCTTAATAAATGTTTCTTGGATCACTAATTCATTAATATATAGGCATGAAAGGAGGCATGATCTCCTTACTGAGGTAGTAAGGAGATCAGTGTTGTTGGCATTTAGGAAGTTTTAGTTGGAATGCTGGGAGAATGGGCAGGAGGAAGGATGGAATCTGGAAGTGAGGAGCCTCCTGGACCAGGCCAAGGAGAATGGCCTTCGTATAGTAGGTGATGACACGTATGCATTGGGGGTGCATAAAGGCAACACTTTGTCCAGATTTATGTCGTAAAAAGGTGACTTGGTGACACTTAGGAGGCAATTTGAAGAGGGCAGAGTGAGTGTCAAGGAGAGTCAGAGGCTGATGCACTGGTGGGTGAGGGAGCAGGATGAGGGCTCAGGTGCGGCCTTGAGGGGTCTTACCTCTGGCACAGGATGCTTCGGAAGGAAAGAAGGAACCCGAGTGATGCCTCACGTTCCTCCGGAAGCTGGTTATGAGGTGCAGCCAAACATGGTGCCGTCCTCCCAATGATAACAGTGCGTTTAAGCACAGCTTAAAAATCGCAGGCGGCTCCCAGGTGTGTATTATGCTCTGTCAGTCCATTTAGTGCATTGCAAAAGCTCCAGAAGGTTGTCATTGCAGTTGGAAATGTGTAGAGCTTTTGGTCAGGGGGTGATCAGGTCATCAGAATAAGGTATGGAGACTGTTGGGGGTAATATCACAGTTGATACACATGTACTGTTGTGATATAGAGAGAGCTGTTTTTCTGATATTGATTAGTTTTGATATTGAGATTATTTCCAGAGGCAGGGCATTAACCACAAAGGGTCCACTGTGTTTTGAAAAGTTTCCTTATAATGGACAGGTAGGTACGAGAAGGTTCATGGATAAGAGGATGTGAACTTAAAACATCCCTTGTGTGTGACTGTATGTGTTAATTCTTTATGAGTGTCATGAACTGCTACTACAGAAAAACACTTGAAGTGTATGTTAAAAGAGGGAAGGGTGGATGAGGGGGAGTGGGAAGACATTAACCAAATAACTTGTATGCATATGCATAACCCATGGACACTGACAGTAGTGAGGTGAAAGCCGGGCGGGAGGAGAGGGGGTCCGGTACAAGGTGGAGGGACTCACTGGGGGAGAAAGGGGACTACTGTAATACTTTCAACAGCAAAGATAATTTTTAAAAAGCCAATCTAGCATTATTAGTTTGTAAAAAAGAGAATAAGTAAGGAACTATTAAATATTGTTGAAATGCTACTGGGTCACTCCGATGCCAAATTCTTTCCTTAAGCTTCTCTCTAAAAAGTTACCGTGAGCATCACATCCGCGGTAAGGCTAGTGCCTGGCAAAGTTGGAGAGAGGCATCTGTCTTTATTTGTATTTAAGTGGCAGATAGTTAGGTACAAACAAGTGCGGTGAGACCAATGCCAAGGGAGGCGGCCATGTCCGTGAAATTCTGATTCTTCTATTGCAGATACAGCTGCCCGTCTTTCCTACCGGAAGAATGCGGAGGTTAAGGAATACTACATTCCCGTGACTGTGAAAGACAGAGCAGGGCAGTCGGCCACGAAAACCCTGCGAGTGAACCTGTGCGATTGCACTCACCCGAGCCAGTGCCTGGCCGCTGTAAGGAGTGTGGGGGTGTCACTCGGCAAGTGGGCGATCCTGGCGATCCTGCTGGGTATAGCGTTACTGTTTTGTAAGTCCTTTTATTTACTTAAAACTTAAATATATAGCGAAAATCCGAGTGTAGGGGAAGGTCCTTAAAAAGTGATCGTGTCCAACTATCCATCAGGTGTGAGTCCCCTTTACAAATTCCTTTCGTGTTAGGATCCTTTTTGAGATGAAAGATTTCAATTTTGGATAGAACTCTTTTTTAAAAAATATATATTTTTTTATTGATTTCAGGGAGGAAGGGGAAGGGAGAAAGATAGAAACATCAATGATGAGAGAGAATCAGTGATTGGCTGCCTCCTGCACGCCCCATACTGGGGATCAAGCCCGCAATTTAGGCATGTGCCCTGGTCAGAAATTGAATCATGACCTCCTGATTCATAGGTCGATGCTCAAACACTGAGCCACACTGGCCTGGCAGAACTCCTTTTTTTTTATGTTAATTTTTGCCTAAGGATATTTTTTCCACATATTTTTAGAGACAGTGAAAGGGAGGGAGGGAGCAGAAAAACATGCGAGAGAGACACATCGATTTATTGCCTCCCGCATGAGGCCCCACTGGGCCAGGGTTCGAACCTGCAACTCAGGTACCTGCCCTTGACCAGGAATCAAACTCAAGACTTTTTGGTGTGTGGCTGATGCTCTGTCCACTGATCCACACCAGCCAGGTCTTGGACAGAACTCCTGAAAATGCCTCAGATTGTGCTAAGTCTCTCAATGTATAATTTTATTTCTTGGTCCTGGTACTGCCCCTTTCAGGAGTATAAAACAACCTAAATCTTCTGCGATGTGAAAGTTCACTAAAAGCCATTTTCATTTCATGTCCTCTCACCATTGAGCCACAGGTTTAGGGGAGATGTCAGCAATATCTCTTCGTTGACATTATCTTGCCAATTTAGTTCCCTATGACACCATATCTCTTCCTCTCGTTTTATTTCCACCCAATCCTGCAGTGTAGACCAGCTGATCCTTTGTTCTATGAGAGGGGCAATGATTACGAGCAAGACTCTGGAATCGGACTGTCTGGGTTTCTACCCCAGCTCTGTCATTTGCCAGCCATGTCACCTGGGGCAGGTTACTTAACTGCGCTTCCGGCTCCTCGCCTGTAAAAGGAGATCATTATAGCAGCCTACTTTATGGGGTGGCACTGAGGATTAATTAATGCATGTGAAGAGCTTACAGCAGTGCACAGTAACTTCTAATAAGTGTTCATTATTTCTCACCGACTCAACAAGATAAATGTATATTGAACACCAGTGATATGCCAAAAACTGTGTCTACATGCATGGGATTCATCAAGAAGAAAACACAAAAAAACAAACAAAAATAGTCTGTCTTGCCCGGCCAGTGTGGCTCCGTGGTTGAGCATAGAACTGTGAGCCACAAGGTCATAGTTTGATTCCTGGTCAGGGCACATGCCTGGGTTGTGGGCTCGATCCCCTGTTGAGGGTGTGCAGGAGGCAGCCAATCAATGGTTCTCTCTCATTATTGATGTTTCTTTCTCTCTCTCCCTCTCCCTTCCTCTCTGAAATCAATAAAAAAAAAAATAGTCTGTCTTGAGACAGCAAACTAATACATAAATTAAATGCTATGGAGGGGAAAAAAGCAAAATAATGAGGACCTACAGTGCTGTACAATGTGTGGGGTGAGTGTGAAGGATTGGGGGTAGTGACTGCAATTTCAGTAAATGGTTAGGCCAAGCCTAGCTGCAGGTTCTTGTTGGTGGTTTTTGGACACAAAGGGCATAGAGAAGGCAGGGGTTGGCACACTTTTTCCAGGGCTGGATAGTATATATTTTAACTTTGCAGACCATGTGGTCTCAGTTATAACCAATCAAATCTGTGGCAAGAAAACAGCCATAGAAAATATTTAAATGATGGGCATGCTGTGTTCTTTATCTGTGAAACTAAATTTGAATTTTATGTAATTTTTACATCTAATAAACTACTTTGATTTTCTTCAACCATTTAATAATATAAAAACCGTATTTATGGGCCATTCAGAAACATGTGGTGGGCTGGACTGGAGCTGTGGTTTGGCAGTTTGCAGTACAGCAGTGTGTAGAAAATTATAAAGAATTGTTGTTATTACTCTTCGTTTTATTCTATGTTTCAATCTCCCACATTTATTATATAGAATGAAAATTCTGAATAGGAAAATATACATTGGTTTAGTTCAGATACTTAGAGATAAATCGATTCTGGGTAAAATGTTTTGTCCTGCTTTCCTGTAGGCCAACCATCCTTTTGGGAATCAGTAACTCTCTTTAGAGTCTTTGTCTCAAAGAAACGTCAGTGAGCTTTTTAAAATGTGCTGTTTAACTCATGATCCCAAACACTTTAATATGATGGGTAGAATTCAGACTCTTAAAGAGGACGGTCATCAAAATATACATACAATCATGCCACATTTTAAAACCTAAGCTAAGTCACGGTATGTTGATTTAGAAGGTCAAGGTGATTCAGGGGACAACATATTTAGTGGCTGTATTTGTCTCCTGTGCACCTTACGTGAGAAGATAAACAAAAGGTGGGTATTTTATTCTATGTATGTTAAGCTTTGCGTATTCATTTTTTCCCCACGCTCAGCTGTATTGCTGACTTTAGTATGTGGAGTCGTTGGTGCCAGAAACAAGAAACGTTTTCCTGAAGATTTGGCGCAGCAAAATTTAATTATATCAAACACAGAGGCTCCTGGAGATGATAAGGTGGTAAGTAGTTTTCTTAAATGAATATTTATCTCTGAGCATCTCCCATAAATTCTTAACTTGTCCTCATGAGGTTAAAGTTATTTTGACATCAAGAAGTTTGTTATATTTCTAATTGGGTAAGATTTTGCAGGCATAAGATTTTGCATCGTAAGTATCTTATGTCAGTATTCGGATATTCATGCAGTGATGTTTACTTCACTGTTTAGACCGGATGCACTGTTTCGCTTATCTTTCTTCCACTCTCTAGTGCTGTCATTAAAACGCGTTCTTTGAGGTTGTACATTAGTTACAATAACAATCTATTTGACTGCTCTCTGCAATGTATATTTCCAGAGATTATTTTTTTCTTTGACTATTTATAATAGGAAAAATCACTTGCTAAAAACTCTGAAGATAAATGAAGAAAATATCGAAGTGTGGTGTGTGTGTGTGTGTGTGTGTGTGTGTGTGTGTGTTGGAAGATGGGATTGGGAGTTGGGTGAGAAATCAGGACTGGGGAGTAAATCTGGAAGTCCCTGACATATTGAAGGAAGTGTGATTCCCTGGGAGAGTAAACTCTGGGGCAGCACCTGGAGGTGGGTGGAAGGGACAGAGAGCAGAGAGAATGTAGAACAGCACTGTTGGCTCAGCTTCCATGTTAGTTTATTTTCAATTCTCCTCTCATTAGCTTAGAGATATGGTTGATGAGCATGTATTTGTAATGACAAAATTATACTACCAAGATTTGAAAATCAGGGTGTTTTTTTCTTGTTTTTTTTTTGGTAATAAAAACGTACTGTAGCAGCAACCTAAGTAAAAAACATAGACTAGCAGTGCCACCAAATGGCTACTTTGCAATTCTCTTTTTCCATCTTTTTCTAAGCCAGTGAGATAGTATGTATGACCTTTATAGACAGAGTTTAGGTTCAGTAAGTCATCTGAACTTGAAAATCTTCCATTTTAGTCAGAGACTCTGCATATTACATTTAAAAAGTTAAATGACTAAAAAGATGGCACACAACAGCCTGATCGTTATGGGAGATCTTGTCATGACCATAGTGGTTTATGATTAGAACTGACCCACTGAGGTGACTGCTGTAACTAAGCTTCTCACCTGTGTTGAACTTCTCTCATCTCCCGCCCCCCACCCTCTCATTTTTTTTTTTTTGTGAAACTGAAATTTTGGAAAGAAGGATTTATACTCGATTTCCCTATGATATTACTTCCTGTTCCCTCAGCACTCCTTGGAAGTTCTTTTGGTAAAGATCACCAGTGATCACTTTTTTACTCGAATTCAATGGTGCTAACTTTATTTGAGCAAGTTCTTATCCTACTTTGTTTTTTTTCTACTTTGATCAATGGCCTCCTTACCATACTCCTTTGCATGGCTTGAGTCATGCCTCTTTGGGTCCCTCTATTGGCTATTCCGGATCAATTGTCACAGCTCTGATGCCTGTATTCACCCCTTGGATTGGGCTTTGCTTGTGGTTTTATTCTCAGCCCTCTTGTCTTTTAGACTACAGTCTTCTCTGGGTGATGGCATTTATTCCCAGGCTTAAACTACCACCTGTAGGGGGTAGGGACTCCCCGAATTCTATCTCCAGTTCAGATTTCACACCTGAGCTCCAGATCCCCATATTCATGTACGCATCTTGGACGTCCCACAAGTTTACCATGTCCAAAATGGAATGGCTTACACCCATCTCACTCACAAGCACTTCCTTCTTCCCTATTTCCATGGGAATTGTACCATCAATCTAGTTGCACAGCAGAGCACTTCGGACTTATTCCTGACCCTTTGCCGCCTCCTCCATCTAACTACCAGTAAGCTCTCTATGGCGTTCTCAACTTCTTTTATTTTTTTTTTAAATATATTTTTCACTGCTGATAGTATTACAGATGTCTCCCATCCCCCCTCCTCACCCCCTTTCTCCCAGCCCCTACACACACACACACCGAGGTCTTTACTACCCTCTTTCATCGACTTCTTTTCATCACTACTACTTCTACTCTGGCTTAGGTCCTTATCATTTCCCACCTAGAATAATTCATTAGCCTTCCTGATCTCCATGACACTAAATTCATCTTTCTTGTCTTTCACATTATGGCCTAGAATGATTAAAACAATATGCTTCTCCCCAGTTAGGAAAGCCCTTCTTTGAGTCCTCGTACTCTCGGTATAGTCTACATCAGTGGTTCTCAGCCTTCCTAACGCCGCGACCCTTTAATACAGTTCCTCATGGTGTGGTGACCCCCAATTTCATTGTTACAAATTGAACATAATTAAAGCATAGTGATTAATCACAAAAACAATATGTAATTCTATATGTGTTTTCCGATGGTCTTAGGCGACCCCTGTGAAAGGGTCCTTCGACCCCCAAAGGGGTCGCAACCCACAGGTTGAGAACCGCTGGTCTACATGTTTCAGCCTGGCATGCAGGTTTCAACCTCTGGCCTTTTATAGCCTCCAGCTTCCTCTCTCTGTCTGAACTCTTTGTGGTAGACATTCTCAACAGGCTGAAGGTGAGAACCCCCAAAACATCCTATGCCCTGGAGTCTAGGGCCCGGACCCTCCTGCAGGTGGGGCATTCTTTTTTTTTTTTTTTTTTTTTTTTATTTATTTATTTATTTATTTTTTAATTAAATCTTTATTGTTCAGATTATTACATTTGTTCCTCTTTTTTTTCCCCCCCATAACTCCCCTCCTCCCAGTTCCCGCCCCACCCTCCGCCCTCACTCCCCACCGACTGTCCTCATCCATAGGTGCACGATTTTTGTCCAGTCTCTTCCCGCATCTCCCACACCCCTTTCCCCCCCAGGAATAGTCAGTCCATTCCCTTTCTATGTCCCTGATTCTATTATAATCAACAGTTCATTCTGTTCATCAGATTATTTATTCACTTGATTCTTAGATTCACTTGTTGATAGATGCATATTTGTTGTTCATAATTTGTATCTTTACCTTTTTCTTCCTCTTCCTCTTCTTAAAGGATACCTTTCAGCATTTCATATAATCCTGGTTTGGTGGTGATGAACTCCTTTAGCTTTTCCTTATCTGTGAAGCTCTTTATCTGATCTTCAATTCTGAATGATAGCTTTGCTGGATAAAGTAATCTTGGTTGTAGGTTCTTGGTATTCATCACTTTGAATATTTCTTGCCACTCCCTTCTGGCCTGCAAAGTTTCTGTTGAGAAATCAGCTGACAGTCGTATGGGTATTCCCTTGTAGGTAACGGACTTTCTTTCTCTTGCTGCTTTTAAGATTCTCTCTTTATCTTTTGCTCTTGGCATTTTAATTATGATGTGTCTTGGTGTGGTCCTCTTTGGATTCCTTTTGTTTGGGGTTCTCCGAGCTTCTTGGACCTGTAAGTCCATTTCTTTCACCAGGTGGGGGAAGTTTTCTGTCATTATTTCTTCAAATAGGTTTTCAATATCTTGCTCTCTCTCATCTTCTGGCACCCCTATAATTCTGATGTTGGTACGCTTGAAGCTGTCCCAGAGGCTCCTTACACTATGCTCGCATTTTTGGATTCTTTTTTCATTTTGCTTTTCCGGTTGGGTGTTTTTTGCTTCCTCGCATTTCAAATCATTGACTTGATTCTTGCGCTCCTCTGGTCTGCTGTCGGGAGTCTGTATAATATTCGTTATTTCAGTCCGTGTATGCTTAATTTCTAGTTGGTTCCCCAATATAAGATCGAGGGTCTTATTAGTTTTCTTGTAGATCTCATTAAGTTTATCGGCGGCTTCTAAACAGTTCTTGAGAGACCTTAAAAGTGTGGTTCTGAACTCTATATCTTCCATTGACAATTTTGTCCTGTTTCTTTGTCTCCGCATTTTGTTATACTTCCTTGGTGCACCCCCTAGTGGTCTTTGTTCGCAGTCTTATAGTTAAATCTTGATTGTTGTAGCTAATTCCAGGGAGGGTTTGACCTCCAGGCCAAGTGGCTATGAGAATCAGCTGTGTCTGCAGTGAGAGAACTTCTGTCCTCTAGGGAGGTGCTAATCTAGCCTTTGCCTGAGGCTATCCGGCAAATGCCTCTGTGCAGGGCTTGGGCGGGGCGGGTTGCACAGGATCAACAGGGTGGGCCGGAGAGAGCAGTTATGGCGGCTCTCAGTCCTGTCCCCAGGGGCTCTGCCTCTCTGAGTCCCAGCACCCGCTGCAAAGCTCGGAGAGAAAGCTGCACTCGCTCTGACCGAAGCCAGACAGTCCCGCTTCTCCCGTTTGAGTCTGGGTCCCTAAAGACTCGCCCGGATCTGGAGCTCAGAGTCTGCGACTCCCTCCCGATTGAAAACGCCAACCTCGCCCTCCGCCGCCAGCCCGCTCACGCACTCCGCACCTCAGAATTTGACTTCAGCACTGCGCCTCCTCTGAGTGTCCGTATGCGTTTCTCTTTCCTCCTAGTTGTAGGACTTCCACTCAGCCAGCGTTCCTGTGGTTCTGGGTGATGTCCCTTCCGGTTTTTGGTTTCACTTTTGAAGTAGTTGTTCAAAGCAGCAAACTCCGGCGTTAACCTATGCCGCCATCTTGGTTCTCAAAATGAAACTTTTTAAATATGTGTCCAGGTGGGGCATTCTTGCTCCCCATTCCCAGTGGGAGTCCTCCAGCTCAGTTTTCCAGGTCTGCTCCTGCGAACCTCTCTGGGTTTGCATTTTTATGTTCTTTCTCTGTGCTCCTGTAGCATTCTGTGTTCACCTATCTATCAGAATAATCATTCTTAAAGTCATTATCTATCATCTGTCTTACTGGAATAAGAACTTCTCGGAGCCACTGAACGCCATGTTCATCTTTGCATCTCTAGACTGAACACATCATTGGAAAGTGATTGATGTCTGTTGAGTGAATGAGTGAATGAAGGAATGAATGAATGAAAGGTTGAGTAAATGTTCTTTCTCCCACGCCTTCCTGTGACTTGCCTTGGAACCCATTTTCTCCCCAGATGAATGGTCTTATTTTATTTTATTCCAGTGTTCTGCCAATGGGTTTATGACCCAGACAGTCAACAACTCTAGCCAAGGCTTCTGTGGCACCTTGGGACCAGGAATGAAAAATGGGGGGCTGGAAACCATTGAGATGGTGAAAGGCGGACACCATACCCTGGACTCCTGCCGCGGCCATCACCACACCCTGGACTCCAGGGGAGGACACGCGGACATGGACAACTCCAGATACATGTACTCGGAGTGGCACAGTTTCACTCAGCCCCGCCTTCGCGAAGTGAGTTTCCCTCAGTGATTCACGCTACAATTAAACGTCCAAGTGGAGAACAATAGGAAATTGAAATTGACATATATTTTTTAAGAAACTGCTTTTCCATATTCTTCATGGTTTCCTCTTTCCTTCTCTATCTCTGGTTATGTTCCCCTGCTCTTCAATTATGTTACATTACCCATACTAATAAAAGGGTAATCTGCTAATTAGACCCGAGACCTTCCGGGAGACTTTCCGGACGTCCTTCCAGACAAAGCCATGGTGGTGGGGCCGAGGCAGAGGCGGTTAGGGGCAATCAGGCCAGGAAGGGGAGGGCAGTTGGGGGTGAGTAGGCTGGCAGGCAGAGTGGTTAGGGTTGATCAGGCAGGCAGGCAGGTGAACGGTTAGGAGCCAGCAGTCCCGGATTGCGAGAGGGATGTCTGACTGCTGATTCAGGCCTAAACTGGCAGTCGAACATCCCCCGAGGAGTCCCAGATTGGAGAGGGTTCAGGCTGGGCTGAAAGACCCCCCCCCCCAACCGCATGAATTTTGTGCACCGGGCCACTAGTTTAATATAAAAGGGATTTTATTTAATCTCTCATATTCTCTTAATTTTAAAATCTCATGAACACTGCAGGTTTTTAATATCCCTCCCTTAAGTTTCAATTTAGTTTTAGGTGAGTGTTTACCTCACAAGCTCTTTTAATATGAAAGAATATGAAAAAAAATCTCATTTCTCACAATCACAAAACTCCCCAAATCAGAGCTCTATTTCTCTGTGAAAACCAAGCATCTGTACACAATTCTAGGATCAACATGGGATAATATGATCTGTCTGAATGATTTTTAATGTACAAAGCAGCATGCAGGTGTTTCATTCAGAGGAAAGTAAGGGTGTGAAAGAAAGGAGAGTACGTAAGGGATTTTCAATCCTGGTGGCACCTCCAAATTCCTGGGGAGCTTTTTAAAAAATAACACTTGCCCTTGAAAGATTCTGATTTACTTGGTTTGGCTTTTTTGCGCCCCCCCCCCCCTCCCCTGCCCGGCAAAGCGCCTCAGGTGACTCACAGGTGCAGCCCAGGAAGAGAACCACTGGGTTGAATTGCTTCCTGGTACTAAGTTTTCACACCTTTGATGAGAGGTGCCCTTGAAAGACCAACACTGGGCCAGAAGCCCTTCATCCTTTGACGGACTGCACATGGGCAACATTCTGTGATGCAGCTGTAGCTTATCATATGTCCGTATCATGTTGTTTTTTTTTTTCCATGAAATTCAAGCGTAAATCCTATTCCTGTTTCTAGATGGTCAGTTTCATGTACTATCAGGGTGGGGAGCGGCGAAGCTTAAGAAGCATTCATAGTGTGACCTCAGGTCATGGATGTGAGGCTACTGGGTCATGAAGGAAGAGGCTTGATCACATAAGAGAAGACAGTGAGCTGGGGTTCGAGAGGGATACACACAGGCGAGGAGGGAGCAGGCACAGGAGTGTGACAGGCCAGCAGACAGGCCAGAGGCAGACGGGGAGGGTAGTTGTGGCTGAAAGCTTGGTCCCTCCATCCCAAAGGCCAGGTTTTTACAATGTGAGTTATGCTATTTTAAATTTTATTGAAGGTTTTTGTGCATTTCTATTTTGTCATGTTTGGACTATCTTGTAAACTTGATTCTGAAGCCATTGAGGTAATTCTTACCTACTTTCTTTTTTCTTTTAATGTTGAAAGTATTACATATGCCCCCCCCACTGACCTCTTCTAACCCTACGTTCTAATTGCACATAATACATAGCGATTTTAATTAACAGCTATTGTCTGTATACTATGTGCTGGGCAGAATAAGAATATTTTTTATATTTTTGCTTTTTTTAAAATCACCATTTATCCCTCCTATACCCTCTCCCACCTCCAACACCTCCCGTCCCCCCAGCAATCACCACACTGTTGTCTGTGTCCCTCAGTTCCTCTCTCTCTCTTTATTTTTTCCCCTCCATCCTTTCCCTGCCTAACACTCCCACCAGCGCTGTCTACCCGCTCTCTCTCTGTTTTCATGCACTCCTCCTCCAGGATTTAAAATTGACCCTGCGAGATAGTCGCTGTCTATTTTAGACTTGAGAAGAGGGAGACAAAAATATTTACTCCCTGGCTCACAGTCCCATCGCTGGTTGGTAAAGCGAGAGGCATGACTCCAGTCAGGACTGTCTGACCATTCAAGCTCCAATTCCTAACCACCTGTGTATGGTCACCATTCTTTGCACTAGCCCGGCCTCTAGATATGAAATGTAGGGATGAGCATTTCATGGTAATGTAAATGTACTTAAATATAACATTTATATACATAGGTGTTTTTTTTTTATGCGTATGGGTTATTAGAAATGTGAAATATACTGACTTTATGGTGTGGCTGTGACATAGACCAATCATGTGCATTTTTTGTATGTAGGACTCCATTAGAGGACACACTGGTTAAAAATTAAACATAAAAGGTAAATAAAAAATATATTTTATGTTTATATGTTTGTGTGTTTAAAGCAATAATGCAATCGCTTCTTTTTGCTTTGCAGAAACTGCACCTGTACAATCAGAACGAAGACCACCTCTCATCGCAAGATTACGTCCTTTCCTATCACTACGAGGGGAGGGGCTCCCCGGGGGGCTCTGTGGGCTGCTGCAGTGAGAAGCAGGAGGAAGAGAGCCTGGACTTTTTAAATCATTTGGGAGCTAAATTTACCGCATTGGCAGAAACGTGCACAAAGAGATAAATGTGTCAGTGCGACCATTACATGGTTTTGTCAGACATTCTGGAGGTTTCCAAAAGGAATACTGTAAAATTCCATTTCAACGTCTAAATATTCACATATGAATATATATGAATTTTTCTAAAATTTGAATTATGCTAAACTGCCAATTTGTATTTTTCAAGCAATTTATTGCATATCCTTTCTCTCAAGTGTACATGTTAAAAGGGATTTTCACTTTCTTTAGAGCTGAGCAAACAGACAATTAGCAGATCTTATGCTGTAACATTGGAACCGGAGTCTATAAAGTATCTGCTCTCTAACAGATGTTATCCCAATAACTATGTTGGGTAAATATTAGTCCTACAGTAGCTAAGCTGTATTTGGTTGAATATGGCAGAACGGCTATCTGGACTAAAATTCTGTTCTTGTTCCAAATTAGATTTAAGTGGAATAGGATTATTTCAAACACTGTGGCAAATTTTGTTGGATTTTTTCTTTTAGTTCTAAAAAGGCAGTAGTACCTAGTCAGTAGCCCCTATGATTTCATTTCTAGACTTCTGTTTCCTTCTGGTTAGCAACAGGATATGAAGAGCAGTCTTATCTATTCGATTGCCCTAATAAAGGTCTCAAAAATACATAGCCACTTTCAACTACCCTAGAAAAGTGTGAACCAAAAACTTGTTATTTTATGCTTTTGGGAGTGTGTTTTATGGTTTATAAAGCATTATTCTGAGGAATAAGTTTCCTCAGCCTCAAGAAACAAAACTATAGTCACCATTGCCAGTATTGTAATGAATTTAAAATACTAAAAATCTTTCATTGAGATCATAATTCCAAATCTTAACTTTTTTTTTTCTGAGGTTCAGGACTACTATTGAAAACTTGCCAGTAATGAAAATTATACTGAGAAAATACTGCTTTTCTTCTCTTGAGTATTGTACTTTTATGTTTTCATGTGCAACTTTAGCACATATGGCTCCTATATCCTCTCGATGGTAGTCATTTGAAATTAGAACATATTATGCTTCCATGGATTGTGGATATGCCTTGTAATCTGAAAAAAAAAAAAGATTCCTATCATAGTTATAAGTAGCAATGAGAGCTAAACATGCGTCTTCATTCACTGCCATTTTCAAATAAAGCATATTAACTCCACTTTAAGGCAGGTAGATATTACAAAATGTTGTCAAGAATCAAAAGAATATAGAGAAACTTAACCCCTTGGTGCAGTTTAATATCCTTTAAGATGTTGCTTAAATGTAAGGCTTTTCAGCTTTGTTTATGGGAAGCTTTGTTCATGTCATACTTCAAGGCAATGACATTCCAAACTTCAAATAGTGAATACATAATTCATGCTAAATCTAATCACATTTTTGTATACTTACTTCAAGTGACAGTTTAAAAACTGAACTAGAAATATGGGGCAAAAGTAGGTTTATAGTTGTAATGCAAATAAATACTACAGTAATTAATAAATAGTAATAATACAAGAATAAACTGTATTTCCCATACAACTATAAACCTTTATTTGCCCACCCTTTTATTACTATCACCAGCAGAAGGAAATTTTGGAAGAAAAATAATTAAACTTAACTTTAAAATTTTGCAGCTATGAATTGGGACCAATTTCCTCCCACCCCCCAACATTCTTCATCTGCCTGTGGGGGCAGGATTTGCTGAGTGAGCCCACGAAGTGGCAGTGTGCTATAGGAATGTCATTTGAACTAACTGTACATCTGTGTGTGTGTGTTTATGGGGACATGGGGACTTTGGGAGAGGACAAGCCCACGGGGGTATTTGGACAAAGAGCATCATGAAAACCCAGGCCTTCAAGGGCAAGGACAGAGGCCAACAAAGGGACGTGAGCAGGAGTAAAGGCAACATTGTGTGCTGCGTCGTTTTCCTAGGCCAGGCCCTGCCTTTTCCTTCTTTTCTCAGCGCAGTGGCAGCTGCCATTTGCTTCTGGTGAAGTGTCACCTCCCCTTGTCTGCCTCCTCTGGCTTGGAGTGGAGTCCAGGAGAGGAGAGCTGGCGGCACGGTGAGCCTGAGGCAGTTGGAGGAGGGGCCTGAGCTGGCTGGGCAGGACACAGGGCATCATGGGAAGTTCTCTATTCCTACTGGCTCTCAGCCTAAGCTAGAAAGATCTTCAGTTAAATGCAGGCTGAAATTGTTTATCTGATGCCACATTTTTTGTTGTCTTATTTGCTCCTGAAATCTAGATTTTCTTTTTTAGACTTAGACTGCTGAAAGGGTAATTTTCCTTTTAAAGTTTGCTTACTTTTAATGTCAGCATCATTTACATGTACTATTCTTTCCTTGTATGTGTAAGGTGGGAATTATGATGTTTTAGTATGAAAGAAAATATCTTTTTAAAGCTTTCATTTTTCCAGCTCTTAAATTTTTAATGTAAATGTACAGATTGTTTTTTCTTATTTTTACAAAGAAGCAGTTAACTGTCTGTATAAAATGCAGTGATGTTTGCTATTAAAATAGTTATTTTACTTTTAAAGAAATTTGGCAGGTTAAAATAGCAAAAATTGAATGTGTGATGTAATATTTACAAATATAGGATGTAATAAAACAATACTAATTTAACTTCTTGTCTGCTGTTTTCAGAGATTAAGTTATTCATGGTAAATATGTTACATAATTATGCTTAAGACTGGCATAGAGAGAGATTCTCAGTAATGCCTGTATTGTATTGCTGGAGAATATTTTAGAGAATGGGTAATTATCAAACTGTCAATACTATTAAACTATAGTATCCTATTGGGGTGAGATTACTATTTGGGGCAAATGATTATCATCTATCTACCTACCTATATCTATTTCTATCTACAGTCATCTATATACCTGTCTATTTATCACTTGATTTTGTTTGAGTGAAGAAGGTCAGAGTGCACCAGAAGTAAAATGCTGACACGGGGTTCTTACTTGGAGGAGCCGTGTCGTCCAGGGGAAACACTAGGAGTTAAAACAACAACAATGAGTCTTTATTTTACAGCACATTCCACGAGGCAAAGTAAGGCCGTGGTTACAACATTCTCATGGGTTTCGAATCCACTCAGTTACAGGCACCTGATCCAGCTCTGTTTACCTGCTGCCCCTCCCGCAGCCCACATCACTCAGCCACGTGGGACCACCAGTTCGGACCATCAGGTCAAGCTCACAACCATAGCCTTTGGCTGTAATTGTGCTGGGAGGGCTTTGCACGTGGGACTTGCACGTGGCTTTGCCAGGAGAGGACCGTGCCCTCTCATTAGTCTGAGGCTTGAACCTGTCCAAACGCTGTGGCCGCTCTCCACAGATGATAAATACAATCTAGTGTACTAATATACATTATTCATAAAAGCATCAGATCTTTTTGTCAAAACTTAGAGCTCTAAAAATTGGCCAGTTTAAATGGTCTCAACACTGACAATCTGATGCTATAATTGGTAAAATTTCATGTAAATAGCCAATTGATCAAGTGACAATTTTGTATTGCAAAATATAAATAAAAAATAGTCTATTAAAATAGCGAATAAAATAGAAAATTGGAAAGAATTTAACTTTGCTGTACAAGAATTCGGCAAGTCAAAATGGCTTAATTTTTATATGAACCAGAAAGCATTTTCAGGACAGAAATTAACCCATCTGGGCATAATTCTAATATCAATGCTCGCAAATACAGAATAAAATGTTCTAAAGAGTTGAAATTGACGTTGAAAACTTGCTCTGTCCGCTCTGTTCAGTTCTGAACGACCCAACACATGGCTCTTTCGGACGATCTTTGCGTCTGTCTGCCCTGCCCAGCAGCCAGCCTGCTGACTACAGGGTCCATCCCAGAGCAGTCGCTGCTGAAAACACTCATCACATGTCCGTCGGTGCTGGGCACTTCCTGGTGGCACCCCCAACGTCTCCAGATGTCCCTGTCTAGACTCTACATTCACGGCTGAGAGGGGCCTGTGCTAAAACACTACCCCCTGGGGGAAAAGAAATGAACCCAAAATGGTAGCATCGTATCCACTGAGAAGCTATACTACATGTCCGTATATGATACGCACTTCCCCCCATCTGTGCCTTAATGAGTCTGAAGAGACCCCTGGGCCCCTGACTCTGCTCACTGTGGGAAGAAGGAAAGCCACGTGATTCAAATACGTGCTTATAACACATAAGAAATTCTGTAACATGTTGCCTTTTCTGACAGCTTAGACTTATTCTGAAACCCCCTCCCATGTAAGCACCGGAGTTCTGTGTGCCGGACGCTCTGTAAGTGCGCCACAGAATTAGCACCTGGGGCGCCAGGCTCACCCCTGGGGGCTGGTGAGGTGAGCAGCTGCCCAGGGCCCACCTGCGTGAGTCGGTGACTAGCATCACGCGCTCCCTGCGCAGTGCCCGGGCTCTCTGTGGGAGGAAGTGGGCCTTACCCTCCACCCAGCACATGGCAGTGAAGATCAAATCCCAAATGACAGGTTGATTTCCTGCCGCCTCGGCTCAATTCGGACTTGAACCAGAAACTGCATAAAAGAGAAGTACAAGGAGCTATGCTTGTGGAACATACGGGGGTAAACTGGGATTCCTAGCTGCTATGCAGACAAGGAGCTGGAAGTTACTGATCGGCAGGTGAGAAACGGCTTCCCTTGCATAGAAACACCACACTGATCCTCCCTTCATCCCTCGGCGGGCATGTAGGTGTGTCCACCTCCTGGCTTTCGTGCCTGGCGCTGCAGTGAATACGGGAGCACAGACATCTCTCCACGATTCCAGTTTCAGCTCTTTACGATACAGGCTCAGGAGTGAGGTTGCTGGACCACACAGCAGTTCTTTTAATTTCCTGAGGAATCGCCATGCTATTTTTCAAAGGGGTTGCACCATTCAGCCACACACAGGAAAAGCAGGAGACCATGTCACATGCTACAGCATGGGTGAACCTGGAGGACAGTGCGCTAAGTGCAACAAGCCAGTCACCGAAGGACAAACACTCAGAGGAGGACTCAAAAGAAGCCGAAACGTAGAAACAGAAAGTAGAATGGGGTTGCTGGGGCTGAGGGAGGAGAAATGGGGAGTTTCAGTCACGCAAGATGAGAAATTCTAGAGACCTGCGTGACAGCACGGTGCTATAGGCCGCACTACTACCCAAGCACACAGTCGTCGGGGGAGATCTCCTGTGATGCGTGCTCACCGTGCGGGGAAAATGAAACACGCCTCCGTCCAGGATAAACTGGTTGCCGGTGTCTTGGGCGAGGGAGGCTGCAGGCGTCCCCAGGTGGGCGAGGCTGGGGCTCTGCCTGCGCCTCGGGCTCCCCGCGTCCCTGGCTGCTGGTCAGGCCTCTCAGGAGCGTGGGGGACACACCCTGCAGGCCCTCACCCCCTCCCTGTGCTGGCAGTGCAACCAGGGCCTGCACAGACTTGTGGGCAGCCCCGGGGAGTCTGTTGTTATTACCTGACTCCAAAGGCAGAGGACCTTCTGAAGCCACGTTGGAAATCGCTAAATAAACGCTGGCAAAGAGGCCGGCAACCTCCCCTCTCCAGCTGGTCTTTGTCTCCTGGACACAGGGCGACCACAGTGGGAGGAACAGATGCCCTTTGGGTCTTCACGGCCAGCGAGATGAACTTACACCAGGGAAACTCAGAGATTAACAGGGCTTTTCTGGGTATTTGTTACTCAATTCCCACTTATTTTTTTATTGATTTTATCATTTTCTTTTCATAATACAGTAAACACAGGCTGTGTGATATCAATGTGCATGCATTTGTCTGTTGAAAGATAGATTTCGTTTTTTCCTTCCTGTTTCACTGTCTATCTAGAAGTGAGTCAGCTTGTGGGGTTACACTGCGTCACTGGCTACAGTCTCAGGCTGAGACATCGATGTGCTGGCTTATGGACAATGCGAGTTTCTACGACATGATGTGACAGGTCCCCAGGTGACGTGCCATTTCACAGATTCCTAAGACATTGACATGTATGGGTTTTATTCTTTTTAAAAATATATATTTTTATTGATTTCAGAGAGGAAGGGAAAGGGAGAGAGAGAGAGAAACATCAATGATGAGATAATCATTGATTGGCTGCCTCCTGAACCCCCTCCTCCTTACTAGGGATTGAGCCCATAACCTAGGCATGTGCCCTTGACCAGAATTGAACCTGGGACTCTCTATCCACTGAGCCATACTGGCTAAGGCTGGATTTTATTCTTAATGTGAATCATCGTAGACAAAGTAAAGCAGACCCAGTATAATGATGATAAGGTTATTTGGGGGAATACAAGAAAATAGCTTTAGAATATTTGCCCTAGAAGGAGAGAAAACAAAGTAGAAAAAAAGGCGATGATAATTTTATTAGAATCCAATTGGCTTAGTCACATTTTTATTCCGTGATTCTAACTTGAGAAAGCTGGTATATCTGATCCACAATGAGAATGGCGTCTCAGAATTCAATATGAATACTTCTGTCAGTTTAATTTTCAGTTCACTGGATTCTTCAAAAGGAAGCCTCACTCACCTCACCTTCCTGATTCAGAAAGATTATACAGGGGTGGGCAAAGGGAGTTCACAGTTGTAATACCAACAAATAATACAGTAATCCTATATGATAAAAGTGTAGTATGCAAATTGTCCCCTCAACCAGGAGTTGTCCGGGAGTTCACCTAGGGGGCGGGCCAGCAGGGGAAGGAAGGGAGTACCTGGCTGGTAGCCAGCAGCTGCTAAGGATCCTACCAGTGCATGAATTTTGTGCACTGGGTCTCTAGTTAATAAATAATACAAGATTAAACTCTGTGTTTCATGTACTCACAACTATAAACCTGCTTTTGCCAACCCCGTATGTCATTTAAAAGAATTTCTTTGTAATATATGTATTAATCTAGGACACAAATAATATCCATGATCACAAGTTCAAATATAGAAAGTAAGTCAACATGATTTCATAACTTAGTTTGTCTTTTCCTTGCTACTCCCTTCCCCCCTTATTTAGTTGGGTCACAAAAATGAAGTAAAATGTAAACGTTATTAGTTAGATTAAAATTAGGTTTCTCTCTTATTCTTCTGTACATGAATTGTGTCCAAGTGTCAATGAATTCATGGGTCAGGTACTCAAATTCCTTGGTAAAGGTGGTCAGGTCGGTGGATAAAGAACCAAGATGCCTCTCTTTGTGAGGTCAGACACGGAAAATGGGATATGAACCCAGAAAATACCCTCGGCTCCTGCTCCCTCCCTCAGGGGTAGAATAGGCGCAGGCGTAGGAGTGGCTGTTGGGGAAGGCCGTCTTTGGGTGGCCCGAGAGCGTGGGTTAGGTGGGAAGGTCTGTATTGAAGCTCTTGCGCTCGGGATGTTGGCTCTCAGGGGCCAGGGGAGAAGGTGGTTGCTGGTTAGGAGGGTCTGGGTTTGGGGAATCTACTGCAGGAGAGGGAGGGGGCGCATCCAGGGGTGGAAGTTAGTGGTCTGCTGGATCAAAAGTGGATTCAGAATCAGAAGTGTTAGGGGATGATGTTTTGTTGAAGGAGAAGGATCTGATGGGTAGAGCAGGACTGACAGAGAGAGGGTCTGAACCAGAAGGTGAAAAAGGCCTGGACCTAGAGAATCTCTGACCATTTTACATTGCAGTGATGGCAGTTACTGAAATCGTGCAATGTGTTACAATTAGATGTGCCGTTTTCAGGCCATTGAGACTTACCTAGTTTATATTGTGGAAGTGCTTGGGCCTGGTCTCCCCCATGAGTGTGCAGGGGGAGTGTAGTGTGACCCACGAGAGGAAGGGTGAGTGACAGACCACAAACCCAAAGGTGACTGTTTAGGGCAGGCCTCCCCACCGCTAAACAAATCACCACGAGAAACGAGGACTTTGGAGAAGTGAGTGAGAGAGGGTGGGCAGAAGACTCGAGACGAGGGACATTTCATGCACCTGGAGAAGATTGGCCGGTGTGGGATGGAAGGTCAGCAATGGAGGAGGAGCTATTCCTGATCCGGCGTCCTCCTTGGCTGGCTCGGGAGGGCCTATAAAGGAGGGAGGCCTAATCGAGGCCGGCAATCCCGTCACCTGAGTACGATTCGGAGGTAAGCTCAGGACGAACTGTCGCTGCCTACTGCTCTCGGAGCAGCAAAGTCGGGCGACTGAAGCCAGGGTGGTGGCTCCCCTTCCCCGTGTAACCCTCCTGGGTTTCGGCACCAAAGGTTAGGGTCACTGAAGGAGGAATGTACGAGGCCAGTGTGGTGAAGGATTATAAATTTCTTAGGTCATCTGGATACCAGATGGGCTGATCCCCCAGATGGTGCCAGCAGCCACGGACAAGGAGTCAAGGTTTTAAAGGACTCTAGGTGGGCTTTCTGGTGGGAACCTCC
Source organism: Myotis myotis (assembly GCF_014108235.1). Lineage (NCBI taxonomy): Eukaryota > Metazoa > Chordata > Mammalia > Chiroptera > Vespertilionidae > Myotis > Myotis myotis. Next base: position 4,456,858 of record NW_023416401.1, on the reverse strand, counting down.
CTGGGCAGGTCTGGATCCTGGGAAAGTCGGGAGGGGAAAGAGAATGGTCTTAGTAAGTGGAATGTGGTCTCAGTGAAAGGGAAAGTCCGTTGTGAAGTGGTCTAAGGTCAGTTCCCAGGGGAGGGGTATCGATTCAATTATTTGATCGGACCTAACAGAAATAAAGCAGAAAGGGGGCATAGAAACTATGGGAGTAAGTGAGCCAGTCTGAGGAAATGTTGCCAAGAGAGGGGAGAGGATAAAGGAACCTGTAGCACAAATGCTCTGAGCTAAGATTTTGCTTGGTGTGTTCCCTAAAACCAGTGCAGCTGACCTTGAGTGGAAGAGAGAGGGTGGGAGGAGGTGGAGAGGAGAGGTCACAGTAGGAAACCAGACCAAGTAGGTTTCTGTGGCTCTAAGAATGGCTTAGGACAGGGGTGGGCAAACTTTTTGACTCGAGGGCCACAATGGGTTCTTAAACTGGACCGGAGGGCCGGAACAAAAGCATGGATGGAGTGTTTGTGTGAACTAATATAAATTCAAAGTAAACATCATTACATAAAAGGGTACGGTCTTTTTTTTTTTAGTTTTATTCATTTCAAACGGGCCGGATCTGGCCCACGGGCCGTAGTTTGCCCACAGCTGGCTTAGGATCTTACTTTGGAGGGTTTTGAGTAGCTGAGAGACATGAGTTAAAACGGCACCTATATTTCAGGTGAAGTGAGTGATTGCACATGAAGAGTTTCTTCCTCCTCCTTCTCTTTTTCATTTCTTTTCCCTCTTCTTTCTTCAGCTTCTTCTCTTTTTAAAAAGTTCTTCTCCTCCTCATTTTCTTCCTTTGCCTCATCTCTCCTTCTCCGTCTCCCTTTTGTCTTATTTTAGTGGATTCCTGATTTGGAGCTGAGTTTGCCTCTCAGCTTTGCCACTGGTAGAGGCACTCCTTTGCATGTCAGCACAGAAGCCCCACGTGAGGGATTTTGGAACATCACAGAGATACAACGAAAGGCATGAATCAGCATGTGTTTCCAGCTGCCAATATCCGTGCTCAGCATCTAGTTCCTCTTCCAATAATGGGGATCGCACGTGTGTGCTAACAAGTCTTCACAGCTGTGAGCCTGAGCAGGTTCCAGATCTGTGCTTGCCCTCCAGCCAGCACCACTGCCTCCGGGTGTTTGGTCTCCACCCTGAATCAACCCATTGAAAACCAGAGCCTGCATGCCCTTGCAATTTTATCTCTTACCTCTATATTCCACAGTCTAGGTTTTCTATTCACCTCTGCACCAACAGCCCTATCCTTCTACACACTGATAAGAAAGGTGAAAGGCACAAATACTAATGCTCCAGGGTCTATGAGATAAATATATAGAATCATCTTCTTCGTGATTAAATTTGACAATTTATTTAACTTCTATTATAAAACTAGAGGCCCAATGCACGAAATTCGTGCAAGGGGCTTCCCGCCGCCCCCCCCCCCTCCCCCCGCTGCCACAGTGGCTGCCTCTGCCTCGGCCCCAGGAAGGAGGTCTGGAAGGAAGTCTGGTCTAATTAGCATATTACGCGTTTATTATTATAGATAAAAATCATCTCGAACACGTTTACTGACATTCACTATGGATGGACTTAGAGGGTATTGTGCTAAGTGGAATAAGTTAGTCAGAGAGAGAAAAATACCATATGATTTCACTGATATGAAAGAACAAAATAAATGAACAAACAAAATTGAAACAGATTTATAGAAACAGAGAATGGACTGATGGCTGCCAGAAGGAAGAGGGTTGGAAGGGTGGGTGAAAAAGAGAAAAGGATTAAAAAGTACAAATTGGTAGTTACAAAATAGTCACAGGGATACAAAATACACCACAGGGAATATAGTCAATGATACTGCAAAACTGTGTACGGTGCCAGGTGGATATTGAACATATTGACGGGAACACTTTGTAAAGTATATGATTATCTAACCACTATGCTGTACGTCAGAAACTAATACAAAATAATATTGAATGTACATTGTAATTAAAAAATACAATTTAAAGAAAAAAGAGCGGAGGACATGTCAAATTGTTTTACTCCAGAGCTAACTTTACTTTTGAGTTTATTTTTGTGTTCAAATAACGTGTTTATTTAGATCTTTTCAGGAAGGCATTAACCACGACTAGTGTATGTACATTGATAATTAATCCACTTCATTTATTCTTAAAATCTTATCTATTCTGATGTCAGCTATACCTGAACTCAGAATTAACATCCCCTTACCATATCTCCCCCCTTCTCTGTTTAAATCAAATCCTTTATTTCGACACTGTGAAAGCTCAGTGCATTCATGTGGCCTGGAGAGCTATTTATAAGTGCTTTCTTCCTGCTGCTGCTGCTGCTAATACCAAACATGAATCAAATACATGCACTTGAAATGGTTTCTATGAGAAAATTAATTTATTTGTCAGACCTTGCCGAGCTTATGTGAAAATCTCAGTTTGGGGTTATGGTCTATTTTTCTAAAATTCTATTCAAGATGAATAAAGTTAAGATTTAAGGACAGAGACCAATCTAAGTGGTGCTTTTTCCTGACCTTATATTATCTACCTAAAATAATAGTTGCTGAAAACACAGCTATTGTCCACACTCATTTCACACGTCTGTTGATGATATGACTTAATTTTTTCTTTTGCACAATCGGGGCCGTTCCAGAATCTCTGCATTTTGGGGAACCAATGGGAATTTTTTTTTCCCAAGCAGAATTGTGTATTTTACTATTTTTCCTATGGCCCTTGATGCAGAAATAATGGGCGATTATTAGTGGTGCCAAAGGTGTTTATTTTTTTTTTTTTGAGGCAGTTTAATGGGCGGGTCCCTTTCTATTCTTTAATAACAACATCACACAATTTGGCATAATTTCTGCAGTCAAATGCTCTCCCACTGAGCTCTAACCTCAATGACATGATTTTACCAAGTATTTTTTTTGGAAGTGGCATACAACACTTGCAAATTTCTTATCGGAGACTTCACTCTGAATAAGTGGGCGTCCACGGGTGGCTGCCAATCAGAGACATGATTTACCACCCCAGCACCCACTCATGGGCTGCTCTGAGATGAACTGAGCTAGAACAAGCGACGTTCTCATCAGTTGCCTCGTCTGGAGGGAGCGTCCAGTCGATGTCAGCCTTTGTTTGGTTATTTAATATCGCCGGTTCTAGAGTCAGAACAGGGTTTGAATTCCCAGTTTCATCGCTTCCGGGAATCCCACCTCGGACACGGTGAGGGTCCTCGCGGGGAGCTGAGTGACGTTACTGTCGGACCCTCTGGAAACATACCTCGAGGGGCCTAAGCCAGCGGGTGGTATGTAGAAGCCCAACCTTTATCACTATTTAGCATCTTGTCCCGCGTGGCCCAAGGACCTAAACAAACAAAAACGCTGATTGGATGATTCATCGCCGAGGGGCGGGCACAGGCTGAGACGCTCCGCCTTGGGGATGGAGTTGCACTGGAGTGAACGCAGCTCAGGAGCTTGTCCTCTGCGGGAAGGGGGGGCGGGGGGTCCCGTGGGCATGAAATGGATGAAACGCTGGATGCGGAGCTTCCGGGGACGCAGAGGCGGCTGAACTACCTCCCCCGCTGAAGATCCCTCCTCTTCTCTCCCGCCTTCCGTCCTGATGGTGCGTCCATGCTATGCTTCCATACCCTGCACTCCTTGCATGGATGAACTAACCTGGGCCCTCGGTGGCACTGCTAACCCCAGGTCCCATACGGTTTCTGAAAACAGGACCTCAAGCTCTGGTGTGTTAGAATGAGCGCTCACTCTCAAGGACAAGGTTTTTTGTTTGTATTTTGTTTTAAAATATATTTTATTGATCTTTACAAAGGGGAAGTGAGAGGAATAGAGAGTTAGGAACATTGATGAGAGAGAAACATCGATCAGCTGCCTCCTGCACATCTCCCACTGGGGATGTGCCCGCAACCCAGGTACATGCTCTTGACAGGAATTGAACTTGGGACCCTTCAGTCTGCAGGCCGACGCTCTATCCACTGAGCCAAACCTGTTAGGGCTTTGCTTGTATTTTTAAAAATATTTTTATTGATTTCAGAGAGGAAGGGAGAGAGAGACAGAAACATCAGTGATGAGAGAGAATCGATTGGCTGCCTCCTGCATGCCCCACACGGGGGACCGAGCCCACAATCCAGGCAGGTGCCCTGACCGGGAATCAGACTTTGACCTCCTGGTTCATAGGTTGATGCTCAACCACTGAGCCACACTGGCTGGGCTTAAGGATAGTGTTTTGATTGGCACTTTCTGAACTTCCCTCCGATGGCCCTTTCAACTCATCGCTCCTTTCTTCCTTAGAAGGTTTCTGCTCGATTTCAGCTACTCTTAGTGGCCCTGTGTATATTTTGTTGACTGAGGGTTGCATGTGTGTATTCATTGTCTATTGCTGTGTGACAAATGACCACAAACTTAGCGCTCAGGATGGCCCGGATCTGTTCTCTCCATTCCACAGGGCAGGAGGGTGAGCACAGTTTAGCTAGGTTGTCTGCTCAGGGCCTCACCGGGCTGTCAGCTGGAGACTTGAGAGGGAGGAGTCACTTTCAAGGCCTTTTAGGTTGTTGGGAAATTCATTTCCTTGCAGCTATAGAACAGGGGGCCTCGATCCTTGATGACGATTGTCATGATAGGTGGCCCTCAGGTCCTACAGGCCAAGCACACTCCCAGAAGCCACACCAGGTCTCTGCCAGGAGGGCTTCCTCAGGGTGGCAACTTCCCTCTCTCTCCCACCTGCTAAGCTAGAGTCTAAGACAATGTAGCCTGATCATGGGGGTGAGTCCTCTCACCTTGCCATGTTCTGTTGGCTAGAAGCAAGTGGCAGGCCCAACCTGCACTCAGAGGGGGGGAAGGATGACACAAAGGCATGGACACAGCAAGCCACAAGGTCACCTGCCGGGGTCCAACCCCAGCAGGTCCAGGGGTCCCCAAAGGTGTGGACGGAGTCGGCGAAGAAGGAATGACACAGAGACAGTGTTCAGTTGATCAGCAGCCTAGCCAGGATCTCCAGCCAGGATCTCCAGCCAAGTTCTGGTCTGGATCTCCAGAGAGGTTCTGCTTTGGATCTCCAGCCAGGTTCTGTGTCCATGTTCTCTTGCTAGGTTCTCCAGGTTCTCCAGCCAGGTTCTGTAGCCATGTTCCCTCGCTAGGTTCTTCAGCCAGGTTCTGTCCAGGTTCTCCAGCCAGGTTCAGTCACCAGGTTCTAGTCAGGTTCTCTTGCCAATTTCTGTAGTCAGGTTCAGTCCAGGATCTTTTGCCATGTTCTCTCCAGCGAAGTTCTTCTGTCTGTAGGTTCTGTGTTCTAAGCTCTGTATTCTAAGTTCTGAGTCTTGCTGTCTTGTTACATCTGTATTTATACCAGTTGATTCAATCCTATCAATCTCTATTACAAAGGTTAGGGCGTTTCTTATCTCCATTCCAGGGAGTAAAGATTACGTAGCTTAAGCATGATTGTTCATAGTTAAAGTGATTAATTACCCGCCTGGCACTTAGTTGAGGGGTTTTATTCCCTCCCTAACTTCAGGGGAAAATCCCTACCTGGGGAAACAACCTTTCTCAGAGACCTTGGTTAAAACACATAGTGCCAAGAAGGTGAGCAAACATATTAAGAACAGTATGCCATATATGCCAGGTCCCTTGAAACAGCAAGCATGGACCGGCTCCCGGCAGTCACCTTTGGTCTGTCCCCCGATTTCACTGAAAATGGAGGCTTGTGGTTTATGTCTATTTTTTATTGCTCTCTTATTAATTTCAGAAAGGTAGAAAACCACGGACTAAGACCTTTATGTTTATACTAGATGTCCGTTGATAGAAATTTTATTGACTTATTAAGGGATATTATTTCTTTCAGCAGTCTTATACTTTCTCTTTGTTCTCCCCTTGGACACAGTGGAAATGCTTAGAATACTTAAACCATTATAGTTCCATTTTATTTCCTTTTGATGGAACTTGGCAATATGTTTTTTTTTTTAAAAGAAATACCTGTTTCTTTTTCAAAAATACAATTTAAAACATCTAATGACATTTCCTTGATGTCTCAAATCCTTTTTTCCTGGAGATTTCTAAATATTGTTTATTTTTATTTTTAGAAACTATACTATGTGGCCATAGGAATTGTCTTTGTGAAGGTAATTTTCAAAGTTGTGTGAACTTAATCAACCCAATTAATGTTGTAATTATGAGATATCCTCATAAGGAGGCTTCAAATTTGGTTTTGACTTTCAATTACCTTTTCAATTAGCTAACAAGTGCTTCATGGCAAAAATCTGTCCAAATAAGACCTTTGAGAATAATGGGGTCATTTTGAGAGAATAACCAACAAGCACCTTTGAAGGATTATTTTAAGAATGAAAGAAGGGTAGATATTAGCGAGAGATGAGCGACTGTATGGGTTTTGACATGCCCACAGGACAATGCTGACACGAGTCGGCGGGTGCTCAGTGTCATGGTAAACTTTCTTGGCATACATTTTGTGAATATCTAAAATATTCCATTATACTTTACTATGCTTATGGTTTTAAAAAAGAAAAGAAAAGCTAAAAGGGAACCATCACTCTTTGGTATGCATAAGCATTGCCTCTTCTGTGAACCACGGGAGGGGTTGTTTGAGGAGAGTTTGTTTTCTGCTTATTGTGAATGTAGGCTGTACTGTCCCCGAGAATGAGTGTGTTCCATAGCCACCAGCTAGATGGACAACCGGAAGAATGAAGCATCGTTCAACGCCACACCAGCAGACAGCCTTCCCAGGGAACTGTCTCGAGGGGCCAGCACCAGGCAGGATGGGTTTGGACTATTGCTAGAGTTACGGGTCCAGGCTGGTGGCCAATGGGTCTTAGAAGGTGGAGTGTGAATTTCTAAAGAGAACACAGGGTTATGCAACGGTTTGAAAAGTCAGGAGTTATCTGGGAAGAACATAGATCCAAGGACAGGGAGGTCGCTGCTAGGAATTTGAGTGCATCCAGAAGGGTCAGTTCTGAAGGACATGGGTCTTGCTGCTTATTTATTTATTGAGACTGTGGTACTGACCATGGTTCATGTATAGTTTTCTCTTCTAGGTTATGATTCTTCTTATTTATCCCTCACCATTTAGTACTGTCTTATGTCTTAGTTTGTTTTTTTTTTAATACTTTTTTATTGATTTCAGAGAGGAAGAGAGACGGAGAGAGAGATAGAAACACCAATGATGAGAGAGAATCATTGATTGGCTGCCTCTGCAAGCCCCACACTGGGAATTGAGCCTGCAACCCGGGCATGGGCCCTGATGGGAATCGAACCTGGAACCCTTCAGTCTGAAGGCTGATGCTTTATCCACTGAGGCAAACCAGCCAGGGCTAGTACCGTCTTGGATACCCTGAGAATGCATCTGAGAGACCAAGGTGGAAGCCAGTAAAGAAAAGTGGGTGCTCCCTATTGACAGCAGCATGGCCTTGGGAGCTGGTGGGTGGCACTCGCTGTGGCCGGCAGGAAACAGAGGCAGAGACATGGCTGCTGGTGGAGGAATCGGTGGGCATGTACCCTAGGAAAGGTGGGTGTGAATGGTTGATCCTTGGCTAAATTCCAATAAAATATTTTGTGTGTGTAATTATTTGTTTCACATTTGTTTTCTCCTCTAGATGTTCCATGAGACAGCGAATAGGTAAATGTTGCTTATTATTTATTTCTACTTACATATAACAAGGCACTAAGTGGGTATTTTAAAGGTATTTGTTAAATAAATAACATTTAACTATTTTTAAGGCTTGAAGTAGGCTCATTCCATCATGGGGGGAACTGACCACAGGTTTAATTTTAATTGCTTGCACTTGCTGATATATAATGACTGTGATTTCTTCTGAAAGGCCATATGACTAGCAATCACTTGACATGACTGATAAATTTGTAAATGAAATGCATGTGAACCACCAGGTGGAAATATATATAAGTAGGCATATAAAAATAAGCCAAACAGCTAACCTTCTAAAATAGCAAACTATTATTCATACTTGGAGGTACTCAGTAAATTTAGAAAAGTGATGAAATGAAAACCAAATAGAAGATTTCATGAATAAAATGTTATTCACAAATTGTATCTATAAAATTATATGTTAATCTGAGTTTAGATAATCTACTTTAAAATTCTCTTTCTATATGTAATTACAGCATACCTTTCAGCCAAATGTCTGCTCTATTTCAGTCCAAACTGTGATTTAAGGAATGACCACTGGGTGGCAACAGATATTAAGTTAGTTTTCAAGATTAAGTCCAAGTTGCCTACACGGTTTCCACACAAAAAATTCTTGCTTTAGATAAATTGAATTATTTATATAATTAAAAAAATATATATATACATATATATGTATATATATTACACACAATGCAATATATACTGTATATCCTGTATCATGGAAATGTACCTTGAAACCTATATGATCTTATTAACCAACTAGAGGCCTGGTGCACAAAATTCGTGCACTTGGGGGGGCGGGGGTCCCTCAGCCCAGTCTGTGCCCTCTCGCAGTCTGGTAGCCCTTGGGGGATGTCTGACTGCTGGCTTAGTCTCGCTCCCTAAGCTGGCAGTTGGACATCCTTAGTGCTGCCACGGAGGCAGAAGAGGATCCCGCCACCACTGCTGCTGTGCTTGCCAGCTGTGAGCCTGGCTTCTGGCTGAGCGGTGCTCCCCCTGTGGGAGCACACTGACCACCAGGGGGCAGCTCCTGCGTTGAGCGGGATGGGGCTGAAACCAGCTCTCCGACATTCCCCCCAGGGGTCCCGGATTGTGAGAGGGCACAGGCCAGGCCAAGGGTCCCCACTGGTGCACGATCGGGGATGTGGGAGGTTGGCGAGCTGGGGAGGGACCGTGGGAGGGCTCCAGGTCATGTCTGGCCTGTCTCGCTCAGTCCCAATCAGCCGGACCCCAGAAGCAAGCTAACCTACAGGTCGGAGTATCTTTCCCCTGGTGGTCAGTGCACATCATAACGACTGTTTGACCATCTTCCCCGTGGTGGTCAGTGCGTGTCATAGTGAGCAGTTGAGAAGCCTTAGCATATCATTAGCATGTTATGCTTTGATTGGTTGAATGGACGGCTGGAAACTTGACATATTAAGCTTTTGTTATATAGGATGTTAGCCCAATAAATTTTTAAAATAAGGATGGAAAAAAAAATGTATATGAGAAACTTTAAAAATTGGGTTAAATTCTTCCCTCAAGATTTTTGGAATTTGATAGGATTTTTTTCAATGTTGGTTGACAACTGAGTTGGATATTCAGTATTTGTGATGCCAAAATACCAGTTTTGTATGCGAGAGGCATTAAGGATCTTGAAATGTAATCCTAATGTTTTGATTTATCTGTTCTAAGTTGGCATTTCTGAGTGCCTGTTAACAACAGGGTTTAAGAAGCTGAATTTATTCCGAAACCGGTTTGGCTCAGTGGATAGAGCGTCGGCCTGCGGACTGAAGGGTCCCGGGTTTGATTCCGGTCAGGGACATGTGCCTGGGTTGTGGGCACATTCCCAGTAGGAGATGTGCAGGAGGCAGATGATCGATGTTTCTCTCTCATCAATGTTTCTGACTCTCTATCTCTCTCCCTCTCTGTGAAAAATCAATAAAATATATTAAATAAAAAAATAAAGAAGCTGAATTTATAACTGGTTAAATGGACTTTTCAGAGATTTGAGGCATTAGTGGTTATATATTCTTCCCAAAAGGAGTGCATGGAGTTCCTGAAATGAAACTCCTTTTCTGTGGCATTTCCCTGGGGGGCAGCCCTCCCCAGCATCTGAGGGTAGATGCTGTCCACAGCAAGAATTTCCAAGCATGGCAAATAATGTCATTTGCAGTCATTGTAGACATGTGAGAAAATATGAAGTTCATGTAAAGTAACAGAATATAGAATGTGGGGGTACTCATCTAAACTAATTTTTGGAAAGACTGCAATGATTAAACTTTATAAAGTACCTAACATTTGTTGGCTAGCTCATTCACTTTGAAGAGAAATTGTACCCTGTTCTGCCAGAAGGTGATAGAAATATTACAAATTCAGCATTAATGAGCTAAAATAACCTGATAGAATCAGTGTGGACTTGTACACATTTTTGTTTCCTTTTTACGAGAGAGGGAAATGGGACCACAAACAGGAAACCAGGTATTGATTTCTAAGAAGCAAATTCTGAGACTTTCATGGGCAGGTCTTTTACGTTTTCCTGAAGCTCTAATATTTCTCCCTGCAAATTAATGTTCACACAAACAGCGCTGACCCTCCAAGATGCCACGGCACTAAAGAGAGACTCTTACGGTTCCCACTGGACGGAACTGAGAAATTACTTGGTGAGGGGTTATTGCAACCGCACGGTGGACCAAACACTCCACACATTTCCCCCAGGAATGAATTCGTTACCTGCTCTATGCTTTAGGCACCAAAAACATGCCTCCCATCAACTGTTGATAATTTTGAATTGGCGATCTCTTTGACTTACCATCCTCTGCTGCCATCTGGTGGTTACTAGGGAAATAAACCAAGTGGAGAAATCTAATGTTTACAATGGTTTGAGCTACTTGCCTCTGTGGAATAATAGAAATAAGGGACTCAAGCAGACACGTGCCTTCTGTCTCCAGGAAGAATTATGGTCGGTGGCATTCTTTCATTTACGTTCTGCATCTTTCACCTCGCTGAAACAGGCTGAGCGTAAAGCAGTTGTTGCATAATGTATGAAGGAAAGCATTTCCTGAGAGGTCTGCACAGCTCTGAGATATCATCGTCTCTTATTGGAAAGTATTTCCGTGGGGGGAGGGAGGAAGGACATCCATTTTCCCCTTCATTTTCGTTTGATCACGAGAAGTCATTCCTTTCTGAACACTTGTCTAAAGCAGGTTTTGAAAAATATCCATCAGGTCCTTCCAGTAATGAAAAAGCTATCGCCAAGCCGCAGTGAGCAGGCTGATTTAACTCGACTGCGACTACTTCAGGTTTTATCTTTTTTTATCTTAATGAAACACAGTGCTATTATGCAAGTGGATCTGCTATTACCTGCAGAATTATCTGCCCTGTAATGGAATGGAAGTCTCTTTGAGGCAATGCAATGCAGAAATACTTCCATTTATTCACAGCAGATCATGAGTTAGCTTCTTTTAAAAAGGGGAGCTTTTGATCACCCGTTTATAATTTAAAACCAATTACTTGCTCCTTCAGAGTTGTATATAATGAAAAACATTTTAATGTATATCATATTAAAGATTAATTTTAATAATATTAATTATTACAATTGAATTAATTGTCAAACCAATTAAAGTCATTAGTCAGTATATACTAACCAATAATTTTTTAAATTAACATTTCTATCCTATATAATAAAAGCCTAATATGCAAATTGACTGGCAATATGCAGTTGACTGGCAGAACAACTGGTGGAACGACCGGTCGCTATGACGTGCACTGACCACCAGGGGGCAGACGCTCAACATAGGAACTACCCCCAGCCCGCAGGCCCCAGGCCAGCCAAGGTGGGTGCCAGTGGGGGCTCTGAATCACCCCACCAGTCATCCTGCAGAGGGAGGTGACTGGCGGTGGTGGCAGGGGTCAGGGTTGGCAAGTGGGCAGCACCAGGCCGGCCAAAATGGGTGCAAGCTGGGGCCCCCCGATCACCTGGCTGGTTGCCCCACAGATTGGCCCTGATCACTGGCCAGGCCTAGGGACCCTACCCAGGCACGAATTTTGTGCACTGGGCCTCTAGTTTTACATAAAGAGAAATGATGAGGTGTAATGTGGAGATCAAAGTCATAGCATAAAACCAAAGTGAAAATTAGAATTCTTTATATTGGCTTAGCATTGTTTAGTTACTCATTCATATAGCCCTTGACATTGCATTTTTAAAAAACATTAACTACTGCAAGTTTCTTATTAAATATTTATTTTTGGCCCCTTTATGCAGCAATATTAACAAACTATGGCTTTTTCTAATCACAGGAAAAGGCATGTCGCTAACTTGTTGAAGTTTGGTACCATTTCTACCTTCTAGTTACCTACTAAATAAGGATATAATTTATCAGAGATTACTGTGTTGAAAATCTACTTAGGTAAATGCTAATAAGCCTTCTATCTTTGTATTGCATGTTGAATTTAGTAAACATATCAAAATGCCATTATCTTATCAATTACTAGAGGCCCGGTGCATGAAATTCATGCACGGGTAGGGTCCCTAGGCCTGGCTGGTGATCAGGGCCGATCTGTGGGTCAACTGGTGGGGTGATTGGGGCCCCCACTAGCACCAGCTTTGGCCTGGCACCACCCACTTGCCAGCCCCGCCCCTGCCGCCCGCCAGGGCCTGTGGGCTGGGGGAAGCTCCTGTGTTGAGCGTCTGCCCCCTGGTGGTCAGTGCGCATCACAGCGACCAGTCGTTCCACCATTTGGTCGATTTGCATATCAGGGTTTTCTATAGTAGCAGATAGATGAGTACACTATTGCAGTCATCATTTAAAATTATACTCAATTTCCTTCGATAGGAGAGAAGAAAACTATATGCAGAACAAATCAATATCAAATGAAAAAGGTAAACAACAGCTTGCTAAATAAATACCATAAAGCAATTCTCCATCAAAGCCTCACTAATTACTTTGTGGAACAGGCTGTCCTTAATACAACAATTAATTAATTTTTCCAAATGAATTATGCAAGCCAATACTCTTTCCTCATTAATGTTTTGTTATTTCATTAATGAATAACAAAGCAACACGTGGGTCTTTATCCTGACAGCTAGTATCAATGCGCTCACCCTGAACTAAACATGTTTCCAGTGTGAGGTCAAGTTGGGACCCATCAAGTCCCTTTCCCAGTCAGGGTCCCTTTGGCGCTCCCGCTGCTTCCTGTGGATGCTCCTCACAGAGAGCAGGTAGGCAGGGGCCCAGCAGTCCCCACCTTCCCGCCAAGCGTCACCTCAGGTCCTCATCATAGTCCCTTTGATTTTCTAAAGGGGCTGCTAGCGCCTCACCTGGAACTCTGATCCCAATCATGATGGATGTGAACGAGCGCTTCATGCTAAAGAATGTAAAGTAATGACTGTTAGCTGAGATGCCAGTGCCTGCTCCAAAGGCGAGAACATGTGGCTTTAGAGTTCATGCTGATTTCAGTTCTGTAAGTGCCTGACACAGGCAGGCGTGACCGCTCCCCTTTCACAAGACGCATGTATGTCTGAAGAACAACGACACTCATCATGTTCTGGCTGCCTACACGGAAACAAAACGTTTCTGAACCAATTGTTTAATTGGCTTTGGCGTGTTTAGTTCCAGCCTGAAGACTGGTAGTTTCAGGGCAGGAGAGGCGTGCCAGGCTCAAGGAAAAGGAAAACAAACTCATTAGGAAATTCTTTAACAGAAGTTTCATGCTAAGATGTCTTAGCCAGGAATGGACCTCATGACATAAGTCAGGGGCTCCATGACCGAGCTGGGGTGCTCTCAGCTTCCCCTACTCCCGGCACACACCACATCGCTGATCTTCCTGAACAACCACCACCACCAAGTTCAATCCGTGGCCTTCCTGTGTGATCACTTCCCAGCAGACACACCTCACTGCCATTACCGCTCCCTCGTTCCGTCTCACCTTCGGTACCAGGAGTCTGGACCTCTGTGCGTCTTATCTCCTGGGAACATAAGGTGGTGTCTCCACACCAGGGCCTCGGTCCACAGAGCTGCCTGCAACACCGTGCTTTCTCTCCGTTCTCTGGGTTCTTCAGGAAGAAAGAAACTTTAAGATTTATCATCAACATAGCTTCGTATTTTCGATTTTTATGCCCTTGTAACGCAGCATCATACGTTTTTAATTATAAGGCACCAGACAAGAGATGAGAGTGTATCAAAGTCAACGTCTCGCTTCTGAAAGAGCAACGAGTGCCTGGAGTCCACTTAGAAGGCCCTGAGCGGTGCAAGTAGGTTGAGCTGACGCCATGACAAGCCATCTGGGTGGAAAGGGAACGTTCTGGGAATCAACCAGATGTGTCCAAGTACCTCCATTTTCAGCATCTAAAGACTGCGTGGATTTTTCTTACGATAATTAGCTTCTGGCTTGACTGGGAGATTGAAAGGTTATTATATCAACAGTTTGCAGTGCTCTGTTGTTATTTCAGCATCTCTCTTGACTGCAAAGAATTAGTAGAAGGCAGCGGTTCGGAGCAGGGTCCTGGGAGTCTGATAATACCTGGCTTGAATTTGACCTCACAGATATACCCGTGTATCTGTGATAACGTTTAACAACAATACTAACAAAATGGAAAACTGACAACAATATACCGCAATGAAATCCATGGGAATGTGGGCTCTCTCTAACTAGGATGACTAAGGGAATGTGGTAACAGCAGTTGGAAGAAAGATCATAAATTCATTTTGGGGCATGTTGAGGGTAAAGTGTCTGTGCCAAACAGCGGAGACCATGCTAGTTCTAGGGCTCAGACCAGATATCTAGGCGGGAGGCAGGGACCCCAGTCAGCAGCCTCCTCAGAGCAGTTGAACCATAGGAGTTGGTCACAACGCCTGGGTAAAGTGTGGGGTGTGAGTTGTGGCCACAAAGAGAATCCTGAGGATAGCAAGAACGAGACACAAAGGACCTGGTTAAGGACTAAAGAGAGAACAGTAAGATTTCCCAAAATATAGGAGGATAATCAATAAGATATTGCTGCACAAGCCGATGAAAGGAAGAGGAACTCAAGAGAGTGCTCAACTTTCTTAATATCTGCTGAGAATTCCTCTAAGAGGAATTCTCTGAAAAGAGGTTCATGGTCTTTGCCAATAAAGAGCTCACTGTTTATCCTGGTGAAAGCGGCTGCAGAATCCCAGTGAGTGGAGGAGTGAATTGGAGGCAGAGATGCTGCTGGCTGTGGAGGGAAGAGGAGAGGCAAATAGGAGATAGATGCAGGATCTAGACAAGGGCCTTTTTAATTCACGTGTTTGCCCATTAATTTCGACCATTTCTTTTTCTAAGAGTTGGTTTATTCTCTCTCTAACATGCAAAAAAAATTTTTTAATTGACTTTGGCCTGACTCTATTTTAGTTTACATTCTGCTTCTAGTTTAAATCACTAAATAGCTCCTTCATGTTTTTCTGTTACTAATTCCGTTTCGACTAGAGCATAAATTGCTCCCAAAGAATCTTTACGTTTGAACACGGACCTTGTTTCCCCGCTCTCTGGTCCCCAGCATCACTGGGCATGGGCAGTCCCCTTCTCCTATGCAAATCACTTGACAACACCTGTTCTCAGCACTTTTTTCCCCTCTTGGATGCCGAAGGTGGTAATGATTTCCTTACACGAGGCTGTACTTTTTACTCTGAGTGCTACGATCTGTCACTGCCCTTGAATGAACATTAGAATCTATATATATAAAAGCCTAATATGCAAAGTGTCCCCTTGGGAGTTCAACTGGCTGGGAGTTCCATCGCTCGCTATGATGTGCGCTGTCCACCAGGGGGCAGCAAGGAAAGAAGGAAGGCCCTGGCCAGCAGCCAGCAGCCGGCAGCCGGCAGCGACTAGGGACCCTACTGTGCATGAATTTCATGCACTGGGCCTCTAGTCAGTTTTAGAAACACAGATACTTGGGTGTTGCCACAGATCATTGAAATCAGAATCGCTGAGGGAGGACCAGGTTCCAGCACGTGACCCGTGTGTGCTGCTGGGGTTGGGAACCGCTGCTGTATAGACATGGGAACTTCTGTGTTGTTGTTTTTTTCTGCACAATTTGAAGAAAACCAAAACACCTGTTTGAACTGGTGAGCAGGCTTCCTCATGCCTCCTGATCTTGGGTGTGTTCTTTCTATAATGTCACAAGCACTTATTGAAAGAAGAAAGGATGGTCATAGAGAGCTTAGGGCTGAAATAATTCCCGGAAGGAACTATGAATTAAGATAGAAGATGGAAGTAGAGGAAGCATCTAGAACAAGGGTGGGCAAACTTTCTGACTCGAGGGCCACAATGGGTTCTTAAACTGGACCGGAGGGCCGGAACAAAAGCATGGATGGAGTATTTGTGTGAACTAATATAAATTCAAAGTAAACATCATTACATAAAAGGGTACGGTCTTTTTTTTTTTAGTTTTATTCATTTCAAATGGGCCGGATTCGGCCCGCGGGCTGTAGTTTGCCCACGGCTGATCTAGAAACAACATCTGAAGATCTGAGAGGCTGAACGGAAGCTTGAAAAGGTATGAGAATGCAACCAGGAGGAGCTGGGAGAGTGACAGTGACATTGTAGGAGAGCAGGGCCCCAGGGACTGATGAGCTCCTAGGATTCTGTATTTATAATGACGGACGAGAGCATGAGCTTCATGGGGTGTCAGGGGCTTTAGGAAAGCAGGTTCTGCTTCCCATGAATTCCAGGCAGGGGTAGCCTTGCTTTCACCAAGGACTCGGGAAACAGCCGACCCAGGCTGGGGATGAACACGCCCGTGATGAGAAAGCAACGTTTGCCAAAGCCTTATTACCTGGCGCTTTCTTGTTCTGTTAATTAAAAAAGTTTTTTAAAAATATATTTTTATTGATTTCAGAGAGGAAGGGAGAGGGAGAGATAGAAACATCAACGATGAGAGAGAATTATTGATGGGCTCCCTCCTGCACTCCCCACACTGGGGACCGAGCCCACAACCTGGGCATGTGACTTTAACCAAAATAGAACCTGGGACCCTACAGTGGGCAGGCCGATGCTCTATCCACTGAGACAAACGGGCCAGGGCCCAGCTCTTTCTTAATAATTTACCAAAAACTGTCCTCATTTTAGGGTATATTGATGTGTATTAATTCTGCGTTTGAGATACAGATGGTTTAAGTGAAATTATATTCAAGCTCATACTCCCAGCGGTGCCTGTGACCATTGATGAACTTAAGAGTTTGTTTCTGCTCTGGGAATAGATGAACCATCAGTCATTTGCTAAGTGATCACTGCAATTTAGACACTGGTGTCTGAAATTGCATTGAGTAAGTCCAAATGGCCATTTAAAACCACCTAATTTAAATGGCCTTTCACGACTGAACAATTGCTTTGTTCGCAGTAATAGAAAAGCCAGAAAAGGATAATCAACCAGACATAAAGCTAATTCAGGACAGAACTAAATGAGTGTATTTTTGCTCACATTGCAATCAATTTTAGTAGTTTTTAGTCTTTTAAAATTATTGAAATTAAAAAAGAGGAAAATGTTTAAATTCATTTTAAGTTCTATTAATAGCAATGTTACAATGTATTAAGGATAGATATTATTAGCTCCTATAATTAGTCCACTTTTATCACAGTAATTATGAACGTGCTATTGTGTTTACTGTTACATTAATTTGGTTATAAATGCCCCAAAATGGTTTTAGTGAAATACATTTAGTATGAGGTAGTTATATTGAAACTTCATGATTTCTTACAATACTAATTAGTAATCATTATAAAGCAAAGTTAATACTCAAAAAGGAACAACTATGAAATCTAAGGTATTCACATTTATTAGATAGCTAATTGTCGTTTATATTGGCATGGATAATTTAGTTTGAAATTAAGGCTTTGGAGGAAAGATTTTTCTTCTTAGGCTGTTTTGACTCTAGAGCAATGATGGCGAACCTATGACACGTGTGTCAGAGGTGACACGCGAACTCATTTTTTTGGTTGATTTTTCTTTGTTAAATGGCATTTAAATATATAAAATAAATATCAAAAATATAAGTCTTTGTTTTACTATGGTTGCAAATATCAAAAATTTCTGTATGTGACACGGCACCAGAGTTAAGTTAGGGTTTTTCAAAATGCTGACAGGCCGAGCTCAAAAGGTTCGCCATCACTGCTCTAGAGAAATAATTTCTTGTTTGTGAAGCAGACAATAAATAGCAATAACCTACGATTCTCCTCATCTGATCCACTCATTGACATTCACTCATTGACTCCCTCGAACTGGGCTGTCCGGCCCCCATGGGGCTGTGGCTACCAGATGTGTGGCCAGTCGCAAAGGAGGAGAGTTGATCTGGATTGGAAAGACTTTGTGTAACGGAAGGGATGTAAGTAGCTTGTCGATGTTGCTATATTGGTCACACGTTGAAATGAGAATATGTAGGTGTATTGGTTGTTAGACCCCCAGAGCGAGGGGATGGGCCAGGTACAGACACTCCCAGGGCAGAAAGCCCGGCTGCGTAGAAAGGGGCAAAGCTGGGAAGACAAGAACCTCGCCCCCAACGCGGCCTTTCCTCCCCTAGCGTCTCGCTGGTCATGGTTCAGACTCCCTGACCTCTCACGCTCTACAGATGACATCGAGGCCTCAGTCATATCTCAGCCCCAGGCCCAGAACAGCAGCAAAACCAGACCAGTGACGCCATGGCTGCCTCAGGCCCAGCTGCCCTGGCTCATGACCCCTGCCCTGGCGCCGACCAATCAGCGGAGAGCAGGACCCTGAGAGAACTCCCCTGAGGGCTGGTGAGTAGTCTATTAAGACCCCCACCCCCCAGACCTCCCCTGAGAGTCCACCTGCCAGAAAGAGAGAGAGAGAGAGAAAGAGAGAGAGAGAGAGAGAGAGACGCTCAGGACACAGGAGCAGTGAGCCTCTCCCTCCCAGGAGCACGCACAGGCCATTGCCCCGCAGGCACCTCCCCCGAACCTCTCAGGGGCCCCATGAGACTCGCAACCAGGGGGGCCACGGGCAGCGGCAGCGTGTCCTGGGCTAACCCCTGAACTTGCCTCCAAGGCTCCCTGTTCTCCGTGTTGGACATCTCCCACCCCCTTTTCCTTAAATAAATCCATGTTTGCTATTCACTGTCTGAGATGGCTGTTTGCCTGCCCACGCCCCACGGACGTTAACCTGTCATCTGTGTCCATCAGCGTGAGGCTGGAAAGGCGGGAGCAGTCAGAACCGCAGGACCCGAGGGGCAGGTCAGGTGTGGACGCTCTCGGCTCCTGAGACAGTGGGCAGGCCTGAGAAGGTAGCCAGAGGGATGCTTTCTGAAGAGGCTTCTGAGAGGCATGGCCTCAGGGCGGCGGAGCAGGGCGAGATCGCTGAAGAAAACGGGGGTTCCTGCCTGAACCCTGTGGCTTAGGTTAGAGGGTTGAGGGCAGAGAGGCCCGGACCTGACAGATTGCTTCTGGAGGAAGAGTTTGACGGTAGAATGAGATGCGTGGTCCGTAGAAGCAGCTTTCTGGAATGTGCCGGTGAGGCCAGCGGAGGACGGCTCAGGTTGTTGGACGTGCCATGACCAGGCTGTCCTCTCACTGGCCTGACAGATCGGTCTCTTCAAAGGCAGCGTGTCTGGGTCGATCTCTCTGTAAAACACCAGAACCCCGGACCGCTGGTTTCAGGGTAACAGGACAGGTCTCCCACCGCCTGGCCGTGCATCCCAGAAACCCCCGGCCCTCCTTAGCGGCCACCACCGAGGGCCTGCATTTCACAGGGACCAATGCCACCACCCCCTCCGAGCCCAGTGACCACGGAATTCAGCAGGAGGCGACACTGGGCAGGAACACGGTGCAGACTTCTCTTTGACCACCTCAGCCCCGGCTTCACATCCCCTCTCCACGTTCCGTCCATATCGCTCAACGGCCCGGAACTGCAGAGCCGTCAGGCTGGCGCCCAAATGAAGCACAAAGTCATCAGATTCCAATCACTAAAAACTCACAGCTCCGTTAGGTTATTTCCTGCGATGTTTGTCTTCGCTCCTCAGACGTTTGCATAGTTATAGGCATGTCACACTAACCTTTTAAAAATATCCGGATGGGAAAGTTAGGGAAGCACACACTTGTGGGGTAACTTTGGTTCAAGTTACAGCGCCAGCAACTGCACAAGGAATAAGTGAGTCCATGACGTCAAGTTTTCCAAGAGTATGAGCTGGTCTCTCTGATAGAAAGCTGAATACAAATGGCCTGACGAGGCTTTGGTTCTGAAAACGAATATTTTTAAAAAGTGTGATATCAAGTGACAATTGAACCTGGTTTCTTCCTGCCGCGTGGCAATGTGGTAGATGGCCCCTGGCTCCCCAGGCAGCTCTTCTGGCCCCGGCTTCAGATTTACCCAGGAACTTCTGAGAGTGGCTCTGGGTCATGTGGGGCCACGCGGCTGTGGAAGTTTCGTGTCCTTCCCTACACGAGGAGACAGGAGCGGCCACCTGGGACAGCGTGGCCCCAGGCTTCGTCTGACCCCGGGAAAAACCCACTCCTGCGTGTCTGGGGAAAAATGTGCTGGTATATTTATAATGTGATAACAGTGGCTAATATTTGCAGCAAGGCCTTGCTAAGAACTAGACACGATGGAAAGTATTTTACAAATACCTCCTTTAATCTTTTCGGAAACCCTATTTTTAAATGCCCATTTTACAAATGTGAATGGCCAAGCCTTGTGACACACACAGGACAAGAGGTGGGCACCATACTCTAAGGAGGATTCAGAGCCGAAGCTTCAAATAGTAAACCTAATCTGCCCTCTGCTACCAAATGATACATGACTTTCACTGCATTAGTTTTATTGCTAGTAATAAATTACTACACATGTGTAGATGAAAAACAACGCACATTTATTAGTTTACTAGAAGCCTGGCGCACAAAATTTGTGCATGGGAGCAGGGGTCCCCTCAGCCCAGCCTGCACCCTCTCCAATCTGGGACCCCTTGGGGGATGTCTGACTGCAAGTTTAGGCCTGATCCCTAAACTTGCAGTTGGACATCTCTCTCACAATCCGGGACCGCTGGCTCCTAACTGCTCACCTGCCTGCCTGCCTGATTGCCCCTGATTTCCCCCGCCTGCCAGCCTGATCACCCCTAACCACCTCTGCCTGAAAGCCTGATTGCCCCTAACTGCCCTTCCTGCTGGACTGGACGCCTCACACAGTCTGCTGTTCAGTCATTTGGTCGTCCCTCACTAACTCCCCTGCCGGCCTTGTTGCCCTGTGTAGCCTGCTGTTCGGTTGTTACTGTGATGGCATCCTGGACAATTTGCATATCCCTCTATTATTAGTATAGATGGTCTGCAGGTCAGAAGCCTGCACCCCCTGCTTCTGTGCCCCTTCTTCTCTGACTTGACCCTCTGGCCTCCCTCTTATCATGACCTTGTGATTGTATTAGGCCACCAGGGTCATCTTGGAATCTCTTCCCATCTCAAGACCCTTAATTTAATGACTCACACCCGCAAAGGCCTGGAGGCTGGGGATGTGGCATCTTTGGGTGTGGAGGAGGCCATTCTTTTGCCTCCCACGTTCCTATCCAATTCCTATCACTAGGGATATCTTCTAAGATAAAAAAAACTCCACGTTTTAGAATGTCTTGGAAAATGGTTACTGACTCTATTTGTGGCAGTAAAGTATCTTATTCATCGTGTGATGTCATTCAATGGTATTTTTTTTATGATGAAAATGAGTACATGCGATCATCTAAATTCTCTGTGAATCTGTAGGTTGCAAACTTTGGCCAATGAGAACGTACAAAGTTTCCATGAGAGACTCCTGCTAGGAGGTACCTTCTTTCACCCAAGCTCTGTCTACACAGGGCAGTTCCCTCTCAGTATTCACCAGACCCGGAGATGGCGCTTTGTAATCACAGGGGACAATATATCACACCACTTAACACTTTCCGCACAAAATATTCCTGGTGTGAAGATTATTTATTTCATTACTAAATTATAGTTGTTCAGAAAATATTTAAGGTAAGAGGGCAGGAAAGAATGAAAACACTCTGGACCTATTTTGCTCATCAGTTTATTTTGTTCTTTATGTGAATAATGGCTGAAAATTAAAACTTCACACATTCAAAATCTTCTATATTAATGAAATATATTAAACTAGAAAAAAAAGAATGGAAACAATAGCTACTTTTCAAACATTTTTGTTTAGAATTAGAACATATTTAGGATGTTATGAAAGACATTTAGGATATTACAAGGTATTTATGGAATTGAAAAAAAAATGTAACGCAAGGTTTTTTGTGTGTTTTACCTAATCACAACCTTAATACAGCCAATGTGACTATTAAAAGTGGTCCAAGCTGGCAGCTCCACGCACGGCTCAAAGGAGAAGACTGCCGGTCCTGGCACTGGCCTTTCAATTCTTCACTTCGTAATGGAAAGTCCTGCCCTCCATCCCCCGTCCCCACCCCCCCACCCCAATATCAATACACGTGACTGCCTATGTGTTATATTCTGAGAGAATGATGCCTCTTCTCCTCGTTTTTCTCCTTTTCCTTTTGCTCTTCCTCTTTTCCCTTCTCTGCCTCCGCTGTCCTTCTTCCCTTTGTTTCCTTCCCTTTCTCTCTCCTCTCTATTTTTTTATTTCCCTTTCTGTTCCTTAAGTGAAGCATAAAATTTGACACATGAAAATAATTATAACAGACTATTAGCACTTTACTGGGACATGGGGGACATGGTGAGAATTTTTTAGGTCTCCCTACGTAAGTTTAATATAAGATTAAGTTTTTGTCTTCCCCCTTTTCTACAGCTGAGGCAGGGACTTGGCAATTCTGATTCTGGGACCAGGCATCTCCCAGGTTAGGAAAACGAAGGGTGAGGAGGGCTTCCCCCATGTCCCCAATGCATTTCAAAATGAAGGAAGAGACAGCTATTTGTTTTGCTTTAAAAAAATGATCTTTACCATTGAACGTATTGCAGATGTCCCTTTATTCCCCCATTGACACCCTCCACTCCGCCCCCTAGGCCTTCACTGCGCTGTAGTCTGTGTCCGTGGGTTGTGTGTATAGTTTTACCACATGGTGCACAATAAATGCCTCTAGTACGTGGCTCTGAAGTCCTGTTTTCAGCCTCAGCAAACATAAAACTGCTAACGGAATGACTGCGCCTCTGAACCCCTGGTCCCGGAGCTGAGAAGAGGAGAGGCCTGCAGCGGGGAGAGGAGAGTGAGAAAGGGTTTGGGAGCTCAGAGACCAGGGGGGGATGTTAGAGGGGCTGGGGTCCCCTAAGGATGCACACAAGGCTGCCCTCCAGCCCAGGAGCTCCTGGGTGAGCTGCCAGCATTCCTGTCCACCAGGACCGTGCGCACTGCAACCCATGGTCCGAGCCTGGAGCG
Organism: Myotis myotis; assembly: GCF_014108235.1. Taxonomy (NCBI): domain Eukaryota; kingdom Metazoa; phylum Chordata; class Mammalia; order Chiroptera; family Vespertilionidae; genus Myotis; species Myotis myotis. The sequence goes on along the minus strand of NW_023416401.1, from coordinate 4,433,875 downwards.
CAGAGCTTTTCCAAAACATTCCCAGACCCACCTCACCTGTGCTGCTAAGGAGCAAAATTGAGGTTTTGTCACTGTTATTATTGTTCCTGTTTTTTCTCTTCACAGGAAATGGATGTGTTGCCCTGACTTTTGGAAGTTAAGTGCAGAGTAAAATGGGATTACCGAAGCATTAAGCTGATTAGAAATTGTATTTCAAAGGAAAAATGCTTTGTTGGTAAAGGACTTGGATCATGATTTGATTTGTCAGTGAAAACAAAAATGCAACTGCATGTTGTCTTCTTTGAGGGCGACAGTACTGATTACTTCCCAGGGCACAGAAATGAGGGCGCTGACAATGGAGGTGGCTGACAATGGAGGCCTCTCTCTGCAACCACCCTGTTCCCTAACTGCTGAGTCACCTTGCTGTGCCCTTGCTGAGTCACCTTGTTGGGCCCTCACTGAGTCACCTTGCTGTGTCCTTGCTGAGTCACCTTGTTGGGCCCTCACTGAGTCACCTTGCTGTGTCCTTGCTGAGTCACCTTGTTGGGCCCTCGCTGAGTCACCTTGCTGTGTCCTTGCTGAGTCACCTTGCTGTGTCCTTGCTGGGTCACCTTGCTGTGTCCTTGCTGAGTCACCTTGTTGGGCCCTCGCTGAGTCACCTTGCTGTGTCCTTGCTGAGTCACCTTGTTGGGCCCTCTCTGAGTCACCTTGCTGTGTCCTTGCTGAGTCACCTTGCTGTGTCCTTGCTGAGTCACCTTGCTGTGTCCTTGCTGGGTCACCTTGCTGTGTCCTTGCTGAGTCACCTTGCTGTGTCCTTGCTGAGTCACCTTGCTGTGTCCTCGCTGAGTCACCTTGCTGTGTCCTTGCTGAGTCACCCTGCTGTGTCCTTGCTGGGTCACCTTGTTGGGCCCTCGCTGAGTCACCTTGCTGGGCTAGTAGCCGCCTTTTTCTCTGAGATGAGCTTTTAAAAAGTTTTACTTTCTTTCCAGGAGAAATGAAAATTTGTAATGGGAGCTCAGAGCATTTTGGAATCCAGGGCAAAGTGTGGCTTTTAAAAAACTGCTCAATAAAATGGTAACAACCCGTTGTAATTGTTTTCATTTCTCAAGTTCTGTGCTCCACCGTGATGAGCACATTCCTCCCTCAGAACAGTGACCGTGCGGTACTCACTGCTGCACGTTTGCCTTCTCATTAGCCTGAACCCTTCCTGACAACAAGGGCTGAGAGCTCAGCGTGTGTTACTCAAGACCATGGTCGGCAAACTGCAGCTCGAGAGCCACATGCGGCTCTTTGGCCCCTTGAGTGTGGCTCTTCCACAAAATACCACGTGCGGGTGCACGTACAGTGAGATTGAAACTTCGTGGCCCATGCGCAGAAGTCGGTTTTCGGCCTGGCCGAGTCTATTTTGAAGAAGTGCTGTTGATATTCGGCTCTGTGGACTAATGAGTTTGCTGACCACTGACTTAAGAGAAACAAAAACACCTCTTGTTTCAATAATTCAAAATCAGCTCTCTTTGAGACCCGAAACTCAGGCGGTCACTCTCACAATAGACTCTGTAAGGGGCGAATTGTGTCTCCCCTGCCTCCGAGAGATACCTTGAGGCCTCAGTCCCAGGACCTCAGAATGTGACCTTATTTAGAAAGAGGCTCATTAAAGATGTAATTGGGCAAGAGGAGGCCAAGTGGGTGGACTGGGCCTCTAATCCAATAGTAATGGGTCCTTATAAGAAGACTGTCATGTGAAGACCAAGACGCACAGGGAGAAGGCCAAGGGTGACAGCGGCCTGGAGTGAAGCGCCTACAAACCAAAGACTGCCTGCAACCCTCCTCTGCTCCCCAGACGCTGGGGAGAGGCAGGAGGGCTCCCCACAGGCTCAAGAGAGCACGTCAACACCTTGATTCTGCACTCCAAGCTCCCAGAACTGTGAGACAACGCATTTCTGTTGTCTCTCGCCATTCCATTTGCGGCATTTTCCTAGGACAGATGGGATGCTGTGGGTTTATCCGGGCCAGTTTGGTGGTTCCTGTTTGCTCTACTTCCTTCGGCTGATATTAGTGGCCTTTAATTATTGGAGGTGCGTGATGACTGTCAGATTCCCACACAACCTCATCATCTGGTTGCATATTAAAATAAAACTCCTTGCAAACTGCATTCTGCATATTTAAAAGCATTTATTAGAGAGCAGGCACACAAACAACCATTCCTTGTTGTTCTTGTAAGCGCTGTGAGGCCCCAGCGGTCAGTCATTTCAGGTACAGCAATAAGCATCATCTAGAAAGGGTCACTTGAGGCAAATGCCAGGATAGAGCAGTTCTTCCCAACTTTCTCTAGGTCCCGACACCCGCAGCAACTGATACTGCTGTCAGGAAAGAATGAGGCCTCCCAAGGCCAGCGAGGTTTGGCCCATGGACTTGGCCGCCCAAAGCTGTACCCAGGACCTCTGAGGTCAGACATCTCAGCACATTTCTGACTGAGCAGGAGGTTGAACAGAGCTTTAAGGTATAAGCATCACAGGCTACTGGGCCAGTTAGATTCTTAGACTACGCTCATGCAGGGCTGAGGAACCTATGATATGTTATGGACAAAACTCATTCTAGCAATTAAATATCAGTTCTAAATCTTTTATGCCAAATTCAAACTCTTTAAGTGCTTATCTATATATATATAAAAGCTAAGCAACTGAATGACCGAACGACCAGTTGACCAGTCACTATGACTTGCACTGACCATCAGGGGACAGACGCTCAATGCACAGGATTGGGCTCCCTCCTGTCTGGATCAGGCCTGTGAGATTGGGTCAAAACCAGCTCTCTGACATCCCTCGCAGGGTCCTGGATTGTAAGAGGGTGCAGGCCAGGCCGAGGGACCCCACCAGTGCACAAATCCATGCACCAGGCCTCTAGTGATAAAATAAAGGTAATTAAAGCTTTTGTAGAAGTTGCTTCTGGAATGAGAATTTCTGATATGTGTGTTTAAAATGCTAACTAATCACTTTAGAGTGTGTAATTCTGATGAAAGTATTGCATTTTTCTATCTAATTGCCCAGAGGGTGGACTACAATGCTATCACACTGTTCATGCTTGAGTTAATAGGGTTAATAGATTCATTTATTCCATACATACTTATTGAATATTCATTATGTGACACACCATGCTAGAAACTGGAAGTACCAGGACACACACAATATATTCCCTGCCCTCATGTTAGTCAAAGTCTAGTGCTGAGAAACATGGACATTGAATAAGCAATTGCTATGTTCTTGTGTGCCCTTGGGAGGTGGGTGCACAATGCAAACCTGGATTTGGTGCATGTGATAATTCAGAATCAGGCATAGCTCAGAGATATGCAGGTGCAGTTCCAGATCACTGCAAAAAAGTGAGTATCACCATAAAATGAGTCACATAAATATTTTGTTTTCCTGGTGTATATAAAAGTTATTTTTACACTACACTGTAGCCCATTAAATGTGTAATAACATCTATATTCTAGCATATAAAAGGCTCATATGCAAAGTGTCCCCTCGGGAGTTCGACCTGGAGACCAGGAGTTCGATTGCTTGCTATGACATGTGCTAACCACCAGGAGGTGGGGAGGAATGAAGGAAAGCCCCAGCAGCAGCTGGCAGCCAGGGAAGGAAGGCCCTGGCCGGCAGCCAAAAGGAAGACCCAAGCCAGCAGCCAGAAGGCCCCAATCAGCCCTGATTGCCAGCCAGGCCTAGGGACCTTACCTGTGCACAAATATCATGCACTGGGCCTCTAGTTATCTATACAAATGTATATATCTTAATTTTAAAATATTACTAAACCAACTGACCATCATTTGAGCCTTCAGCAAGTTGCAATCCTTTTGCTGTGGAGGGTCTTGGCCCAGTGTTGATGAAAAACACAACATCCGTGAAGTACAATAAAATGATGCGCAATAAAAATGAGGTTGCCTGGTATGTCTGTACAGAACCTCAGTGCAGATGCATTCTTAGCATCAGACACTGGCAATCGTCCTCCAATCTTCCCAATCCTTTTGCAATAAATAATCTGGCTGCATGTTTTCTGTTTCTCCTGTTTGTTTGTGGGGGGTTTTTTTGTTTGTTTTTTTGTGGGTACAAAAGGAAAGAGGTTTATTCAGGTGCCATGGCCTCGGAGAATGGTGAACTCTAGTCTCAAAGACCATTTCCCCTTCCTGATCAAGCCCACGATTCTTTTATAAAAAATTATCTTTACTGTTGAAAGTATTACAGATGTCCCCTTCTTTCCCCATTGATCCCTTCTGGCCCACCCCCACCCCCACCCCAGACCTTCACCACACTATTGTCTGTGTCCATATATGCATATAAGTTTTGGTTAACCTTTTCCATGTTCTTGATGTTTGTTTGCTGACAGCTTTAAGCTTCACCCCTTCTTTTTCTCTCTACATCTGTGCGAACTAAGAAAGCCCAGATTCTCTCTCCTTTGGCACTGGGGAAAATCAAACCCCACTGGCTCCTGTATGCATGTGGGATACCTCAGCTTGGCTTTCACTCCTAGCCACAACAAAAACTCCAAGCCAGTACTCTCCTGCTCTCTCAAGACATGCCAGATTAGCTTCAAATACCTGCCTGCTCTCCCATTAGATAAGTAACGAACCTTAATTGTACCATCTTGGGGTGTGTATGTGTGTGGCATTATTAATATTCAAACTGAATTTGGGGTGGGTGGGGGTCCATCCTATTTCTTCAGGGAATCTAAAACACCCTGAAAAACAGGCCTCAGGCCATAAGACCAAGGTTATCCAGATATATTTCATCTACTACAGCCAATGATATTTATGACGACTGTCATAATATTAAATGACTTTTATCACTACCTAATGGCCTGATGGATTTTTATCGGCTATTTTGCACAACAATTTTATGTGAAAAACATTTTAATATTGATCATACTGATTTCTCTGTGGTAGATCCAGCACTATTGTTTACACACATTTTTGTCAGCAATTATGGATCAAAACCATTTGCCAAACTATAAATTAGTGGCAACAGCACAGAGGACAGAACACACATTTGGCATAATTCTAAAATGACTCAGACTATTGTAGAATCCCCTCTCCTTCAGTGTGGGTAAATCTGTAACTTGTTTCTATCTAGCCAGTAGAATAGAAAAAGATAATGGGATGTCATTCCTGTAATTATGTTATGTGGTCAAGTGCAAGATTTTACAAATGTGATTAAGGCCCCTAATAAGTTAACTTACAGTTAATAGAAAAGGAGATGACATCAGTAACATGGCTGAGTGAGACATTCCTTATTAGTATTTCCACCCTCCCCCCCCCCAAAAAAAAACCCCCACACAATTTGGCATCTATCCAAAGATGGATACAAACAGTATCATACTGGCACAAAATAGACCAATGGAACAGAAAAGAACCCTACATATATGTCAACTAATACTAGTATATGACAAGGGAGCAAGGAACACACAATGAGAGGTGGGGAATCTAACAAATGATGTTGGGGAAACTAGACAGCCATGTGCTCAGAAATAAAAAGGGACCCTATACATATGTTAGGGAGAGGGTCCTGAGCCTCAACAAGGTCACAGCTCCAGCCAACACTTGCTTTCAACCCAGTGACACCCCGAGCAGAGAGCTGAGCTAACCTGTTCTCAGACCCTTCACCTATGAAAATTGTAAGATAAATACATGTGTGTTCTTTCAAGCCAGGAAAAGAAAGAAAAGAAATGCTCTGGGTGGGCCTGCCCTAATCAGAAGAGCCATCTGAGAGAAGATCGTGAGAAGCAGAAAGGAGAAGCAACAATAGTCGCCTCTCCTGTTGTCTTAAAGAAACAATCTGCCGTATGTGGAAGGGCCCCTGGCCGGGGACTGCCAGGAGGTTGTAGGAACTAACGGTCTCTGTTCTATGACCAAAAGGAACCAAATCCTGTCAACGTGGACGTTTGGGAGGTAAATCTGAGCTTCACACGAGATCGCATCTCTGCCTGATATCTTGGGCAGAGGATTCAGCTAAGCTATACCTGATCCGTGGAAACCATGAGGTAATAAGCATGCATTGTTTTTAGCAGCTAGGTTTGTGGGTAACTTGTTACAGAGCGTAGAAAATGAATACACATCCTATATAATAAAAGGCCAGGGGCCATAAACATAACGACCGGAACGACCGCTTGACCAGTTGCCATGAGGTGCATTGACCACCTCTCGGTCCTCCCCCCCGCCTCTCCCCCCACCCCCCATGAGCGACGGTGGGCAGGGCGGTGAGTGAAGGCAAGCAGTGGTGAGCTACTTGTGCACAATTTCATGCGCCAGGCCTCTAGTATTTATATAAGCACACCGGCATTTGAGGACGATCCTTTGATACATTAGAAATTATTCATAGGGATGTGTATTCGTTTTCTCTTCTGCCTTAATGAATTATACAAACTCAGTGGATTAAAACACTTCGATTTCTGTCCTCACATCTCTCTCTGACCACAGCCAGGAAATGCTCCGTGTTTAAGGATTCATGCGGTTACATGAGTCCTGCCCAGGACATCCAGGGCGGTCGCTAATCTCAAGGTCAGTGATGTCAATCCCACCTGCAAAGTCCCTTTGCCATGTCAGGTAACATATCCACAGGGTGCAGAGATTAGGGCAGGGCCATTTATTTAAAATCCTCACCCCAAAATATGTTTTTATTGATTTGAGAGAGAGAGGAAGGCACAGAGCAAGAGTGGGAGGGAGAGTGCGAGAGAGTGAGAAAGAGACATGAATGGCTGCCTCCCTTATGCACCCCAACCTGGGATCAAATCACAGCCTAGGTATGTGCCCTGACCAGAATCAAACCCGCATCCTTCGTGTGTGTGTGTGTGTGTGTGTGTGTGTGTGTGTGTACTGGGCAATGCTCCAACCAGCTGAGCCACCCAGCCAGGGCGGGTCATGGACTTGGTAGAAGGGTCATCATTCTGCCTACCACCACGCATAGCTGGAGATGGGGGCTCTAGTTAGGAAGTTTATGCAGGAATCTTGGCTAGAAATGATGAAGTTTGTAGTGGAAAAAGAAGAAAGAAAGAAAAAGAAAGCAAAAGGCTCGAGGCAGAGTTGGCAGGAGGGTGTAGGATAAACTTGTGCAGGGAGAGAGCAGGAGAAGGAGCCAGAGAAGATGGGATATTCAGTAACGAGGTGAGCGGCAGTGTAATTAATGGCATCAGGCTCCCAGGATGAGAGGATGAGGCCGGGGGAATATGGAAATGAGATCAGTGCTTCACATGCCGAATTTACATTCTCGTGGGCTGTCGAGTTATAAATGTACAGCAGATACATCTTCAAAAATAATCACCCTAGAAATCTGCCGGTTAAGGAAAGAGCTAATTAGAGTGTCCCAGAAACTGAAGGTGAAAGTGACCAGCAAGTCCTAGTCGAGCTCATGGGTGAGATTATACAGGGAAGGTTGGAAAGAGACAGCAGCTGGGAATAAGTCCATTGATGGGCGATAAAGAAAAGAGAAGCCAGCTAGGAGGACAGGGCTGGGCTAGCCGAAAACCTAAGAGGAGCAATAGCAGGGAGCACAGAGGATGAGCCAAAAGGAGTGGTCACAGGGACAGTGCTGCCAGGGATCGGCCAGGTAAGTGACATCAGACCTCGTGTTAAGGAATGTCCCTGTCTCAGTGGCGGGACTGACAGTAGCTGCTGGGAGGAGGGCGTTGCTTAGACCACGGAGGTGTGTGTCTTCTTTCTTTACAAAACTTTTGATTCTGTCACATCAGAATTCACAGGAAAGAATGGGAGAGTTAGCGGACGGACAAACACATCTGAGCTCAGTAGAGAAGGGTGTTGAGCCAGTTTTCGCCCTCCTCATTGGGAGGGCCACGAGGTTTTCGTACGTGTAAAAACAAAATTCAAATTTCGCTTAAGTGGGAGTAGCAACTTTTTTCTGCCACAAAAGGGGTTCGTACTTTGAAGTAACATCTGACCATGTTTGATTTGCCTGGATATGAGCTCCTGGCACAGGCCCTGCTGAACCTGACACCCGCTGTCTCCGGGGACACCTACAGTCTCCAGGGGACACCGGCAGTCTCCAGGGGACACCCATTGTCTCTGGGGGACACCTACAGTCTCCAGGGGACACCCGTTGTCTCTGGGGGACATCTACAGTCTCCAGGGGACACCCGCAGTCTCCAGAGGACACCTACAGCCTCCAGGGGACACCTACCATCTCCAGGGGACACCCGCAGTCTCCGGGGGACACCTACCGTCTCCAGGGGACACCCACTGTCTCCGGGGGACACCTACAGTCTCCAGGGGACATCCGCAGTCTCCAGGGGACACCTACAGTCTCCAGGGGACACCTACTGCCTCCAGGGGACACATACAGTCTCCAGGGGACACCTGTTGTGTCTGGGGGACACCTGCAGTCTCCAGAGGACACCTACAATCTCCAGGGGACACCCGTTGTCTCTGGGGGACACCTGCAGTCTCCAGGGGACACCTACAGTCTTCGGGGGACACCTACAGTGTCCAGGGATGCCTCTAGTCTCCAGGGGACACCCGCAGTCTCTAGGGGACACCCACAGTCTCCAGGGGACACCCACTGTCTCCGGGGGACACCCACAGTCTCCAGGGGATACCCACTGTCTCCGGGGGACACGTACAGTCTCCGGGGACACCCACTGTCTCCAGGGGACACCCCCAGTCTCCAGGGGACACCCACAGTCTCCAGGGGACATCCGCAGTCTCCAGGGGACACCTACAGTCTTCGGGGGACACCTACAGTGTCCAGGGGATGCCTCTAGTCTCCAGGGGACACCTGCAGTCTCCAGGGGACACCCACTGTCTCCGGGGGACACTTACAGTCTCCAGGGGACACACAACTACAGTCTCCAGGGGACATCCGCAGTCTCCAGGGGACACCTACAGTCTTCGAGGGACACCTACAGTCTTCAGAGGACACTGTCTCCAGGGGACACCTACAGTCTCTGGGAGACACCTACAGTCTCCAGGGGACACCTACAGTCTCTGGGGGACACCTATAGTCTCCGGGGGACACCTGCTGTCTCTGGGGCTGCTCCCTGGACGAGGTGCCCACTTGAGAGGGTCCTCTTGCATATCCTTGTCCTGCTTCTGAAAGGTCTCAAGTTTGAAAGTCTAATTCTTCTGAAAATTTTAAAGAAAAGCTACCACCATCCCCGACAAAATGGCAAAAGAATGTACTTCATGAAAGATTTTAGTTTGAAGGTGGGAGATGTTCTTGATCTTCCATTAGATGCTAATGAGGCACAGCCTGTGGGCTGAGGAAGAGGAATTAGGCTGAAGCTCCTCCTCAGTAACTAAGGACGCTGTTCCCTCTGAAAACACTTCCAGCCTCTTCCATGGGAAAAGCCTCGCCTGCCGGTGGACATGCACATGACCGGGCAGCTTGCGAATCAACAGCCCTGGCATCTGGGGGCTGGAGCTGCAACTTCCTTTCGCGTCTACCTCAAGTCACAAGCTTCTGGGGGTGGTTTTGTCTCAGCCACCCAGGACCGATGGCCCCAGGCCCCTGGCAGAACCTTCCTGGTTTCAAATCTCTCTTCTAATGGGAGGGGTGGGTATGAGCCTCTTGCTACAAAACAATATATGGAGATTACTTCTCAGGTTGCGAAAATTTCGACCTCATAAGTCTGAAAAGTTTATCATTAGGTAATAATTTTTCTCTTTTGGTTTTATTATTTATTTAAAAAAAACTTTTATTGAAAGTATTACCTATGTCCCCTTTTATTCCTCATTGACCCCTGGTAGTCCCTCCCTCTCCCCCAGCCACCAGCCCCAGGCCTTCATCCACTATGATCTGTGTCCATGGCATATGCATATATGCATATAAGTTATTCTGTTAATCTCTTCCCATCCACCCACCCTCTTTTGGTTTTTAATCAGCATCGTTACCATACTTGTTTACGTAGACTTTGTGTGTGTCTTCAGTTGTTTTAAATGCTTGACATATCGTCATTCATTTGGTATTTGTCTAAAAGGATACGCACCAGGACAGGACAGCGACGCTCCCCTGTGGTTGGCAGAATCGCAAAGGCGGGTAAGCAGGTAGGAAAAGGGAGGACTGGTCTCCCAGGAGAGGGGAGGAAACAGAGAGGCTGACTGTGCTGAGCTGGTTGCTGTTGAGGTGGTGGCTCAGAGTCTCATTGCGGAGTACAGTCTGGCCCCTGTCCCTCTGCCACTGGGATCTTGGAGTTGGGGCAACAAAGACCCTTGTATCCATCAGACACGAAGGTGTACGTCTCAGGCCTAAGAGCTATCTGGGGCCTCTGGAAATATCTGGAATTGGATAAACAATGTTAGATGGGAAGCATACAGAGAGAACCTAAACAAAACAAAATAAATGATGTTTAATTAAGTGTTCACAAAACATAGTATTACTAGAGGCCCGATGCATGGAATTTGTGCAAGGGGCTCGGCCTTCACAGCCATGGCTGCCTCTTGGCCCCGCCCATCTACCCCCACCCACTGGTTGTTCCGGAAGGTCCTTCCACTGTCCAGTCTAATTAGCATATTAGCTCTTTATTATATAGGATGTCATCTTCATAATTTGAAAACAACCCGTGAGCTAAATTTTCTCAGTGGGTAATAATTACAGACAAAGAGGTCAATTATAATGAAGTGATGGGCTCATAGGCAAATAATTTTAAAAGCAAGTTTATAATACTCCCCACCAAAACTTTTAAAGCCAAGTCAATGTAGTTCATGGGGCATTTAAGAAGTTGGCTACGGGGTCGGGTGAGTCCTCCCACAGTCAGGGGACGCTGTGCCTGTGGGAAAAACTATCAGGACCAGCTCTTGACCTCAGGGAGACTTGCAATGGAAGTTCAGTTGATAATAAGGATAATGGCAAAGGTTGCACAGACTGATTCATGTCACTCCAGCTAAACTAAAGATTCCGCTGTCATCAGGGATCATTGCAACTCAGATGGTGGAGAGGAACCTTCTGGGAGCTTCAGATGCATCCGAGTGGCAGACACACTGTGCAGTTAGTTGACCTCACAGGAGATGAAATAACAGTCCTGGCAGCACCCACGTGACTTGTGTTTATTTTTGTTGTTGTGCTTCTGTCCTGCTTTGCTGTTCTTCTCCCCAGCCCACCGCCATATGCTGCTGGGACTTGGCTGTAATTATCCCACCCACTGGCGAAACACAGTGAAACCAAGCAAACAGGGTCTTTGCCAGGACAAGTTGGGGCTCTTTGCGAAGAACAGTGCCTGCATTGAACATGGCACAGGACATTGTGGGAGAAGGACAGTGAGACTTTTTCATGCGAACCTGTAGGTCTAGCCATAACCAATCCATGGCTTATACATCTGAGCCTGTATCAAAACGATAGAGATAAATAAAAAAATAAAATGATTCTATCCCCCACAGCTGCACATTAGCAATACCTGGGCCCTTACAATACCCACTCCCAGCCTCACCAGGACCAACTAAATGAGAGATTTTGAGGGTGGGTCGCAGGCATTGGTGTTTTCGTCACTGCTCCCTGACCCATCCTGCTGCACATGGAAGTGATTCCAATATGCATGCAGCCAGATTGAAAGTCACTGCATTACACTGTCTCTACATCTGAGGTAATAGCAGGGATGTTGGCTGTAACATTGTCAGTAGCAGTCAAATGGAATAGATTTGACCTTAAAATGCAGGCCTAAAGCCTTCTTTTAAATTTTTGTGTGGCATTCTATCTCTTAACTCTGAGCTTAAAACGTAAAGTGGCCGAAACCGGTTTGGCTCAGTGGATAGAGCGTCGGCCTGCGGACTGAAAGGTCCCAGGTTCGATTCCGGTCGAGGGCATGTACCTGGGTTGCGGGCACATCCCCAGTAGGAGATGTGCAGAAGACGGCTGATCGATGTTTCTCTCTCATCGATGTTTCTAACTCTCTATCTCTCTCCCTTCCTCTCTGTAAAAAATCAATAAAATATATTAAAAATAAAACAAAAAACCCCCACGTAAAGTGGTAAAAGGATGTGTCTAATTTATAGAACTTTCATTTACATACATTTGTTCTGGAGCATGCAACTTCTCTGAAAATGAAATATGTCTATAAATCTTGGCCAAAATCATGTGCTTGCTAAGGCTGAAATGGGTTATCTGCTTTGTAGGAGAGAAAAGAAACTTATAAGCAAGAAATTTCTCCCACTTGGAGAATGCACACTTGTTTTTTTCTTGTTTTTTTGCCTAAGGGGCCTTGGCATCATCAAGATATATATTTGATCAAAACCTCTACTGTAAAAACTTTTGTTCTAAGCGAGTATTTTATAAGAGGAAATGCCTGAAGTGCCTGTATCTTAAAGTCAGAAATGAAGACGCTGAACTATTTCAGGTTATCTGTCTGCGCAGACTAGGGACTGAAAGTAAAATAATGATGGGCATTATGGCTGCTCCGAAGCGTAAAGATGAAAACTGAAAGCGGCATGAGAAGGTGGTGAGCGTTAGTGTGGTCAAAGGGGCACAAAGAAGGGACTAACCCAAGACACAGGAGCGAGTGCTTTGCAATCTTAACAAAAAGTGTCTGCTGATTGGATGGGCTGGATTCTAAAACAGGGCCGGCTCCAAAGTTTCCAAAAAGCGAAGATGCGGAACCTTTTGTTAAACATCATTAAATTTTCAAGATGGTGACAGGAGAGCCCAGTGAGGTGTTTACGCCTGGGTCCCTGTGTGAGAGCACAGGCTGCTGACAGGGCTGGGCAGGGCTCTGCAGAAGCAGTTTGGGCTGAATGGGAGAGTTCCTGCCCTGGAATGAGATAAGCTATTGGGGAACAGAGATGTGATTTTGCTGGCCTATGCCTTTGTAGGCGTTTTGCAGAATTAGCTATTAGCAGTGTATCTCCTAGACTGCAGACAATTTTTGAGAGTGTGATGGACTAGGGCAGGGGCAGAAAGTGTTGCTTAAGGAGATGAAGCCCATGCCCTAACCGGTGTGGCTCAGTGGCTAGAGCGTCGGCCTGCAGACTCAAGGGTCCCAGGTTCGATTCCGGTCAAGGGCATGTACTGTGGTTGCGGGCACATCCCCAGGGGGAGTGTGCGGGAGGCAGCTGATTGATGTTTCTAACTCTCTATCCCTCTCCCTTCCTCTCTGTAAAAAATCAATAAAACATATTTTTTTTAAAAAAAGAAGATGAAGCCGGTGTTAACCCTCACCTGAGGATATTCTTTTTGGTTGACAAAAAGAATAGAAAGAAGGAGAGTAATTCATGATATGAAAATCATACAAAATTTAAATTTCAGCACCCCAAAGCAGCTTTATTACAACACAACCAGGCTCACGTTGTTGTTTTTGTGCTACAATGGCAGACTTGAATAGTTGCAACGAACACATGGGCCTACTAAGTCTAAATCATTATCTGTATTTTACAAGAATAGTTTCAATAGTGCCCTCTTGTGGACATCCTGAGAACAGCACCCTGGTAAGGAAGAAGTTGCAGTTCTCCGAATGTCCACAGAGGGCACTATTGCCACACCTCCCTGCAGGGCGAGAGCCCTCCAGCTCTCTCAATAGGGTTTGTTTTTTTTCCAAACTCCCAGAATTCATTACTAGGGTGCCGTTCTCAGAATGTAAAGTTTGTTGATTTCTGATTTAGAAGAAAACTAGTACACAGTAGCTATTCAAAGATTATTTGTTTTGAATGAAGGAATGAAGGGAAAGGGGGCTGGGCTATGGAAGGGTAACACCTTTTGTTTGTGATACAGTTTGAGGTTCCAGAGGATCATTGATCAACAAATATCTATCAGGAATTAAGAGAAGGAGCATTGGTGCATTAGAGAGGGAGTTGGGGATAATTCCCATACAATGAAAGTAATGAAGTCACTAAGAGATGCCGGGGTCCAGCCCCAGCGTTCCAGGGGTTCCCAAAGGTGTGGGTGGAGACAGATTCTCCGTGGATCTTCCCTGTGCGTGGCTGAGGCCACAGAGAGAGATCCCCAGGCAAGCTGAGCCTTTGTTTTATAGTTAGAGGTAAACAAGGTAGTGGTTTCCATAGTTACACTAGTCTTGTGAGTTTCACTTGTTTACACTGTTCTTGTGAGTTTCACTTGTTTTTGTTCTTGTTCTTGCTGTACTTCCCTCAGCCCATTAGCTTCCCAGATAAGATCTAGGGAGCATCATAAGGTCAAGCCTAATTATGCTAAGAGGACTGTGCCCTCTAAGCTGGGACTTGTTTGTGACTTTGCCAACAGGTCAGTCCGAGGCTTAACCCTATAGCTGCTCCCCACAAAGAGAAATATTTTTTTTTAAAAAGTAGAGAAATGGAGAATTAGAATATGGGAAGTGTATTATTCCATGTAGTGGCAAGAATAAGAGGAAGGTTAAGAGGTGGACAAGGACATGATAATAATGGGAGGTGCTTGACAAAAGCAGCCACACGGAAGCCCAGAGAAGGGAGGGGAGGCTTTCAGGTTGGCTAGTGTTCTTGGTGTCGGCGCTGCGATTGTGGAGCTATTAGTGACCCGGAGAATAAAGTTGTTTCACAGCAGACGAGGCAGCTCTAATGTTTGAGTGCGAATGCTAGTAACGCAATTTTACTAAATGTGATATTGGCTAAAGCACCGAGCATTTAAAAACCCATTTCAAATAGTTATTATGTGAAAAGCCCTGAACTGGTTTATGCTGCGTCCATCCGTACATGTTTTGATCAGCCCAGCACAGAGACACACAGGGCAGCAACGTGTCATTAAACATAAATTGTCAAATTAATGTCTTCCTCTCTTAGACCAAGAAATCCAACACAAAACACTTGGCCACCATATATATATATATATATATATATATATATTCAGAATGTCAGAATAATTGAGTATGCCTTACTCACTCTTGAAAGAAGATAAATACTTTAATTCAAATGAGAGACATTTTCCCAATGTAATCGTTGCCATTATTTTATCATTTACAATAAATGGTTCGATAAAAATGAAGTACGATTTTCGCCATCACGCCGTGGTTTCTTCTGCTGCTTAGTAAGCATGTGCTGCATAAAAGTCATTAGCTTTCCCCTAAGGTCTGTTGGCATTAGGTGGAGACCTTGATTGATAGCTGTTTCTATGCGACACATCTTGTGTTTTGCCTTTTCCTGGTGAATGAAAGCAAGTCCCTGTGGACCTGGAGGCGACATTTAAATCCGTATTTTACCTCCCGCTGCACCCCTCGCCTCTCGCTGATCTAACCCTCCCCAGCACACCTCCTTCTCCATCACAGCCGCGGGGACGGGGAGCGCTTAATTGCTCCAAGCGAAGGCAATTGCGTTTTTACTTTCATTGGCTCATTTCCAGGCCTCGCAGGGGATGGCTGACCCTGGGAGTCAAAGCACCTGTTAGACATCAGTCGCTCTCGCCCACGTGCTTACATGTGGTCTTTTACTTTTGTTCTTGAATGTGCACAAATACCGGCATGTTCTGTTACAGTGCTACTAAAGAAAGCTGTAAGGGCCCTGGCCGGTTTGGCTCAGTGGGTAGAGTGTCGGCCTGTGGACTGAAGGGTCCCAGGTTTGATTCCGGTCAAGGTCAAGGGCACGTACCTTGGTTGCAGGCTCCTCCCTGGGCCCTTGGTCAGGGCTCGTGCAGGAGGCAACCAATCAATGATATTTTTGTCATTCCCTCTCTCTTTCACTCTCTCTAAAAATCAATGGAAAAATATCCTTGGGTGAGCATTAAAAAAAAAAAAAAGATGGAAGAGTGGGCATTCTTGAAAGGTCTTTTTATTTCTCTTGATTATATTGTATCTTACCATTTTCATCTCAGACCCATTAGGGGCAGTAGAATACAACAGACAAGACTGACTTATAAATACACAATACTTTTTCATAAAACCATTTAGTCCAACATGATTTGACTGAAAGATGAATATTTCAGAAATATGTTTCAATAGGAATCAATAAATGTGTCAAATATGATAACTATTGGAAAGAGAGTAGCACTTATCAAAAGGAACGCTTATAAAACAGGAGATAAAGACTTTACATTGGCTTATTACTAATGTGAGATCACCTGTTTTTAATATTAATAGTGTCAAATTTTATTTTGTTCATTGCTCCCTCTACTGAGTTCCATAGAGTTCCCACTCTCAGTTTGGTGTGATAGTATTAATTGACAAGAGGCCCAGTGCACAAAATTAGTGCATGGGGGTGTCCCTCAGCCCGGCCTGCACCGCCTCCAATCCAGGACCCCTCGGGGGATGTTCGACTGCCGGTTTAGGCCTGATCCCAAACCTATTTCACTAGATGATCCCAAACTGAGACTCGACATGGCTCTAAACCAGCAGTTCTCAACCTGTGGGTCGCGACCCCTTTGCCGGTCGAATGACCCTTTCACAGGGGTCGCCTAAGACCATCCTGCACATCAGATAGTTACATTATGATTCATAACAGTAGCAACATTACAGTTATGAAGTAGCAACGAAAATAATTTTATGGTTGGGTCACAACATGAGGAACTGTATTTAAAGGGCCAGAAGGGCCATAGCTGGTTTGGCTCAGTGGATGGAGCGTCGGCCTGCGGACTGAGGGGTCCCAGGTTTGATTCCGGTCAAGGGCATGTACCTTGGTTGCGGGCATATCCCCAGTAGTGGGTGTGCAGGAGGCAGCTGATCGATGTTTCTCTCTCACTGATGTTTCTAACTCTCTATCCCTCTCCCGTCCTCTCTTTA
Source organism: Myotis myotis (assembly GCF_014108235.1). NCBI lineage: Eukaryota > Metazoa > Chordata > Mammalia > Chiroptera > Vespertilionidae > Myotis > Myotis myotis. The sequence goes on along the minus strand of NW_023416401.1, from coordinate 4,417,261 downwards.
AAAAATCAATAAAATATATTTAAAAAATAAAATAAAATAAAGGGCCAGAAGGTTGAGAACCACTGCTGTAAACGCTGAAGTGGCAGGAATCGTAGAGTAACATGCAAAAGGGAATTCACCTCGTCTGGCCATTTCCCGAGAGCTGGACCTGTATTTGGAGCCACGGAGCTGGTGGAGATTTGCTTCTTTTGACAACCACTGGGTGAAGGGCCGCACACGGTACTTTGAGTTACAGCTGTGGCTCATCCTTGGCCGTGAGTGTTGAAAGGGTTCCCACCAGAGACCCAGGTTGTCCCAACTCCCACATCCCCAAGACCTCAGGCTGGCCCCTGACTGGCTGGTGACCGCAGGTCCCTGGGATCTCCATGTGGGTAAAACAGGCCTGGCATCGGGGGCCGGATGGCTGATGCTGACAGTGTGACTCATGCTGAATGTCTGCTTTCTTCCCGGGGGCACAGGCTGTGCTCCTTGACCTCCCAGTTGCTGGGGACGACCCTGCAGTATAAACCCTGGGACTGAGGCCTGAGCCCAGTGTCAACCTGGGCCAGAGGCTGGGGCGCTGCCTGGTGGGTAACACTCTCCTCTCATTCGGGAGCTGGGAAAGCAAGTCTGTGTGTGCCCGCTGTTGAGAGAGGACGGCTGGACGCTGTGTCTCCGGCCTCTCCCGTCCTCCGCCTTCTGTCCTTGTTCCTTTGCTGATTTAATCCGCATCGTTTCGTACGATGACCTGTGACCTTGAGTGAAGCAGCCCTTCTGAGTCCTGAAAACCCCACACAGTCAAGCCTGAGGGCGGTCTCGGGCCCATGGAGCCGGCGGGGAGCTGTGCTGGGACGTGTCTCCAAGGGTGACCTCACCGCGCAACAATGTGGGATAATCTGTGTTGTAAGCGGAATCGCATCTCTGTGTTGTTTCCTCTTGAGAAAAGTGTCTTTTTCAAAATAGATTTTAATTATAGTGTGATTGCAAATTGTTGCTTGTTTTTAGGAGATATATATATATATATATATATATATATATATATATATGATGCAGTTTGAAGAGCCTGGGAGTGAGACTTACCAATTGCAGGAAGGATGTGAGTTATGTTCTTTATCTTATTCTGAGGGTGACACCCCAACTCTCTGGCTCTGTGGAGGGTTGATGAGCCCATTGGAAGTTCTTAAGGTTAAAAAACCCAAACACTGAGAAATGTCAGAGAGGAAGGAGCTGTCTTTTTTTTTTTTTCTTTGCTACTGTACCCCTGGCACAGATACTAGGCTATTTCCATTGTATATTATTCCCCAAGGTCAAAAGGGTAAAGTCCTGGGAGGAGGAGAAGCCTGTGCTAGAAGCGGCTATAGTCCTGGTGAGAGAGGGAGTCCTCTGGCCATACAGACCCCTTGGGCCACAGGTTTGCTTTCTTAGGTCTGCTCTCTGGACAGTTGGATGTGCTTGAAGCTGTCCTGGGCGCTGGGGAAAGGCAGTGTCTGTTGGTCACAGTAACACATGTGGGGCATGAAAGATCGGGGGAACCACTTGGTAAAGTACATGAGCATCGGCTACTGTGCTGACACTAATATGGAATAGTGTTGAGTGTAAACTGGGATTGAAACATAAAATTAAAAAAAGAATGACTGGATGGTGGTGCATAAAATGGATTTAAATCAAAAGAAGCAAGAGGCTAACTAGCCAGATGGAAAAGTGATGCGGCAGTCACGTTGTGAGGGGTGAGCCCCAAATACGGTTGGTGCTAATGGAATGAAGGTGGAGCCACGGACAAGAGAGATGGAGGAAGGAAAAGGGAGGGAGGTGCTGTTTCAGGTGACACCTATTTGGGTTTAAATTCTGTCTCTGACACTTAGACTTTGTACAAAGCCTTAGACACATCGATGTTTCTCTCTCTCTCTCTCTCTCTCTCTCTCTCTCTCTCTCTCTCTCTCTCTCTCCTTCTCCCCCTCCCTCCCTTCTTTCCACTTTCTCTAAAAAATCAATGGAGAAATATGCTCAGGTGAGGCTTAACAACACCAAAATAGTTGTTGAATGAATAAATGAATGAAGGAACAGTAGATATAATTACACTCATTACTCGTAAGAATGATCATAAGTACAGGGATTTGATGGCTGATTGAGTCACATGGATGGCAAGTAAAAAAATTCCCCGAGTCAGGAACCTTGGTATTTGTAGTCATGTCCATCTAGTGGACTGCTGGAGGCAGAGACCAACAAGTAGTTAGCATAATAAATGCAAGAGGTCCCTCAGAAGGCTGATGGACCTTGAGCTTTAGCAAGAGCTAAAAGCTATGCACCAATTGTTCTGTCAAGACAATGGTGGCTGAAGGCAATCCCCTAACATGATAATACTTTATTGTTTACCAAACCTTACCATTGAAATGTCTGTTTGCTTTGCTAAAGGGCAAATGTGTATTCTAGTAAATAAAAAGCTATGTGTCCAGAGATTCGGGGAGCCACTCCATTAGCAAGTAGGTTTCCGCCTGGTTCCCCCTATGACTTCTAAATTTATATTTCTTGTCAAGTATATCCATTTGTGTGTCAGCCCCTTCTCCAGATCCGGAATCCTCACTGCAAAAGGTTTTGGCAATGGACAGCTCTATGAATGGCCTAAAGATTTAGTTCAGGACCCTCTAAGGCAGCGGTTCTCAACCTGTGGGTTACGACCCCTTTGGGGGTCGAACGACCCTTTCACAGGGGTTGCCTAAGACCATCGGAAAACATATTTTCCGATGGTCTTAGGGAACCGAGACACCGCTCCTCTATCCGTCTCCAGGCGGAAGGTTGAGAACCACTGCTCTAAGGCCAGCTGTGAAGCGCACCCCAGGGATTGAGCACGGGAAGGTTCTGATCCCTGGGTGAGCCTTTTCCTGCAGCTCTTCCATCCCATACTGCTGCGAGGCTCCCTGTGAGGCCACAGTAAGAGGGCATGTGATGGCGAGAACAAGCATATTAATTAAAAAACAGAAGATTTTACTCCAATTCCAATTCTAACACTTATTACCTAAGGGACAGTGCAAGACAAGCTGTCTGAGCTTTGATTTTATTGTTGATAAAAGTGTGTCAATATGCTTTATATCACAAGAGGCAAAAATTTGCTATGAAAATTTGTATTTTATAAAAATAAACATAAAACGCATTATGATTAGCCTGGGAATAATAAAATTATTCTAAGCAGAAGAGATAAATTGCATCAAATGGATTGTGTTTAAATGAGAAATGAGACATTCAATTTCATTATAAAAAATCAAATACTAACTTTAAGAATTGGAAGTGACAAATTGCAATCTTAAGGCATTATTTTATTTTCTTCAGAAAGATCTTCAATCCTGAGATTTAATTAGAATTATCGATTGTCCCGGTTTTCCAAAGTTATAAACAGTCTCTATCATATGAATAGTATTAAGCACAATCTAGAAATTATTCAACATTCTTCTTGATACAAATGATTGCTAATGTCTACATGAGTCATTTTATCATGAAACAAGCCTCAGCATCATAAGTCAGGGTTTTCTGACAAAATAACACATTCAATGTCGGTGCACTCTGCAAAGAGTCTGGACTCCATGTGTCAAAGATATAAGCTTGTCAAATAATCATTTAAATAGATTACAACATGCAGCTATTACATGTCAACTATCTATTGATTCCAAGAAGAAAATGGCTTGAGGTTTTTTTAAGTATGCAACACCAACATTCATTTGCCATGCATTTAACTCCCAATCACTTCTTTGAGCAATTAATGCTAGAAAGAATGTGTAGGCATGTAAAAGCATATACTAGTAATTGATACCTTGGGAAAAAATATTAGTGATGAATAACGTAGGGTTTTAAAAACATTTATTGCCGATGTATACCACAAAACTTAGCCGTTAGCTCACCAAACCCTGGTTTTAACTTGTGTTTACGTATGAACTCACATGTTGGATTGCAAATGTCACATTGAAGCAGGGGGTCCCGCGGGGGTGAGGCTGACGGAGTCCTAACGAAGCATGCCCAACTCCGGAGACCAGGTTCAGTGACGCAGATCTAAGTTTATTGTGTAAGTGCAGCAACATATATAACATTCCAGACCAATCAGAAGTTTACACTATCCTTAGGGCAACCAATAGTAGGAAAGATCAGGGTACTATGTAGGGGCTCTAGGGGGCTTGCTCTGGAGGGCGCTGCCACTTCCCGGTGTGCCGAGGAAGCTTGTATAGGCGGAGTGCGCTCACGCCATTGCATCCGCCACTGCACTGAGATAAATCTCCTGAGCTCTTCCCACATCACATGGCTGGAGCTCTTGGAAGACGGGCGTTTCTTCCCGCTATAAGCCAGTGCATGACATTTGAGCACCAGCTCTGGTTGTGCAAAGGGATTTGAAAGGACTCAGGATTCTGGTCCCGTTGTACCTGCCTAGGGGCTAAGAGAGGCTATGTTTTGGGAGAAGAGGTGATGGGACTTGAGCTGGATCATGAACTGGGGTGAGCACCAAAGGGGAGGGGAAGCACCAGGTAGGTTCTCTGCTGGGTGAGTTCCCACCCCCTCTGGGATCTGGCGGTTTGCTGTAGGAGCCGGACTCCAGCACAGGAGGTGGATGCACTGGCTGCTAATACAGATCTGCCTGCTCAGAGGGATGGGCCCAGCCTTGGCTCCTGTGAAATGGCCAAGCAGCCTCAGGAGATACAAAGGAGGCAACATCACAAAAGTTGACTAAACCTCCGGGGAAGCCATGAGAGTAGGTGGCCGTCCTCCGGAAATCACCAAGGCCATGACCTTCAGGTCCAGGATGCAGGACCGCAGGGACAGGGCGCAGAAGCAGGGCCCCGGTCCTCGGTGGGGGTCTGGGCTGAGGATGTCTGCCGGATGAGATGCAGGTTCACCCATTTCATGTATGTGTTCTCCCCCTGGAGCTTATACTTGATACTGAGAAATGATTATTATGTGACACTGTGGGCTCTTCACTTCTAGTGGCTACTCACCGGTTTGACGTTGACATGGTCTTCTGAATGGCCTCTTCCTTCACAGTGTGAATTTCACAGCATGGCACTCATGGGATTGCCTAGCAGACTTATTATCTGATTTACACAGTGCTCTACACATACAGGTTACACATTTCACAGAATCCCTACTGTTGCATTAAGGTAAAAGAGAGAGAAAGTAAATATGTTTTGTGCTGAGGACACGAACAAGCCTGCTGGGTTTCTGGGGAGACTGTGTAAGCATGAGTCCTGGGACCCCTGAGCATTCAGTGTTTTCAGTGCCACGAAAACCAAGCCCTCCAAGGACATGAAGGGCAGAGCAAGTGATGTATGAGGTACTAGAAGAATGAATAAAGATGGAGAGGCTGGAAGACCCGGAGCATCCTGCACTGTGGGCCTGAGTCATCATGCGGAGTCCTGCCCGGAGCAGAGCTGATCCTCTCACCTATGAGGTTTAGGGAGAGACGCGGGTGAAGCATAAAAAGTGTAACTAAACCACAGCGCGGGCATCTGCTTGCTTCTGGGTTTGCCTGGAACACATGTGCGATGTCCGTGAAGAGGAGCGAGGAGCAGGGAGTTGTTTCGATGGTGTCACACGCTGGCACAGGGCTCTGCGTGTGGCTGGTCCCGTTTCTGTTGACTGTTAATCAACAGCAGGTGCCCGGGGACCAGCGAGGCTGCAAATTAAAGGCGGCGGCCCTGCTGTGAACAGGTGATTCATGGGAATATTTCCTTCCTCTCCCTGCAAATCTCCATTCATCTCCTGCGGAGGCAGGTAGCTTGGGGATGACTCTAAGACAGGCCATCTTTCCCAATAGATACCCAGTCTTTCTGAGAGTCTGGTGCCCAGCTTTTTAAAAAGACAGTGTTTACATATCCGGGTGGATTTATATCAGGCACTTGCTGGTTCTAGGAGTTCCTATTTTTTTTTTTTTTTAAGCAGAAACTTTCTTTTCATATTTGTAGTCTCTGATCAAATCAGTAGAGTTGCTAACAAACATCTGAAAATGCTAATGAAAAATCTGTGAGGAGAACCAATGGGGTTGGAATGTGAGTTTTTGCAGTTTTCATTAAAAACCATTACCTGAACCTTAAGATCTATACTAATAAAAGGGTAATATGCTAATTAGATGGGGAGACCTTCTGGATGTCCTTCCATGCCGGGAGCCGGTCCATCCTTGCTGTTTCAAGGGACCTGGCATATATGGCATACTGTTCTTAATATGTTTGCTCACCTTCTTGGCACTATGTGTTTTAATCAAGGTCACCTCTCCGAGAAAGGTTGTTTCCCCAGGTAGGGATTTTCCCCTGAAGTTAGGGAGGGAATAAAACCCATTAACTAAGTGCCAGGCGGGTAATTAATCACTTTAACTACGAACAATCATGCTTAAGCTACATAATCTTTACTCCCTGGAATGGAGATAAGAAACGCCCTAACCTTTGGAATAGAGATTGATAGGATTGGAATCAACTGGTATAAATACAGATGTAACAAGACAACAGCACACAGAACCTAGACACAGAACCTAGACACAGAACCTACACATAACCTAGAGACAGAAGAACTTCGCTGGAAAGAACATGGCAAAAGATCCTGGACAGAACCTGGCTACAAAACTTGGCTAGAGAACCTAGACAGAACCTGGCTGGAGAACCTGGACAGAACCTGGCTGGAGAACCTAGTGAGAGAACCGAACCAGAACTTGGCTGGAGATCCTAACCAGAACTTGGCTGGAGATCCTGGCTAGGCTGCTGATCAACTGAATGCTGTCTCTGTGTCATTCCTTCTTTGCTGACTCCCTCCACACCTTTGGGGACCCCTGGACCTGCTGGGGTTGGACCCCAGCACTTCCAGACAAAGCCATGGTGGTGGGGCTGAGGCAGAGGTGGTTAGGGGCGATCAGGCCAGGAGGGGAGGGAAGTTGGGGGTGAGAAGGCTGGCGGGGGGAGCAGTTTTGGGTGAGCAGGCCAGCAGGCAGAGTGATTAGTGATGATCAGGCAGGCAGGCAGGTGAGCGGTTAGGAGCCAGTGGTCCTGGATTGTGAGAGGAATGTCTGACTGCCGGTTTCTGACCCCCCAGGGATCGGGTTTAAACTGGCAGTTGGACATCCCCCAAGGGGTCCCAGATTGGAGAGGGTGCAGGCCAGGCTGAGGGACACCCTCCCCCATGCACGAATTTCGTGCACCAGGCCACTAGTACCTATATAATAGGCCAGAGAATTTCGAAATAAATTGAAAGTTATATGTTGAAGCTTGCGTGTGTCTAAATCTTATTGAACTTATATGTTATCACACGTGTTTGGCATAAATGTGGTTTACTGCTGACATTTATCAGGAAGTGGGCTCTGGAGGGGCCCGTTTAGTGCTGGCCCCACTTTTCCGAGCCAGACCATCTTCTCCACAAAAGGTCACTTTCCTCGCTTGCAGGGTGGAATGATGCCAGTCCCATCTATAGCTCTGTTCTCAGGGTTCCTGGAAGGCCTCCTGCACAGGGCTTGGCTCTGAGCACACACCTGCTGTTTGTCCACTGCTGGTACACTAACCTCTCCATTACTATCTAAGTGTGTGTGTGGCAATCATATGGAGCCACTTAGAAAATGTTCACATTTGCAATATTATTTTTCAGAAGGCGTTATTTGAAAATTAAAGGGGCAAAACTAATAGAATGGTGAATTAATCACATAGCAGGAAATTTCTTGCATTTTTCCATTTTCCTTTTGAAATGTAATGGATAAAATTTGAATTTTACAATGGCACAAAACCACCGCTGTATGATTGTACACATTAAAGCTGAAAAGCATTTGGACTCATTTTAAAATGCGGAAACGTTCCTGGGGCTGGGGATTGCAGAACTCGGAGAGTGATCTCCTTGGGCTGTCTGTGGGAGGCGCATTTCAAGCCATTCAGACGACAGTCATCCTTCGTTTGGGCCAAGCACAGAAGCAAGAGTTCAGTGTGGATCCCGCATGTCAGAGGATTTCGATGTTAAATTCAGAAGAACCATGGTTTAGTTATTATGAAATCACGCTCTTCCTTGTCTTTTTGGAGCTTGTCTTCTACTAACGGCTACTAACAGATGCTATTATAAGTGCCCAGAGGCTATTATAAGTGCTATTAGAAGTGCCTGAAACGTGCTGAATTTTTATCTCCTAAAGCTCAAGTTTTAGACATGTTACCCTTAAACAAAACACTTGCAGCATGTGGCGGAATTACGATCTTTAGCTCGGGGCACGGCAGAAGTTGCTAAGGAGACACAGTGGGATACAGCATAACATCTCTAGGAGCAGCTTTTAAAATAAAAGTTGTACAGAAAGTGTAGAGTAGAAAACAGAGAAGATCAAGATTCTGTTTAGGTCAATTTATTTTTATTTTATTTTTTTTAAGCCTAGAGCACCTGGTATTCCCAGGCGGTCTCCCATCCAAGTACTAACCAGGCCCGACCCTGCTTAGCTTCCGAGATCAGATGAGATCGGGCGCGTTCAGGGTGCTATGGCCGTAGATTAGGTCAATTTTTTAATGGCCAACAGCAACCGGCTGTTACCAGCAAGGTTAGACCTCGGTGCTTGAGTTTGGCTGAGAAAGAATGCAGAGTCAATACCTCAAATACAAGCAAAGGGTTATTTAGAAAGTCAAAGGGGCCGAAGAAGTGAGCCAGCTGGGCTGCATGGGCTCAGGAGGTAACAGAAAGGCCCTTGGGACTTAGGGGGAGAAAGCAAAGGTCCATACCTTGAGGGAAGAAAGGGGGGAGGGAAGGGAGAGAGAGAGAGAGAGAGAGAGAGAGAGAGAGAGAGAGAGAGAGAGAGAGAAGAAGAAGAAGAAGAAGAAGAAGAAGAAGAAGAAGAAGAAGAAGAAGAAGAAGAGAAGAGAGGAGAGGAGAAAGAGGTCATTCTTCTGAAGGGGTCTCCAAAGATGGAGATCTTCCCGGGAGGACCTCAGTAGAATAACCCTCAGCTTCCCAGGCCTGTCCTTTTAGAGTTGTCCTCTCTGCTGCCTGGGTGACCCGGGATAGGCTGTCACTGTGTGACAGGGCTCCCTCTGATTCCTCTGGCGGCTCTGTCCCTGGCCATGGCTGGTCCCCTCACAGGCCTGCGGGACCAGCGCTCTGCTGAAGCCGAGGCCACTCGCTGCCGTGTCCAGAATCTGGCGCTCAGTTCTCACCTCTCCAGGTTCTGCCCTGACAACCCTGCCTCCTGGTCGCAGTGGAGTCGGCCAGTGTTCTGCCTCCTGTTCCACAGCCCGACAACGCCTTCCGGCTTTCAGCTGGAACAACTGTAAGAACGACCGCGTTTTCTTAGGTGTCTCAGAAATGACACTTTATTGTTGCCTGATGTCCCGTATCTGAAAAGCGTTGATTTGTATTTTCATTTATTTTCCAGTAGTTTGGTTTAGATGAGAGGGTAGATCCAATCCTTATCATTTCATCTCGACGGAAGTGAAACTTTCTTCTCTATATACATTTTAGTATGAGGTTTGATGCATAAGAAGAATATATATAATTTAGGTGTAAATTATAAAGAATAGTATAATGCTAGTGAATCCACCATGCAAACCAAGAAACATATTACCAAAGAGTCACAGCTACCTACCTGTAGTCCCCTAGGTCTTGCCACTATCATGCCTTTGGTATTCCAATTACCTCATTTTTATGTATATTAGTTCCTTGATATTTAAAAGTAGCTTTACCCAATGCATATGTGCTTAATCAACAGAATGTTTAATGTTTTTTTAAGCTGTATAAAAATAAGTGTTCTTCCAATTACTTAGCATTAGGTTCCTAAGTTTCAACCACATTTTTTAGTTGTGATCATCTCCTTTTATAGCTAACTAATATTCTATTTTATGAATGTACAAAGGTTTATTTAACCATTTTCCTCCCAGTGTACATTTGTGAGGTTTTAGTTTATGTTATTTATGAACATTGATTTCCATGAACATTATTGTCTAACAAAACTCTCCCTTTTTTCTTTTCTTTCTTTTTTTTTGGTAAGTAACTTGGTTGCGGTTTCTCCCAAGGGCTGTCTGACTGATGGTAAGACCTTACTGTTGTTAAAAACACATTACAAAAATGTGTAAAAATAAGTTTTTTAACGTAACTTTTTGCTGAATTTCTAGAATTATCAGATTCAGTTCTTGCCTCTCTGGGAAACATCTTTTTTTTTTTTTCCTTTTAAGTTTGAATATTTCTCCTGCTTCATCTGTTTTAATCTATTCTTGAGGAAATGTATCTCATGTAAATAAAATTTTCGTTCTCTGGATTCCGTTACCAGCTTCTCTTCCATTGTTTTCATCTACTTGTCTTTGTATTTCAGGAAAGCACACGTTTACAGCTCAAAGATTTTTTTTTATTCATTGAATAATCTAACTCATACTTATTGAGTTCTTAATATGGATTCTTATATCCTCTGAACTTTACAGCCTCTACAGTAGTTTTTAATTTTTAAGAACTTGTTTTGTTTCTTTACTTATTTGATCTCCTGAAGTTTCTTCTCCTTCCGTTAATAAATATTCTGTTTTATCTGGCCGCCTTCTCAGAGAAGCCACGACTTCTAAGTAGTTTTCTGCCACTGTCTTTTGGATCCTGGACTAAATACAATTCAAATGACAACTCCCTTTTTAAAAATTTTTATTTTTCAATTACAGTTGACATTCAGTATTATTCTATGTTAGTTTCAAGAGCACAGCATAGTGGTGATGTCATATAATTATAACGTGATTCCCCCCAATAATTCAAGTACCCACCTGACACCATACATGGTAATATATCATATGACAGTTCTTTTTCTGTTTTTTAAGGTTCTTTTTCTGAAAATTTTTATAATATAAAAACCAATTTTATTGGTTTCATGAATATATATATATATATATATATATATATAGATAGATATATTACTTTATTCACTTTTAACTAAGAGGAGATTGGTTCTCACTGATAAGAGGATGGTTTTATTGCCCACGTTCTGTCTTCTCACCACCTTAGGGATGGGAAATTATATTCCCAGAGAGATGAATGCAAGCCAGAATTCTAGATTGTCAGCATTCAGCAGCGGGAGTGCTGCTCTGCTCTGGTGTTTTCTCTCCGACCTCCATGGCTGGGTTCGGTTCCCCTTCAAACAATGGGCCCAGCATATTTAGGGACCCGCGATCTTCCTTCTCCCACCACCATGGACACACTGGTCCTCGGGGTTGGCGTCACAGGCACTTCTGAAACCTCCATGTGCAAATATGTCAAATGCTTTTAAATTAATCTAGATAGAATTTATTTCCAATGTTAATGGGATTTTATGAACTTGTGAGTAACGTTAAATTTAATCTCAAAGAACATACACAAGTACATGCAACAATTTTCTTGGAAGAACTGCATTCACTATGAAATAATTCAAAACAGCATGGCTATCCAATGAAGAGGCTAGTTAATCAAAGGGTAGGGAGTCAGTGTTTATAGGTATTGCTTGTGTGGGTCCGGGGGGTTCTGGAATAAAAGAACCATCTTTTCCCAGCTGCCTCATGCAGCATGTTCCGTTTCATTAGAGAGAGCGTTACCTTCAGAGAGAGCCTGCAGCTGACTGCTCCGTTGGCCTGTGCAGAGGTGACTGACGAACGGGCGGAGTTATTCCTCAGGATGTGTCTGAGAGAGTAATCTGTGAACGTCCCCGTCTCTCATGTTGCTCACTGCTCTCTGATCACTACAGGGTTAGACATTTCCCAAGGCTCACGCAGGAAGAACGCCCCCTGTGTGTTTGGCAGCCGCCTAAGCCTCCAGTCTGCTAATCACCTCTTTCCTCTGCTGTTTTCTGTGTCCTCACGACTTCTTATGTTATTTTTCAGCTCCGTTCCCAGAAGGTTTCGGTAAGGTTGGTGAATAATGCAGGTGCTCAGTCTGGCCCCTGAGACCCAAGGTCTGAGATTACTTGTATAAGCAGAAAATTAACTCCCCATCTTGGAGAAGAAAAAGCAGATAAACCTGAAGCTACCAAGTATTAAAGTCATTTTTATTTTAGGAGAAAATATTGTTTCACTCAGAGGCTCTAACTCAATGTTTAAAAGGTGCTATATGTTAAAGGGTTTAATATTTCAAAGGAAGTTAGAAGGTCGCATAAATCAGTGAAAGTCTGTAAAACGTATGGGTTCGGGTGGACTCGGTGACATTCAAATTCCTCTGTCCTTCAGCCCAGACATGAGCACTGGCTGGGTCCTGCCTGCGAGTAGTGAGTGATCCTTGGTGCCCACAGAGGGAGTCAGGTTCTCACAACAGGCATGTCAGCCGCTGAGGCTGAGGCCACGGCCGTGGGAACGGGCACGGAAAGCACCTCCCCACGCATCACACAGTCCTTTGCTTCCCATTGTTTTCTGTCTTTCATCAGAATCATAAAATAAATGCCACGCCGATGTGTTACTCAGAGCAATTCTGCTAAAGCATCGTTTGGAGAAAATGTGTTCCTTCCTGCGCTGAGCCGGTCCTGGTGTGATGCGTCACAGGGAAGGGAAGGCAGGCCAGTCACACAGGCAGAGAAGACTGTGTTCAGGCTGCTGTGACAGGACAGAGATTTTGAACAAAAAGCAGGAAAAACTTGAGCCCTGGCCCATTAGTGAAAACAGCCCGGAGGACGTTAGGGGGCATTGGTCCATATGATCAGGCTCTTTGGCGCTAATTGTCACTTACAAAATTGCTCATCGTTTCTTATCCCTCGGAGAATGGAAGGTGAGGGTGCTGTCCTTTATTTTGAATTTATATTTACTGTTGAAAGTCTTACAGATATGCCCGCCCCCCACACTTTTCCCCATTGACCCCCTCCACCCAGCACCGCCCCTCCCGGGCCTTCACCACACTATTGTCTGTGTCCAGGGGCTATGCATATCTGCATCTAAGTTCCCCCGGTTAAAATCTTCTCCCCTCCACCACTCCTCCCGCCCCCCTCCACTTCCCTCTGAAATGTGTCTCTCTTGGTGATTCCATTGCAAACATAGGGCTCTCGGGTCCCTAAGGAGCACATCCTGGGCTGTAAAACTGGCGAGAAGCTGGGAAACTGTCCACACCTCAGAGGCAGAGGAGGGTTATTGCCAGGGTCCAACCCCAGCAGGTCCAGGGGTTCCCAAAGGCGTAGACGGAGTCGGCAAAGAAGGAAGGACACACAGACAGCGTTCAGTTGATCAGCAGCCTAGCCAGGATCTCCAGCCAGGATCTGGTCTGGATCTCCAGAGAGGTTCTGCTTTTTATTGTCTTGTTACATCCGTATTTATACCAGTTGATTTTAATCCTGTCAATTTCTATTACAAAGGTTAGGGCGTTTCTTATCTCCATTCCAGGGAGTAAAGATTATGTAGCTTAAGCATGATTGTAGTTAAAGTGATTAACTACCCGCCTGGCACTTAGTTAAGGAGTTTCATCCCCTCCCTAACTTCAGGGAAAAATCCCTGCCTGGGGAAACAACCTTTCTCAGAGAGGTGACCTTGGTTAAAACACACAGCCCTAAGGGGAGCAAACATATTAAGAACAGTATGCTATATACACCAGGTCCCTTGAAACATATGCTGTGCAGATGTTTCTATCCTGCAGCGACTGTGTCAAGCAGCAAGGATGGACCGGCTTCCGGCAGGTTATGACTGCAAGCTTCCTAGAGCAAATGCTATAAGCAAAGGAGGTCAGCGGTGTAGAGTCAGGAAGAAAGCTATAGTTTAACCAGCTGAGGGTCATGTGAAGGCCACCTTGGTCAAAAGGGAGGATGAGGTAATATTTAAATTAATCATTTAATTTTTTTTCTGGACCATTTTCTAGAATGTTTTAAATGAGTATAGATTATACTTTTTAAAAAGAAAATTATTAAAATTGTATAAGTAAAAGTATTATAAAATATATACCAATGGTAATAAGATCATCATTGTTGCTGTATCTGTAAATAATGAAGAGTAACAGAGTACTTTAGAGAATATTTAGGAAAGAAACCCCCAATATCTTGATGTTTTCTTTTAAAATATATATTTTATTGATTTTTTACAGAGAGGAAGGGAGAGGGATAGAGAGTTAGAAACATCGATGAGAGAGAAACATTGATCAGCTGCCTTCTGCACACTCCCTACTGGGTATGTGCCTGCAACTAAGGTACATGCCCTTGACCAGAATTGAACCTGGGACCCTTGAGTCCGCAGGCCAATGCTCTATTCATTGAGCCAAACCGGTTAGGGCTTTTACTGTTTTTTTAATACTTTCAGAATATACTAACTCCTCTGGAATGTCCAACTAGCTAACAAATATAATGATTGAATTCCTATATAGAAATAATTGATATATAACCAAAGCATTAAAATTTGGTCAAACTTCATTTCTAATTAAAAAAAAATATTTTTATTGATTTCAGAGAGGAAAGGGGAGGGAAAGGGAGACAGAAACATCAGTGATGAGAGGGAATCATTGATAGGCTGCCTCCTGCAGGCCCCACACAGGGGATTGAGCCTGTAACCAGGATCCAAACCTGGACCTTCTGGTTCATTGGTCAACGTTCAACCATTAAGCCAAGCAGGCCAGGCTCTAATTTTTAATCAGAATGTCTCAATTAGAAACACTTATGAAAACATTGTAATGCAGAATGCCTGAAATGTAAAAATAGTTAAATTCATTAGCATACAATCCTGACATTTACACAAACACCCTTTTTATTTTGTTTTGTTTTAATCTTTGCTTTTATTTGATCACAATTGATAACTATAGTTAGAAAACAAAATAATTGGATAAAATATTTTGGACCTTTAACCTTAATAATAGCATCTAAGGACCACGTGTTAAATTTATGTCATTTGACTATCCATCTTATTAACGTTTAAAATTTTGCTATTACATTAAAGGTTCCCTTTATACAACACGATTAAATGTATCTATAAATTTAAAAAGTGCTCTCACATCAGATGAGAAGATGCTATTTAAGTCCATTCAACCCAAATCGCCTTCTCAATATCAACAGTTTCCGTTTTCGTTCCATACAACTTCTCAACGCAGAGAAGTGAAAGCAAGCTGGGGACGCTCCTGGCAGCTGGGGAGCGCGTGCACGCCCTGCTGGGTTTGTGCCTCTGCGGCCTGCCATCTCTCTGACTCGCGTAGCCTTGTTTTCACACTGCTTCCTCCGGTGACGTTTCATCGCAGTGTGACCCATCGTGTCACTAGGTTATCAGTTTATTGGGATGCTGCCACTTTTGAGGTGGGTTCTCAAGGACAGCTATTGGCCAGCTGGAGTCCTGGCGAAGTGGCCCGTCGGTGGCGGTCCCCATGGATGGCCCTTTTACATAAGACACAATAGATATGCCTAAGCTCTGCTGCGTGAGCGCTGCCTCCTCGGTCATTCTGGCCTCTGAGTCCCAGGATACAAACTCTTTGGAAGATGTTTAAGAATCATTTCTGCCACTATGCATCCTACGATTATGTTTTCTTTGTTGGAGAACCTTGTAGATTCTGGGTAAATGTTAATGGCTAAGTTAGCTTTTACTATTACTTATTCTTTTAATTGGATTGCCTCTTGTTTTTATTTTTAGTAACTCTTGACTCACCTACTTCTAATCAATCTTGTCCTCTTTCTCTAGTTGGATTCTGGTCCTTTTCCTGATTGATGTATTATCATAAACTCAGTAATTAATGTATTGCTGCTCTAATTGAGTGGCAGCATTTGCCATTATAACTTAATAACATGATTAGCCCTATTAAACTGGTAAAATAGTTTGCCTTTTCAAATCGACTTCCTGAACAGGGCTCATTGTCTCTTATCCCAGTGGATCATGGGCCGAGTGTTGGACCTTTTTCCTCCCTATCGTCTCAGGAATGCAAACAGTTCTAAAAGCGCTGGGGAGAGTTTTCCTATAGACTGCAAAGCAAAACTGTTCTGTGAAAACTGTTTGTATCGATACTGCTCTGAGTCTCTTTTCTTTTTTTCATGCCTTTTAAGAACATGCTTAGCCCCTTACGGCTTCTTATTTTGTCCCTTTGTAACTCGCCACCAATTGGCCTGTGGCACAAACCCAGGTCATATTTTAATCAAATCATTCATTGCATTTTTAATAAATGTGTATGTCCTATGTTATTTACTTTAATGATAATGTTTCTCTTTTCTTTACAAACAAAAATTCAAATAGTGATAAAGCCCAACTGAGGTAGGGGCTTCTTTATGTGGTTCACAATCGATTACCCCCCCCCCCCCCCCCCACCCTCCCGGTATGCACCAGGCGATCTATTCCTTAGTCCTGTGGTCGGCAAACCAAAGCTCTCAAGCCACATGCGGCTTTTTGGCCCCTTGACTGTGGCTCTTCCACAAAATACCACGTGTGGGCACACACATACAGTGCGATTGAAACTTCATGGGCCATGCGCACAAGTCAGTATTTTGTGGAAGAGCCCGTATTTTGTGGAAGAGCCACAGTCAAGGGGCCAAAGAGCCGCATGTGGCTGGCAAGCCGCGGTTTGCCGAGCTGCAATTTGCTGACCATTACCTTAGTCCATAGAGCTCTCACTTTACTCTTGGTTCATTATGAATGACTGGTAAACCTCTGTGTGTCCATCGGATGCTGAGAGATGGTTAGAGATGCAAAGAAACGACGGATGTGGTTAGGAAGTGGGAGCTTCAAAACATTGAGAGGCGTTGAACCTAACACTCCCTTCTGCATGGGCAGAGTGGCTGCGAATGGACAGTGATGGAGCCTGACACTCTGGTGGCATTATTGCATGTTCTGGGGATAAAGACAGCACACAACTTTCATTCTCCGTTCATTTTAGGAAACTATTTGTCAGGTGACTTCATAAGCAATTTTCTGTAATCGCCATTAAATTGAGTCAGACAGGCCTCTCTAAGCGAATTGACATAATTAATAGGACTTTATTAACACAGCCAAAATGTTTTCCTTTCAGAAAATCAGACAGAACCTGAGCCCAGCGGTACTTGGCCACTGGCAAAGCGGACCCGCGTCACCCTGCACGTCTCCTGTCACATCACCGTTGGTGTGGGTCCAATGAGTTTCCATAGCAGGTAGGTGTCAGAGGCGGGGACATGAGCGACCGGGGGTAAATGACTGTGACAATTAATAACTTCTATGGAGGCTCAATTTGTTCAGAGCCCTGGGCACAATGGATGATCACAAAAACACACCAGGAAGCAAAGGGTCCATTTGTGCCTCCTGGGGGTTTATAGTCATGGCCAGAAGCAGTCATCTACTGGGCCCAGCAGGGAGAGGGCAGGAGTTACACACAGACCTGTCTAACTGCACAGAGAATGCAGCCAGGCTCAAGGGGAGGAATGGTTTCCACTTGGATAAAGGAGCAATATGTACCCATTTCTAAGGAGCACTGTGACTCACAACTTCTGTGGCATCTTAATCTTTCGTGATTTATAGTTTCTGTTCCTATTCAGTTTAATTCGGCCAACATTTTAAAGTATACGCTGCCATGTGTAACATGCCTTGTTGGGTCTCATTGTTGCCATAATGGTAGAGTTTTAGCTTTATGTTCAAATACTTAATATCCTCTCTTTCCCTATTTATCTGTGTGTCCCTGTCTCCATCTCTCTGTCCTTCTACACTGCTACACACACATAGATAATACAGCCGTTGACGAGAACAAAAAGAAGATGATGATAGTATAGAGAAGGCGAAGTTATGGATAAGAAATTTAATTTCTCTGATAAAAGAAATAAATGTATATTGTGAATCTGTATGTTATTGTTTATAAAACCCCCTCATGTATATGTGAATTACAATGGGGCAGATGTAATCATCCTATATAATAAAAGGGTAATATGCAAATTGACTGAACAGCAGAATGACCGGTCGCTATGACAGCAGAATGACTGGTCGCTATGACCACCAGGGAGCAGAGCTCAATACAGGAGCTGCCCCCTGGTGGTCATTGTGCTCCCACATGGGGAGTGCCACTCAGCTAGAAGCTGGGCTCACAGCTGGCAAGTGTAGAGGCTGTGGCAGGAGCCGCTCCCACCTCTACGGCAGTGCTAAGGATGTCCAATTGCTGGGTTAGCCTTCAGTCAGACATCCCCTGAGGGCTCCCAAACTGCTAAAGGGCACAGGCCGGGCTGAGGGGGTCCCCCCTCCCCCGAGTGCACGAATGTCGTACACCGGGCCTCTAGCACATTTATAAGCAATAAATGATCAGCAGAATAATGAATCAGAAGCTGATCTATTGAAAGCAGAAGAGTACACGGGTATCTAAATGATGGGTAACAGAGATGTGGGCTGTGGACAACGGGTGAGAAGAGAAGGTGTACAGGAGCTGCTTTGCCAGGCTGGCTGGCCCAGAGCGGTGCCAGGCTTCAAGCATCTTATGGAACGTGATTCTTCTAACAGCCCTACGACCTAGCAATTAGGTTCCGATTTTGTAGGTAAAGACACAGCTTTGAGTGATTTGCTTGGCCAGAACCACCTCTGAGATTATAAAGAAGCTTTAACGAGTGAGATGCTATGGTGCCACTGACGGCATCCAGTGGGCAAAGAGTGTGTCTACATAGATTCCTGGAGGAAAAGAGGAAAAGCTACTGTTTGGTGGTGCTAATGGCAGCGGATTAAGCCTGGATGCGGAGGATGACATGAGTGTTAAGCAGAGACCTGCTAGGAAGAAGGGTCTTTGGGGGAAGAGAATGAAAACCATCTGAAGAAACGTGAATGTCTTCTCTTCTCTGTGCTCTCTATGAATTCTCAGCTCTCTCACACTATGGCCAGGTAGCATTGTTGTCTGGCAAGTGGTTGGCCTGATGATATGGTTGACGATCAAAGGGTTATGAAAACTATTGGGGAGAGTGCAGGGGTCAGTCCTGTGCTACTAGCAGTGGAAATAAACAAGGGGTCGTCCTTCGTCCCGGAAATAGGGGAATTGTACCAGGATTCGCACAAGCAAGCAAGCAGAATGCTTCCTCTTTCCATGTTCCTAGATGCCATTTCCTCCTGGCTCAGTGCAGACCGTAGCTCAGCCGTATTTCTTTGAACTCTTGTGTGACTCGATTGGTCCAAAAATGGTGTGTCTAGGAGTTATTTTCAATGACACTAATAGCAAAATAAAGCAAATTGCAGAATGTCCTCGTTCTCAGCCTGATTTATTTGCCAAAAAGCTCCAGATTCAACTCTTTTGATGTAGAGCAGTTGTAAAGTTTCGAGGGTTTCGTGTGGCTTGGAAAAGTGGCTAACATTCAGAACTCTCAATGATCTATCCAGCTCTGTGGAAATAGCCAAAGTCTTCAGTTGTTGCCGTTCGCTCAGCAATTTTAATGCCAGCGGACAGCATGCTTGCCAGGATGTGCATGAGCTGCAATATAGACCAGGTGTCAACCCGAAAGCTTTCCTCATTTTCAGGAATTGGTAAGAGAGTTTATAGTAATCTGAACACACTTGGCTAAACTTTATGTCTTCACTTAGGTCATCTTTAAAGAGTACAAGTTTCCTTGATACTTTAAGACTCTCCGTGAATCTGGGATTAGACTACAAATTGCTTTATTCCCCCAGAGGCGTTAGGAATTCACTGTCAGCAACGCTCCCTCCATGCGCTCTGTGAGGGCTTCTGGCGTCTCCAGGCGTAGAGTTTCCCACTTCTTCACGAATTGGGAGAAGTCAAGCCAGTAGCAGGTGAGGAAAATCACTCTCACTTTTATGAACGTGATTTCTGAGAGATGCACTGACCACAGGACTTTGGCCTGGTAAGTTCCCTGCTCTAGCCTCAGCGCTCAGAACTGCTCAGCGCGGAGGAGCGGTCTGCACATAGTAGGTCTGCAGGTACCAGCACTTGCTGATGAAGTGAAGGCGTCCTTGTGAGTCTCAGGGAGCGGGTCAGGGTGGCCTCAGCGAACAATCCCCGAGGCATTAGCTTCGCTGCAGACTTGGAGGACGGGCATGGAGAGGCCGTCTTAACCACACAGCCCAACAGAGTGTTAAGCTGCGTATGTCAGCAGAAAGAAGTAAAATGCTTTTCTTCGTTTTCTTAGTCATTTTTGCTAATATATCTTAAACTGCTTTAAACTATTATCCTCCAGAAAATCTCTGAACGTGAAAAACATAATTTAAATTTCGAAGTCCTCCCAGAAGGCAAAACTTGGTCTAGGGCTGGGAATACCGAAAAGGGAGGTTTTGACTTGAAGCTAGAGCTCCTCATACAGCGGTTCTCAACCTGTGGGTCGCGAACAATAAAAATACATCCTGCATATCAGATGTTTACATTACGATTCATAACAGTAGCAAAATTACAGTGATGAATAGCAACGAAAATAATTTTATGGTTGGGTCACCACATGAGGAACTGTATTAAAGGGTCACGGCATTAGGAAGGTTGAGAACCACTGGTGAAGAAAAAAAAGATGGAACTAAGACGGATTTCACTGGGGAGCATGTTCCAAAGGATAATTCTAGGATTTCTTTCACCAGGACATTTCCTGATGTTGTGATTCTTTTCCTGGCTTCTTTGCTCACAATTCCTCTTACAGACTGTATTTACCCCAAACATAATTCAGCGATCTGTACACTGCCCCTGCCACTGCAAGCTCTGGGGCAGGAGTACAGTATGTCGCCCCCTTTCCTGGTGTTCGCCGGGGAGCCAGCACCGTGCTGTCCACCAAGTGCCTGCTCATTACCAGGCTGCTGGACAGGCCAAGAGAGGATCTTGTCAGCTGCAGCAATAGGCCGGAGGTGCCTGACCTCCATCACCCAATGTAATCCTGACCACAAGCACATGGCACGCGAGGTGGGACTGGGATCGGAAGGGAGGCCTGTCGGAGTCTACCCCTGCAGAGCTCAAGCCAGTGAAGTGATTATCTGTCAGCATTTCTGATCTCAAGCCCTGCATAAGGCTCTGCTTTTATATGGTAACGCGGGCCTCTTTGATGCTGTGGTTTGACCAAGTCACAGGGAGCGTTTTGAAATCTGTTTTTCTCTCTAAGCCTTTCTTAGGCATCGGGGGAGTAATACATATTTTTTTTCTTTCATATTGGATGTTTGGCTGGAGGAAAACTCATAGATGCAGCATACATAAAAATAGGAATTTTGACTCAAAATTGTTACGAATGCCCAGAGTTGTCACGGTTAAATGTTGTCACCTCTTATAGTTCCTTGAATTAAATACAGCGATGATTTAGCTTGCCATAAGTGAAGGAATGGATTGTTTACAATCTGTTACTTGCTATTTCTTTGTTGTTGTTTTTTTGTGAATTGCCAAGCAACAGAAAGCAATTTAAGTCTCACTTAGTAAATGCTTGAAGAATACTTTTTTTTGAAGAATACTTAATAAAAATACATGCTGTTTTTCTTTTCTTTCCAACCCACATTCATTTTGTATCACTTGTAGAATCTATTAGTTTTCAATTCTAGTAATTATTATGAAAGCACCCTTCTGCGAGAAAATACGGAGAATCACAGACCCGCCGATTTTCTGCCTCGTTTGGTGCTGGTGGAGGTTTTGTTTATCACCTTACCCTCTTTCACGGTGACTCGGCGCCCTCCCTGGCAGCGTACAGAAACTTGTCAGTCTTCATTTCGCAACCGGTCAGGTATGCCATTATGCTAATGAGTTGAGGATTAACACTGGCCGGGAGTGGGTCTGCGCCAGCATCTGGGAAGCCCCTGCTCGTTCACAGAGCTACTGGCCTGACCGCCCAATCCACCAACGTGCCAGAAGCTGCAATGGTTTCCGGGCTCTGAGCTTCCCTGCATTTCCAAAAAAAAAAAAAAAAGGAAAAAAAAAATTGAGCTCCCATTTATTTCAAACCACTTGACTTGACTTTCCTCATAATCTCATTGTAAATGAATAATACCTTATTTATCTTCTCAAATGATTCACATCTGTGTTTGGTTGAGACCCTTCTTCATGACAAAGAAACATTTCCTAGCAGATGTTCTGAACAAAAACCGTGAATTCTTTGAAATGTGTGACACCAGGAGGATACTCGAAAGTGTAGCTCAGATATTTGAGCAAATACCCAAAGAAGAAACATGATAAGCACTTTTAATACTCAATTACTTGATTTACAGAATGTTGGAACAGTAGGAAGGAATGCATCCTATATAATAAAAGCCTAACATGCAAATCAACTGAACTGCAGAGCGACTGGCAGAACGACCGGTCGCTATGATGCACACTGACCACCAGGGGGCAGACGCTCAATGCAGGAGCTGCCCCCAGCCTGCAGGCCCCAGGCCAGCCAAGGTGGGTGAGAGCAGGCTCCCGATTGCCCCGCCAGGCACCCCGCAGAGGAAGGTGACAGGCAGTGGCGGTGGGGGGTGGGGCTGGCGAGTGGGTGGTGCCAGGCCAGCGACCTCCTCCACCCTCCACCTGCATTGCTATTCACGACATCACCTCCTGCATTGTCTGAATTTAGGGACAAATTAGCTTTTCCCCCACACGCTCTTTAGTTGCTCGAGGCATCAGCTGTTTTGTTCTCTGAGCTGGAGTGCAGAAAACGGCGGCCTGTGTATGTCGCAGAGCCGTTTGCCGGGAAGGTCCAGGCACTGAAGGGGTTGGGGCTCTATTTACACATCCAGACCTCTTTCCTAGTGTGTCTCCCGTGTGGCAACATTCAGATGAAGGCGACTCCAAGATGCGAGCTACGGTTTTCTAAACCATCCCCATTGCACCGAACTACAACTCACACTTCCTTTTCTGCAGAGCGGATGAGGTTGGCAGCCCCTTAGAGAACTTCCCTGCGGGAAGAATAGATAAAAACATATCCCGGGATGGAAGCTGTGAGGTTCCTCCCCGTGTGCTAGTCTCGGTGAAACTGTTGAGCTCGTCTGTCCTAACATGCACTTTATAAAAGCATCTAAAAATGGCTTGGACTTCACTGAAGTCTGGGTCAGGAGAAAAGGGGCTCAGGTCACTTGCCCAAGCCCCCAGGTGGGCTGCCACGTGCCCAAGCAGCCACCTGCACCGGGATGGGCGTCGCTGCGGACAGAAGGTGGCGCTGTTGGCCAGGAACCAGCCTTCGCCTGGGCTTCCAGTCAAACTCACCATCAAGTGATCACAGTCATTCTTTAGGGAAAGAAATTGAAGCCCAGGCCAGTGGGCCTTCTCCCGGCATGGCACTGCAGCGGCTTCAGGCCGAAAGTCGGCCCGAAGAATGCTCTGACCGTCTTTGTCTCACTCTTTTAGGTAAATCTTGAAGCTCTGTGGGAAAAAAAAGAGTTAAAAAAATACCGTGTCTGTTTCCCTCTGTTATCCGCAGTGACAGGAGACCTGCAGGGGCCCGGACGGCGCCCTGGTCGCAAGCAGAAGACACGCAGTGACCACTAACACGACGCTGTTGCATTTGAATGTCAGTGTTTTCCGAGCACAAGTTATTGAAGAACGTTTCCCGGCTCCGGGTGGCTCACCGGATGGACACATCCTGGGCCTGGTGCTCCAGCGGCTTGGGGCCCTGTATGTCCCCAAAGTGTGGCGTCTCCCACGAGGCCCCTGGCCGGGTTTGAGGAGGGGTGAGGGGCACCAGGACCCGGCCCAGGCCCGGGCCCTCGGGAAGGACAGGGAAGGGCAGGAAAGCTGGAGTCAGGTCACTGACATCTTCTGCACCATCCTGCAAATCGGTCCGTATGGCAAAGCTGTTTTGTAGTTTAAGATAAGGGTTGGCGCTAAAAGTCAAATCCAGGGAACCATGAGCTGATAAAGTTCAGGCAGCGAGAGCAGCAGGAGAGCAGGGCGGTGTTGTAGAGTCACTGAGGCCCAGATGCCTGCTGCTAACCTATCAGCTAACACCAACGTGGGAGGACTGTGTTAGCCTGGGAAAATTAACCCTCAGCCTCACCCTCAGCCTCACCCTCACCCTGTTTGTTTAGGGTTAATTCTGTATATGTTTTGTGATAGATGGTGACATCTTTTGGAGGAGAGCTGATTCAAGCAGAGAATCTTAACGAGCAAAAATTATAAACTCGAGTCTTTGCCCTGAACTTGAGAATAGTGTTCTCCTTTTACAGAAATCCCCAGTATTTCTTCATGGGTTGTAGAGGATTTGTGTCTCATTCTGGTGGGAATAACCAGCATAGAGACCTGCGGTTCGAAACAGACTCTGACACCAGATTGTCTGTCTTTTAAATCAGGGCCCACCGTTTGCTGGTTTCTTTCCTATGCCTCAGTTTCTCATTTGTGAACAATGAAAGTACCAGCACCCTAGCCAGTTTGGCTCAGTGGATAGAGCGTCGGCCTGTGGACTGAAGGGTCCCAGGTTCGATTCCGGTCAAGGGCACATGCCCGGGTTTGCAGGCTCGATCCCAGTTGGGGGTGTGCAGAAGGCAGCTGACCAATGATTCTCTCTCATCGTTGATGTTTCTATCTCTCTCTCCCTCTCACCTTCCTCTCTGAAATCAATAAAAATATATATTTTTTAAAAAAGTACCCGACTCATGGGGTTGTATATAGCCAATCAGCTTACATAGGGGAAGCGTGAGGAAAATGACCTGTTCATAGTCAGTGTGCAGAACTTGCTACTACTCTTCCTGTTCCCGGGGAGGGCTGTGACCGGATGCACACGGAGGAAGCTGTACCGGCAAGGATGCTTTCATTCCGATGGTGCCCACTCTCCAGGCCCTTTTGGGAATATGCCCTGGACTTCCGTCATCGCAGGTATCAGGAGGGGTGAGTATGTCAGTGAGGGTAACCGTCTGCCACTTAACAGCAGGCACAATCAGCCTGTGTGCCTAACTAGGTCTGCCAGTGACTTTCCAAGCAGAAACATTTTTAGAAAGAAAATGATAGATGTCTGGCTGTGCTGGGATCTTCAGACACCCACGTGGACGTGCGTATGAGATCTTAAACACTGAGACAAAAGCAAAAACAAGGCGTGTGTTTGGAGATGCTCTGAATAGTGAAGATCCTTCCCAGTGAGTTGTCGAATCTGATATTTTCCCAACAGAATCCCATGGGGTGACTGTTTTCTCCACATCGTGTCTCCAGAGAGGATCCTCGTAGGTTTACGTACTTGGCTTTTGTCTATTTCTGACACCATGTTTTGGTGCATTTGTATTTGAGGTAGGCTTTGTTTTTTTCTTTAGTTATTTAAAACGTATAATTCCTTCAAATACTTCCCAATTTTAGAAATTTTATTTTTATAGGAAAGGAAAAAAGTATGTTTATGCTAGATTATATCATTTAAGGGAACAAGGAGCTCCATAGAGAATAATATTTGTATATGCTATCTATTGATAATCCCAGACTTGATTTCTATGACTCCTCAAATCCTCTGGGTTGGGCAACTTGCCTTCACTATGTGTTGCCATAATACTCCCCTCTGTTTCTTGTCTTGAGGAGAACAGCATTGCTATGGACTAAGTGCATCTCCAGCTTTATCACCATCTCTCTGTGTGAGTAAAGCCTGAATGTAGTTCACCTCTGTGTGCATAAAATTTAGCAAGGTGTCTATCGTAGGTACTCAATTGTATTTCTTGAATGAATGAATGAATGAATGAATGAAATGAGTGTTAAAAGGTGATCAAGTGTGAGTTTGTGTGTGTGTGTGTGTGTGTGTGTGTGTGTGTGTGTGGAGAGGGAGAGAGAGAGAGGGGGGAGAGAGAGAGAGAGAGAGAGAGAGAGAGAGAGAGAGAGGACTGGAATTGGAGGCTAAAGATTGCCGTGTGAGCTCTAAAGGAAAGGTGGACATACACTGGCTTGTCTGATTTGCCTCAAGAGTTTCATCAAGGGATGTGGGTCCAAAACCCTCTGGATTTCTGGTGCTTCAGTAAGTGTAGAGGCGCGGTGGGAAATTTCAGTTTTTCTGAGGAAAGCACCGATACTTGCCATTTGTTGAGAGCTAGGAGAACAATTAGCTCAAGGTGGTTCACAGACTCAGCATTAGAACATACCACATTCTTTTCAAGCATATCTTTGAAAAAAAATTTTTTTTTGGACAATTATTTCCATAAAAGCAAGTGCAAAGTGAAAATGTTTGGTTGATCTGATTCCAAAATTTCAGAGTTTCTGCAGTCTCCAACAACAACACACATCTCTTCAGGGAAAAAAAAAATCAGTTATTTAAGAAGGAAATAACACATTTTCCTTTCAATTTATGTGTGGATATCATTTCAAATGCCTGCTAAGTTGTTAGCACATAAATACTTAATAAATGGAACCATTAGGCATTTCTTTTAGCCTCAAGACACTGTTAAGAAATTACAAAAATACTAAGGACGTTGTGAGCTGAGAAAGTTTGGTGATTTCTGCTCAGGGTAATAAACAGAAAACTAGAAAGAGGGCCTCCTATGGGAAGAGTTCGTTTTTGGAAGGTGGGATGCTGCCAGTGTTACGGTTTGATTCCTGAATATTGGTCTACAATCAAAGGTCAGGACAGATAATTACATAGAGACCTTCAAGTCTAGGTGAAAATTTTAATTATATTATTGTTTAATAGAGTTATTGCTACATGAGGTTTGGTTTTATTTCTTCCCAGACCAGAAAGTCTTCCCAATTAAATATTTTAAAATCACCAATGGATCAAATAGTACAGACAGGCAAATTAATTTCTAAACTTTCCTTTAAAAATATATGGTAATACTTCATTTTATCCCTCTTTCTAATACTGCTGCCAAATTCAAAGCAATGATTGGCAGTATTTTTTTTACTGAGTCTTATCTGTAGTTGTGTTAGCCTTTTTTAAGCCCTAGATCAAATAAAATAAATAAATAAATGTAGAAGTATCGCATGTTAGTGTGACGTTGGGCAGCAGTCAACATGAGCCTTTGTTTTTTTCTTAGTTTACACAACTAATTAACAGTCTAACTTGATTTTTCCCCTCCCTTAACTCATTTTAAGGAAAGATCATAATTCAAGAGACTTTGGGAGAAGTGTAATTCCCGATTTCAGGTTCCTATTTTAATAAAAATGCTGTTGAGTAACTTCCATTTTAACAAAAGCTTTCAGCTGCCTCTCTAGAAGCACCATCAACGTGCAGCAGATGTCTTCGCTATTGGCTGCTTGCTGTAGACACAGGAGATATTAGTCTCGTGATTTTCTCCATTTAGAAAGAAGCAGCACATGCAGGAGTCCGTCTGAAGGCAGGATTTCCCCTGATGAATATCGCATCTCTCTTCTCGAGCACCGCCACGCGCTTTTGTTCTTTACTTGCCACTGATGCTTATGATAAAAAATTAAATTACTGCTCATCCTTCCCATCTGGTCTCCTCAGAGGATCTCCGCGGAAGAACAAACACTGGGAAGAGGGTGCGGGAGGTTTAGTGTTACACACAGCCCTGCTCTATTATTCATGGCAATGCATTTTTAATGTCCGAGAAAGAAGAGGGAAATATATGTTAATTTCTAGGGCGAGACAGGCGGTGATTGAGAGAATGATAGATTCAGGGACTGGAGACGTGTGCGTGATAATAAAATAAATCATCTCTCTTCCAAATCCTGAATTTTTCCTTGGGAAGAAAATTTACTAGGGTTTCTGGGTGAAAAATCTCAAGTCATAATCTCCAATGGCTAATGCGCCCCAGACGCTTCATATTTTCAGTTGAGAAAAAGTTTACTGGAGCAAGATTATTAAAAACAAAACCAACACAAACAAAACAAAACAAAACAAAACAAAACAAAACAAAACAAAACAAAACAGAAAAGGAAGGTCTGGCTGTCAATATAACTGATAGGATTTTGTTATTTCCTTTATGAGATCCCAGCTCACAGCTCGCCAATTTATTCTACATTTCTCAACAAAATTTGCTCTCTTGTTGTTCACACATAAGCCAATTATTTTTCCTAAATAGGTGAAAAGATTTATGGGAGCAATCTTTTAACTCTTAAAACCTGATACTGTTTTTACAAGAACAGAGAATGAATACCGTGTCTTATTTTGTCTATGAATTGTCAAGGCTAATGGTTTTCTTTGTATCCTATTCTCTTGGAATTCAACAATTTATCTTCAATCCAAAAGAATTACAGCATCTGGTAAGGAATCGATTTACAAACTTCTCACAATGTAAGAGAACAGATTACAATTTATGGGCCCTTCTCTTCAAGCTCCCATAAGATTCTCTGCTCCTGATAAAGGGATGGGCAATGTTGTCTGATGTAAACAAAAGATAGTGAGGGCGCAGGAGTTCTAGACATTTTCTCAGATTCTCCAACCCTACGTTAAATCTGTTGTCACCAGAAAACACACATTTTGCATTTAGGGAGAATGAACGTGTGAACAAAACAACAACAAAAACCCTGTTATGTGGAGGGTTGTCTATTCTTTGTTGTCTGCCAAATACCAAGTAGTAATTCCGTCAGTGGTTAAAAAAAGAGAGAGGGTACTTTCCATTTTCTTTTGTTGAGGATAGACGAGCAAAAGGGGTGGGGGAAGCTATACATTTAGAAAAACATATATGGAGTATGAACTGTGTTTTCAAAATATTTAATTTTATAACCTCAGAACCAAAAACAATATGCTCTAGCCCTGGCCGGGTTGGTTCAGTGGATAGAGCATCAGCCTGCGGACCGAAGGGTCGCTGGTTTGAGTTTGGTCAAGGGCACGTACTGCAGTTGCAGGCTCCTCTCCATCCTGGGCCCTGGTCAGGGCATGTGCAGGAGGAAACCAATCGATGTGGCTTTCTCACATCGATATTTCTCTCTGTCTTTCCCTCTCTTCCACTCTCTCTAAAAACCAAATGAAAAGTATCCTCGGGTGAGAATTTAAAAAATGACAACAAAGCCTCCCCCCGCCCCCATACACTCTATTATATACTCTTAATCTCAATGTAGAGCATCTTATATAATTCAAATTTTTCATGCAATCACTCTGTGTTAACACTTCTTTTTCTCAGTTCTTTCATATACACTAATGTAAAACTGGAAATACCTACTGTTTAGGGAAAATATAAATTTATTCCAGTGCTTTAACAATATATGCCTACTTTTAGAGCATTACCTCGATTGTATTCTAGACATGTAGTGGTCTTATTTTTACTCTCCCCATTTCATAATGACTATCACCATAGCAACTGGGCAGATTTTACCAAAATGAAAAGACATTCATTATATGTAGCTACCTACAGTGAATCATGATAAACAAGATACACACCAATACTGGATAAATGATCATGAAATTCAAATTATCAGTCACAATCAAAGACTAACAAAACCAATCACCCCAAAACATGTTGTTTTGTCTCATTCACTTGCACTTCTTCATTTTCTTCTGTCCTATTGCCAAGGCACCTCGATCCTTTATTAGTTTAAATGACAGAAACCTGGGATTCTAGGAGCAATGTTTCTATTAAAAAAACATTGCTCCTGTTTTCTAAATCCGTACAAATTAGGTTTGATAGGGAGGTGTGCTTTCTATAGAAGAGAAGTAGTTAATGGGCCATAGGCCACTGGCATTTACTTAGTGCGGTCCCTATTCCTGTGTCTCAGAGGGTAGTGTTGACGTGAGCATGAAATATGTGCGCTGGAAGGCAGGGCGATGTCTTGTCCCGGACACTCGGGAACCTGCCATTTTCTCGTAACCTTCCCTATAATCTGAAGTCCTTGACTTAAAAATCCTGAAGCTCATTGTTTTTATCTTTAAAGTGGAGTTTCTTCAACAAGGAATTAAAGGAATTGTGTATATCTTTAAGCACAATGTCTGATACGTGAACATTGCCCCAAAATGTTAACTGTGATAATGAGGGTGCCAATAGTGGAATAATAATACTTTCCCTATCAGTGACTCTTCTCCTTTTCCACCTCAAACTATATTTATTCATACGACTTGGTGGAGTGAAAGCCAAGTTTCTGAAACCCGTCCTTTCAAGTACATTTATCAAATTAACTACAAAAAATAGATCCATCTTTTTTTTGCCAAGCATGATATGTAGCCATATAACCTTGCTTCAGTGTCACCATCTAATAGCATTTCAAATTCCTAACCTGCTTATCTTGGGAAAATATTCATATGTGAAAAATTAACTGATCTTTTTTGCCTACAAAACTTGTATTTGCAATGACAAAACATTACTTTGAAACGATCAACAATACTTTTAGAAAAAATTTTTTTTCTACAGCTCTGCCGGGTTCTGGATAGACATTGGCATCCTTTTTCCTTAGCATAATCGAGGCCCATTAGTTTCAGACATGAGATTCAGACCAGAAAGAAGTGGGGATGCTGGCTGTTCTTTATATCTACTGATCATGAGCCTTTCATGGTTATTTCATCCAACCTAAGATCTGTCAGAGTACAGTCACTTCTAGAAAGTTCCTTCTAGAAACTTTAGTCAGAAGGATGCAAAGACCAGACCTTGGGGCCAAATCTGAGCTCTGTGCTAATTCTTCTCAAAGGATCTGACCCTTTGAAATGGTAATTATGTGATGTGATGTATGTGTTAGCTAACACTATGGTGCAGCACATTATACACAATGTTATCTATAATAATAAAAGCATAATATGCTAATTAGACCAGATATCCTTCCAGATGACCTTCTGGACAGAGCTGGGGTTTGAGGAAAGCCCAGGTCCCAGGTGCCAGAGGGAAGCCGGTGCCAGCAGCCAGGGGAAGGAAGGCCTAGTCTTGCAAGAATTTCGTGCATCGGGCCACTAGTATATCAATAATAGCTAACTGCAGCTAAAAAAAAGTATCCACTCTTTATTGTGCACATATTATGTATTGGACATAGTACTGGACACTTTAAAGGCAACCTTTATTTATTGCCACACCATTTGAGAGTAGATGTTATTACTTTTGAAGCTCAAAGGGGGTAAATGACGTGTTTACAGTGAGGGAGGACACAGAACCCAGGCTTCATGGACTCCACGCACCTTCCTCAGCCCTGCAATGCTTGCTGCTTCAGAGTAAGTAGGATCTCAACCCTTCAGCAATTGCGGGGGTGGTGGTGGGGGGCAACTTATTTACTTTTCTTTTTTGTTACCAGATAATTCTAGACACCTTTTGGGAAGAGATGTATTTTCATGTTTAAACACTTTTGTATGCATTTTTAGGATAGATGGGGCCCGGGAGTCATGAATACTGCCAGATACCAAATCATCATAAATAGGGGAAAACAGCTATACATGGTGGGGCAGAAATCCTATATAATAAAAGGCTAATATGCTAAGTGTCTGGTCGTCTGGTCGGCCATTCAACCAATCAAAGTGTAATATGCTAATGATATGCTAAGGCTTCTCAACTGCTTGCTATGATGTGCACTGACTACAAGGGGGCAGATGCTCCAACCGGTAGGTTAGCTTGCTGCTGGGGTTGGCCAATCGGGACTGAGCGAGATGGGCCTGACATGATCTGGAGCCCACCCACCATCCCTCCCTGGCTGGCCAACCTCCTGCGTCCCTCCCTGGCCTCGATCATGCACCAGTGGGGTCCTTTGGCCTGGCCTTCACCCTCTCACAATCCAGGACCCCTTGGGGGATGTCAGAGAGCCGATTTCGGCCTGATCCCACAGGCCAGATCAAGGGACTCCCCTCCCCCCCAGTGCACGAATTCATGCACAGGGCCTCTAGTAGGTTTAGAGTTGTTAATATGGAAAAATCATACAATAATTTAAAAAATAATAAAAGAATAAACTGTGTTTCGAGTCCTCAAAACTATAAATCTACTTTTGCCCCACCCTGTATCTGAGATAAAAGGAGGGATTAGGAAGTCGTAATTTTTGTTCCCAAAAGGAATGAGCAGACAGGAATGAGGAGTAACGAAAAAGACGAGAGGAAAAGGAGGAGCTTGTACAATGAAGAGAAGTTGGAATGACAGCGATTAGTAAGCTTTGGGGGTCGGGTGACTAGGCTAAAGGACAATTAAAAATGGTGCCGATTCATGTTCCTTTGGCGGTTGTTTGTGTTGCTGTGACATAACCACTCCTCCACCTCCCCTGTGCATTTCACTCTGCTTATGAATTCATTTCCGAGTAGATCTGGGGGCATCTCAGAGACTCCTCTGCACTTCACATCTGGAGAGGCCTGGCGAGGCTCGGAGAAGGCATGCCAAGGAGCAGAGGCAGGAGTGCCCAGTGGACGGAGGAAATGCGCATCGGAGACATTTGCAGATCTTTATGTGCGTCACTAGGACCTGGCATTTAACAAAACCAACTAAGTGCCCCTACTTAGAGAAGTGCTGACATCTGTGCGACACTGGAAAGGACCGAGTGACCCCTCCGAGGGCAGGATCAGAGTGAGGGTTCCTTGCACACCTTTGCTTCTTAGATGTTGGCAGATAGCAGAGCCTTGTCAGTCATGCTTTTCTGGAGTGTCACAGTTCTCAGAGGTGTGCTGCAGGTGGAAGCCACTGAGGATGCTGCAACGGATCATTACTATTAAAGCTCCCATAGCCCCTTGTTGCCTGTGAAGCGTGCTCTGAACTCTGGGTCATCTGCACTGTTGGCCTTCTGCACTCTTGCTCTGCTCCTGCGATAGGAGACTCACTGCTGCTGGAGAAGCAAACCTCCTGCACCTCCGCACAGGCCCCGACTTCAGGGCCCAGAGCGGCATGGATGAGACCTGCCCTTTGTCAGCTCTATCTCACACAATCTCACAACTGCTCTTTGTGGTAGGGCTGGCGGTCCCCATGTTGCAGGCAACAGAAACCGAGATTTCAAGAGTTTACATAACGAAGGGTAAAAAAATGGATGTGGGCAGAGCCAGCAGGAAATAGCAAACTCCAGCAGCAACAAGAAAAGCAGGCTGCCCCGCGCCGGGCAGGTATTTTGTGCTCATCCGTCGCTATTGGTGGGGTCAAAGTTCGTGCTCTTATCTGCTGCTTCAATGCCGCCCGTCAGCAATATTTTGAGTCAACTTCCCGGAGTCCCTGTTTTTGTGTTTGTTTGTTTTTCTGTTTCAAAACCTACACTTTCCTCAAGCTTTAATCTCACTTCTGCTCCTCTCACACCTAGCAGAGGTCCCTGGGTAATACCTTACTAAGAAAATGGAAGAAGACAAAAAAAAAAATCAATCTTTTTCCTTTTCACAAAACTTCTATAAAACAACATCCTCACTTCTCCATCAGAATTTATAATCATCTTTTCTTGTTATTTCCTTTCTTGTGTCTCTAAGGAACACCACCTCTGTGTTCTAAGAGGAGCTAATCTGCTCACCTGTACTCTGGATCTCATTCTGTTTACCTTCACAGGGCCTGATCGATCGTTTATATTCTCATTTCTATAATCAACCCCTACACATCCTCCAACACCAGAACTTTTCTCTGTGCCTAGAAACATTTTCAGATCCGTTTCTCCAAACCACACCACGCACAACTAAAACAATACAAAATCATCTGCATGACACCTAGAACCTGATCATTGCCTCCCCCCCCCCATATCTCCCAGTGACGTTCTGTTGCTCTTTATCCTTTCCTGAATACATTTCTTGAAATAATCATAAGGTTTCATGCCTACACATTCTCACCTCAATTTCATCCTTGCACACCCTAGGATCTGACCTTTTCCTGCAACCATCTATCGAACTCCACTTTCACAGTCTAACAGGGGCTTCCTATAAGTAGTACACAGTCAACATACAGCATTGAAGGAAAATAAAATTATTGTTTTGGCTTAATCATGGCAGGGAGACTGGGAATTGTTGCTGGATAAGTAATAGAGACCTTTCATTGTGAAGAGCTTTGCACTTGGTTAATATTTTGGACTATTTTTGTAAAGAAATGGGACTGCATGGAGGGATTTTTAACACATGGTTTATGACATAAAAAAACAGCTCTGTGAAAAATATATTAACATAGACAACACTGTAGAGTTATCAGTTCAGAAACTATTGCAGCCCTGCAGACAAGAAAATGATGATTTATGTCAAACATATATAAAGATAGAGAGAATAATATAATGCAGGAAGTGTGATGCCTTGAGCTTTGTTCTTCTTTCTCATGACTCCTATCCCGGCTGCTACTACCCTGACAACTGTCATTTCTTACTTGTGTTTCCGCACCAATCTTCGAACTGGTCTTCTTTCAAATTTTGCCCCCAGTAAATCCATCCTACAATTCGTAGGCAGAGCCATTTATAAAAACTTCGCTAGAATAGATACCCATAGCTTACAACACGCCAGGGCCTTTGGCTGCACTTAGAATAAATCCAGTGCTTCCGCAGAGCCCATGGATCCGTCCTTCACACTGTGACTCACGCTCCGCTGTCTCTCCTGACCTTCTCACCCACACATTTCCCTCCCGTCCTCCCTGCTCCAGGCTCCTTGGCCTTTCTTGCCCTCCAGAGTGCCAATCTAATTCTTCCGGGACAGTTCTCCTTGATTATCCTTCTGCCAAGATATTCTTCCCTCAGGCCTTCTCCTCTCTTATTCTATTCAAGTCTTATGTGAAATGTAATTTTTCACTATTGCATAGCTTGACACCTAATCTAAATTAGTACCTCCTGTCAGTAATATTTTTTTAATCACCCAGTTTTATTTTTTTGTTCTCAGTTCATATTACTACCTGCAGTTCTCCAGACCTGATATTTCAGAGCTCTCTCTGAAACAATCTACCTTACCTACCACATCCAATTAATTCCCAAGCTCTTCGAATTTTCCCTTGGAACATCATTAATATCAACTTGTCCTTCTTATTTTCATTGCAAAATACATATTCCAGGCTCTTTTTCCACCTGGAGTATACCCGTTTCTTTGTTCCCTAATGGGTCTCCTTATCTCTAGTTTTTCTTCATTCTGACCCATTTCATTTATAGTCAAGATCAATCTTTTTAAAAGTGGCCTATAATTTTGACACTTCCCACCTCAATGTTCTTTTATGACTCAAAATTGCCTAAGGAATAATGCCTCAAATCCTCCCTCTGGAATTTACATGTCCTGTAAGTCCAATTCCTCTCCACTTCTCTAACTTTATCTTTTCTCATTAACTTTTATTCCATCCAAACCAGAGAGAAGTTTTAATTCCTTACTTTTCTTCTATTTGGTTAAATTGATGTGGAATAGGAAAAAAGTATTTTTAATGGAACTACTAATCCTATCCCTTTCTTCATAATATTTTCCCTAAAACTTTTTTAATTTTCTTAAATGAACCTATATTTTCATTGGGGATGGATTTTGTGGATAATATTTTAAATTGAGACATTGTTTTTGTGTCTAACCAAGGACTACTTCTATCTTCCAACTCTGACAAGAAAGGAATAATTTTTATCATTTATATGTACATGGCAATTCGTCATCTTTTTAAAAAATAAAATGTGATACAAACGCATTATTTCTGCTAGGATGATGACACTGAACCTTTTTGTACTTTATAGTATTTAAAGACAATTTGCTATATGATTTATACCTCAAAAATTAAAAAAAATATTTTAAAAGTAACTTGTTTTTGGATTTAAGAAAGTGTTAATAGTCATTTGATAGGGTAAATGTATACATCTATCAAAACAATATAATATTATTGACACAGTATTTTAAAAATTGTATTCTATACCTTATGAAACACCTCAATAATAAGCATAAAATATAGATAACATTTTCTTTCCCTTTCCACTTGGTCCACATGAACACCATGATAGGTAGAGATTGTATGAGAATTTGATGATAAAGACAGAACTAGAAGCCACAATCTTCAATTTCTAGTCCAGAACTGTTTGAGCAGTCATCATTTTACCTTTTTTTGATATTTCATGAAATTAAAATTAGTTTTTTGAATGTTATGAGAAAAATTAAATTCTAGTTCTACTTGATATTTTTTATTTCTTAGAAAAATATTAAAATGAATTTGTCTCAATTTCAATAAATATAAAAATAGAAGATTTTGAGGGAATCCAAAATGAGAAAAAACAAAGAAACAAACATGGAGTATTTTTTTCCTCTGTGTACTGGGCCTTAAAAAAAATGAGGCCACCTTTCCCATGTCTCTACCATCTATGTTACCCAATCCAACCCACTGCTTCAGGTTCGGCATTGGAATAGTGGCTAATTGGGTACAAATTTGAGGGGTTGAGAGGGTTGCTACACGGAAACATCTTCATTGGCCCATAAAACGTCCACCACCATAATTCTTTCTAGGAAAGGCATTCTTCCCAGTAAGTCACATTAAAACACACATTATCTAAGAAAGGGTTCGTGCACTCGCTTCCATCTGCATTTGTACAAGGAGGTTGTAGGGTTTGCTTACTGGGTAACTGGATAACAAAGTGTCACAAACAAACAAAAAGAGCAGGTGAGTTTCCATGGTGATAAAAGGTCAATAACAGTCTGTACACTTACATTTTTTCTCATTATGCTCCTGCAATCTAGGCTGGAAACAGTCATTCCTCAGCACTTTCTTCTCCACATTATCCTGCTGCTTGGATCTCTCTGAATTGTTCTCCCTGGCAGAGGAGAAATAAAATAGGACCTTATTGCTATGCTGTTTTCAAGCATTCAGGTTGTAGTTTTGACATAATGAAGTGGCTTTCCAACAAAAGAGACTTGCATAATTTGGAAATCCAAGCAGCTTTACGTTGACATATCCAATAATCGCTCAAAATTTCACCTTGAATCTGTTCTGTGACATTTGTGCAACAGGGATGTGCAGATGGATGATAAATGTGTCTTTGTCCTCTTATGGGCTGTTACTTGACCAATGAGTAAACTACTAATCAATTTTAATTTTACCTGGACTTCTTCAATTAGGATATCTATTCAATGCATGCAATGCTGTTATTAAGATTACACATTACATATGGTTCCTTCATCCTCACTCTATAAAGAGTGGACTGATAAATAGAAAAACAGTGGCAAAGGTTTACATTGGTCACAGATGCTTTTTCAAGACTACTTGATATTGTTTCCATACAATCTTACCCTTAAACAAAATTATTTTAAAATGTAGAGGTGTGGCCATCTCACCACAGTTCAATTTCTTACTTTTGTCCTCCATAATTTATAAAGAAATATCCTTTTATTATTTAAGTGTTTTTAATTATGCTCTTACATGTGACAACAGCAATTAAATATCCTAAAGTAATTTGGTACCACTGGTCCCCACTTGTTTCACTCCACAGAGACAACTATTTTTTAAAAAATATATTTTTATTGACTTCAGAGAGAGCAAGGGATCAGGAGAGAGAGATAGAAACATCAATGATGAGAGAGAACCATAGATCAGCCACCTCCTGCACGCCCCCTACTGGGGATAGAGCCTGCAACCTGGGCATGTGCCCTGACCCGAATTGAACCGTGACCTCCTGGTTCATAGGTCGACGCTCAACCGCTGAAACTATTTTTAATTATATATATTTTTCACTTTCTATTGAAACGCAACCTCTAGGAGCTCTCAGACACTGTGGAAGAGGGCCAGCAGCCCTGGGACTAATACACTCAAGAGCTCAAGAGACAACCTGTTTTCTAAGCACTTTGGTAAACAGTCCAGGCTGAGAACAGCCTTCCAGCCAAGCCATGGGGCATGTTGACCGAAGCTGTCTTACACTCCTGACTAGTTCATCCATTTGAGACCCACGGGATTAGAGAGCATAGGTAGCCAAATACCACCGTGTGACCTCACTGACACTACGTGGATCTGAAGAATCACCTAGCTGAGCCCTGCTAAAATTCTTGACTCAATCTTGTTTAAGATGGCGAGGTTTGGGGGTAGTTTTGATCCAACATACAGCCTGAAAACAGATAAAAATGTTTTTATCTATTAAAAGTTAAAGTTATGTAATTTGCTCCTTTCTTTCTTCCTTTCTTCCCCCGCCCCCCCCCCTCTCTCTTTTTCTGATTTTTACTATTAAATAGCCAGTAGGTGTTGAATAGAAAATAAGAAAAGATTTTTTCTTTCCCCAGGAGAACAGTGATCAAAAAGCTTCTCATTTGAGAGGTGAAAATGGGACTCCCGTTTTTTTTCGGTATGAACTACATCAGGCAGTGATGTTTTCAGTATTGCAATTTTAATCAAATTATCTAACTTGTTTGGTCCTAGTCCTTTAGGGTTAATAAAATAAACCCTGCCTATTACACAGGTTAAATATAGGTTTCAAATGAATTTACATACATACATATATATTTTCATATCAGACATTATAATTTTTTGTACATAAATTTAAGGTATCATTATGATTCCATTTCTAAATTTGCATTTATAAAGTATGCATCAT
Source organism: Myotis myotis (assembly GCF_014108235.1). NCBI lineage: Eukaryota > Metazoa > Chordata > Mammalia > Chiroptera > Vespertilionidae > Myotis > Myotis myotis. Next base: position 4,379,335 of record NW_023416401.1, on the reverse strand, counting down.
GAATATATCAGTGATTAAAAATCAATTCCTACCATGACCACCACCTATTTGTGTGTGTGGAACTATACAATGGATCCATGTAAAATAATGCTATTTACATTGGAAGATTTAGAATTATAGCTAAGAAAAGACTAATTGCAAACAACAAATAAAACATTCACATAAAGTTTGGTGAAAACCTGGAAATTCAAGTGAGTAAGCCTCTTTTCAAAAGTAACGTGTAAGTATCACATTGAGGAGGGAGATGGGGAGATGTTAGGATGGACTTTGTGGCTCTGAAGATGCGATTCACATTCTGGCTCGGGCACTCACTAGCTCTCTTGTATCTGAGCCTCATATTCATACCTTCTATAAAGCATTGTTTTGTTTTGTGCATAATTTATTAACTAATTTTGAGAATAATCCCTAAATGCGTCAATGGTATCTGCAGAAAAATCTATGATCTGACAAATGAGGGTCTTGGAAGGTTATACTTTTTGCATGGGCATGTCCAGAAGGCGTCCATTACAAAGGTGTTATTCCTTTATATCCACACTAGAGGCCTGGTGCACGAGATTTGTGCCCTGGGGGGAGTGTTCCCTCAGCCCAGCCTGTGCCCTCTCGCAGTCTGGGACTCCTCAGGGGATGCCCACCTGCTGGCTTAGGCCCGATCCCTCCTCATGCCCGCCTGCAGTGGAGGTGGGAGAGGCTCCCGCCACCATCGCTGTGCTCGCCAGCTGTCAGCCCGGCTTCTGGCTGAGCGGTGCTCCCCCTGTTGAAACGCACTGGCCACCAGGGGGCAGCTCCTGCATTGAGCGTCTGCCCCCTGGTGGTCAGTGCACATCATTGTGATGGGTCATTCTGCTGTTTGGTCGATTTGCATATTAGCAAATTATATAGAATGTTATATATAGAATATTATATAAATGTTATATAGAATCATACGTTGTTCCCTGCACTCCTCCAGCTGTGAATGAATGGGAAAAGGTAGAGCTGCAGGGCCACCTTCCTGGAAGCTCCAAATCGGCTTAAAAGGGAATGTAAAATAATGTGCATTGAAAATCGTTTCCCTGCAATTAAAATTTAATAACGTTAGAGCTGTTCATCTAATTATTTTCTGACATTTTATAAAACACACACACAATGGTTTATTTCCTTATTCTCAGGAGAAGATAATTGCCAATATTGCTGTTGGCTGGGAAGAGTCACTATTGGGCATTCTTCCCCCCCTTATCATTATAAAGCAACGCTTCCCCAAATATCCTTCTTTAGTGATGGTGAGTGGTGCCTGATTTCTTTGCCTTCTGTGCTTTGCGACGCAGAAATCTAATTTGAAATGAGGCAACTTTTCACTGTACAACTTTCCCAGGTTTCTGTAATGATTTCAGCCCATCGATATTTCCCACTGAGTCTCCAGCCTACAGCAGAGTTGTGGGAAACATGATGACTTTCCTAGAAGTTCAATTTGATCTGAAGTTCATATAATTTAAAAAAACAAAAAAAACCACCAAACATTTGCAATCTTATTTCCATTAACCCGGCCCTGACAGTGGGGATGTTATCCACACATTCATCCTAGCAAGGCTGCACTCAAAGTGAGGCCCTGTTTTACCAGTTCTTTGCACCTGAGACTGTGAGAGTGCGTAGACAACCTCCTAGGACTTGTTAGAAATGAAGATCCCAGCATCCCGTACACAAGATTTGAATTTACTCCGCCTGGGATGGAGCCCAAGGAGGTTCACGCTTTTAATGTATCCCCAGGAGGATCGTATGGAAACATGCAATAATTCACACAATAAAGATTAGGCCCACAAAGTTTTCCTATACATGTAAGGTGTACTCACAGACGAAATGAAGTAGAAATAGAAATAATAATCTGACTAGTTTGTTTTTGGAAAAATCCCTAGTGTGCAGGCATATCTTCAAGGAGGACTATATGACTCGGATTATTATAAAATTGAAACTCTCACAACCTCATATTTCCCCCTAAGTGGCAGCACCAAGGGATATGAGCTTACACAGAAAACCAGTTCAGTCATTGTTCACAGTTTAGTGGTTTCAACATATGCCCACAAATGATTAGGTATCCCTCCCTTCTCCTGCATGTGGCCATACTTAGTGACACTCTGAAGAAATAGAATATTGTGGGAGCGACTGTGATTTGTGAGGCCAGGCCACAAAAGACAGGCTTCTCTCCTGAGCCCTCCTCACCGTGCATTCTGTGGGGAGCTGGCTGCCATGACAGGGGCCTGAGGAGGCCCCGAGGAGGCCAGGGTGGGAGTCTCAGGTCTCAGCACCAATCTATCAGTCATGTGGGTTCCTTCAAAGCAGATCCTCAACCCCTAGACGAGCCTTTAATACTTTTAAAAAATATATTTTTATTGATTTCAGAGAGGAAGGTGAGAGGGAGAGAGAGATAGAAACATCAATGATGAGAGAGAATCATTGCTCGGCTGCCTCCTGCACACCCTCCACTGGGGATTGAGCCTGCAAACCTAAGCATGTGCCCTGATTGGATTCGAACCTGGGACCTCCTGGATCATAGGTCGATGCTCAACCACTGAGCCACTCCAGCCAGGCTAGATAAGCCTTTAGATGAGTCCATCCCTGGCTACAACCTCCTAAGAGACACTGAGTCAGGACTGCCTTGCGAAGCCATCCTCGACTACCTGGCACACAGAGACTGTAAGAGCTGTTCACGTTCATTGTCTTTTAGGGCAGGAAGATGTGGATATGCACAATCAATAACCAGAAAACACACTCAGGTAGTAGTTATAGTTCATGCTAATATCTTGACTACTCCATTTTACAAAGAAATGATTGAAAACATTTTCATATCCAGTAAGTTAATAATTCGTGCTAAAGATCAAAGGTAGCGCATAGGTGTGTGTTGTATATCTTGCATTCACCATAATATTTTTGTTATCTCCACAAAAAAATTGCTAAGCTTCTTTCTAAATGCTACCTTTTCGAAAAGGACATTTTAATCATTATATTACTCAATAAGGTGAGAAAAGAGTTGTTTTTGCTGTGTGTCATCTCTTCTTGCTTTCAACAAATATGTACTGACACCTGCTATGTGTCAGTCAGTCTTCTAGGACCTTGGCAGGCATCAGTCAACAAAAGACACAAAAGGCCCTGTTCTATGGAGCTTTCTGAGTTAGTTATTAATCTTTTATTAAAGGAATATGTACTGAGGACACGCTATGTATATGGATGTAGAAATATGTATATGGCCTAGGCCCTGCCTTCACTTAAGCTATCACGAACTTTCCACATAAGCGCTCTATTATGAACTCAACATTCTTCAAAATTAAACCTTTAAACAACTTTGTGTCAATTAAAATGTATATTGCAATGACAAAATAAATTAAGATAGTAATTTTGTTTCTCTCCCATGTCTGGCCATTCATACACATGCAGCAAGAACGTTTGAGTTCTGATTAGTGTGTCTATCAGCCTGTCACATTTTAATGTCAACTCTGTTCATTAGGGACATTCTACTCAGGAGGCTCAATCTTCTTGTTTCACTCAGTAAAGAGTGATAATGTCACACGCATGTGAGATTTTCTGCAGACCCGCTCCTTGACATACCAGCACTCTCAAGATAAGAAGGAAGACAAGCTACTCATTTTGTCTAAGCTGAGAGTGATTCCGTCTACTGTTTTCATAGCACTTATGTTAAAACTGTGTGTTCCTGGATTTATCAGTGACCTATAAAAGTACATTTTAAACATGAAATGTTGAATGCAGATTTACATATTCAAACCTTATTTTAAATGAGGTCAACTTTACACTGGAAATGTAATTAGTAATAACTCTTAGCAATAACAGCCTTTCATAGACTTCAAATAAAACAGTTAAAGCTCTTTATAGACTGATAGTTAATTGAGTTCAGATTCGTCAGTTTACAGATAAGAAGCCACAGTTAAAGTTAACTGTTGGGAAAAGGCAACTCAAAGCCCGGCCGGCGACTCAGCCCACAGTCTTTGTCATCTCACGGAGGTTTCATCTCATTGTTATGAACAGAAAGAAACAGTCATTCCGCAAATTTTCATCTTGTAGAAAGTAACTCCAGACTTTAATATCTTACATTCTTAATCAATTGTTAGGCCAGTGTGAATTTATTCCTGAGTTTATCTTTTTATTTTGAAATTGACTTAACTTGAGGAAATGACTGCACAGGCACAAACATGGTCCCTAGTCCACCCACGCCATGTCTGCCAGGACAATAGCTACTTCTGCTGATTTCAGTTTCTCCTATGTTCCATCAAGAATCCTTCGGCAAAGCTCCCCTTCTGAGAAGGAAAACAATGGCTGGCTCAAGCCTAATTAGAATTCTAAATGAAGGGCTTCAAAATTCGTAATCACTGGGATTCTCTCTGCTAAGTTGACCTCATTTTCGGTAACATTTAAAGTCAAACACTGCTCCACCAAAGCAAATACATTCCTTCTCACCCGCACGGAGGGATGGAGGACTTGTGGTAACTTCCGGGTAAAGGCGGGACACTGTGTGATGCCAAGGGAGGGGGACAATAAGATAAGACTGACAACAGGAAAAGCACAGCACATGCTGTGGATCTACGTGAGCAAGCTGTTCGGACCAGGACAGTCAGCGGCGGGGCAGGAGAGAAGGCTGTGGGCCGCTCTACGTCACTGCGCAGCCACAGTTCAGACTCCAGGAGGCCGGGCATGAACACCAGCATTGTGAGCTGCTGCAAGCCTGTTCTTACGGTAGCGTGTGTGCGAGTGACTCTTAAACCTCAGTTCTTCATGTCAGGAAGAAGTCACGTGTGGCTTGCCGGTGCGCGCACCCTGGTGAACTAATTCAGCAATGACTACACCATTTAGCGTGGACGGTCTCTAACCCTGTAACTAGCAAGTTTATCTGAGATTTTCTAAATTTAGAATTGATTTGACAATATGTGCCTGTGTGTTATTAAAATGTAAGCATTCATCTAATATTTGGGACTTTTGATTGGATAAATTGCTTATCTTACACCCAAAAACCCTGTGCAGGCATAAAATGAATTGCTTTATGATTACTCATCAATAAAAATGGACAGAATTCTTTCATTGGTTTTAAAATTCTTTAAAAAGTTTTTATTTTGTCTAACAATGGATTAAAAAACGAGAAAGAAAAGAGTTGCACTTATAGTTTTTGTTGCTAGTTAATGTATCGATAACGCAAGTTCTTTTTAATTCATTTGCTCTCTCCTTTTTTCAAACATGATATCTATCTCTAGTGGAATAGATGACTTAAAACCTGAACCAATCAAACAAAATGGTCTAGGAATTGGGGCTAATAAGGGAGTTTGGAGAGATTGTTTAGATGTCTCGATTCATTTTCTAACTTTTTAATTTAATTTTACTTGTTATAATTTGTTGAAAGTTTCTTTTGTTCCATCAATGACTCTTATCCAACTAGAAATTTCTAGTCTGAATATTAGATCACTTCTGAATGCCATATGCCTCAGAATGTATATGAAAATGTAAATGTGTTTATCCACGTATACATATATGCACATGTATGTATATACACACATGCGTATATGTATATACACACATACATGTAATACATATTAGCTATATAATTGTGACAACTTCTTGTATTAATTTATAAACTGGATATCCCTAGAGGTGAGCAACTGCATTACTTTTTCCTCTTTCCTTTGTGTCCCTGATATGTCTTTAACAATCATGGTCACATGACAGGTATTCAAGCAATAGTTGTTCAATAAAAAGCACTCTGCTTGTAAGAAATGCAGTCAGAGTTTGACTGCCATGAAAGATAAATGTGGCACAGAGTTTCTTTTCGTCACCTTGATTAATACCAGATGCGAGGGGATGAGCAGTGTCTTACTGTGTCAGGGCTGGTGCCGCACACAGTTAAACAACAATAGTGAAGGTTAGAGAGCTTATTCTAGAACCCTGGGGATGATTTGGGGCGGAAACAAGGTCGCCGTCAAAAAGCAGTATCTGGCTGGCTCTTGTCCCTGTGTGCGGGAGGCGTGCGTGCGTTATAAACTCTTGTCACAGCAAATCAGGGCTTTCCCTGACTCCCTAGCGGCCCGGGGAGGAGTCTGTTTGAACGGGCTCTCTGCTCGCGTGCAATGGGCGACAGAGCTGGCAGCCAACACTGATGGAGACAATGATGAAACGACCCTGATCCGTTCTGCAAGGAGGCTGGCCTGAGAGAGTTTATCATTTTGAAATTGTAGTTCAAGATTCGTCTTCAATACCAGGAAAAGAATAAGGAAAGAAATGCTCCTTCCGCCATGCTAGGTGTCATGGGCATATAAGGAAGAGTGTTTAGATGATAGACTGGTGAGTAAGTTTCTTCTTAAAAACTCCGTCAAAATTCCCCTCTGGTCTGACTTAAGTACAGTTTTGTCCGGGGACTGGAGAGTCGTTTAAAGACGATCTTTAATTTCTTTCAACTACGCTCCTCCGTGAATCTCCCAAATGCTTTTGTAAATTGTGCATAGATGTGTTATGACCTTTTTAACTGTGTCCATGTGTGTAGACTCACTCATTAAAAACACTTTAAGGACAATAACATGTGTGTTCTGCTTTCCTTCCTAAACACCCTGTGTTTTGTTTTTAATAAGCATCAGAATGGTGAGATGAAAAGAAAATTGACCACATACAGAATAATTAAGGTGGAATTTTTCATGCAAAGGTGTATATAAACATACAAAATGACTGAAGTAGCTTTACTTTAAAAATTGTAAATAAATATCGCTGTACCTTTAATCTGTCTGCAGGCTGATAAACACAGCTGTCCATAATGAGCAAGCATATTACATCATGTTACTCTAAATAAGCCTTCTAATGAGAAATCAGGATTGCGTTGAATCTGGAGGAGAAAGATGTATTTGCCTTGATAATTTTAAGCTGCTCTCCCCTGGCGAGAATGATGAAACATGAAGAGATTTTTACATTGCAAGGAGGCCATGGGATTGTAAATTGCTGACAGATATTTAGAAAGTGATTTAGTGCTTGTGTTTACATTCTAGCTTCGACAAGATTGACTTTTTCGGCAAACTAAAAAAATAAAAGTCTTCCAAACACATTTAGCTCATCAAAATGAAGTGTCCAAAGAGTGGGGGAGCATGAGCAATTAAATGGATATATTTGAATTATGTATTAACACTCCACAATAAGCTTTCATTCTCTGCGCAGGCCCCAGTCGTTCTTAAAGATTTTAATGCCATGCAATGAATTCATTACTATCAATTAGCCGCCTCGTGGTGCTCTCCTTCAGCCAGGGTGATCACCTATCACATCAGGCTCCTCACGAATGCTCCTATCCCTCTCCACGTTTGCAGAAGGCACCGTTACTCTACCGAATCCGAGAAGGCTGCTTTTCTGGCGATTTTATGAGCCCCTCCCAGGAGGGAAGGCTGCCTGTGTAAGATACTGTGTTTGTGGCTCTCCCACCAGGACAGAGCAGCATCGCTCATGTCCAACCAGCCCTGTACAAGCAGGCCCCTGGGGAAGGTGCACAAAGCCCGGATTGATAGCACAGCTTACTCCCTTTTTCCTTCTGAAACTTTTATTTTCAATGTGACACCTACCATCATGCACAGCCACCTCCTCTCCTTTGTGACAAACGCACGCGGCTTGCACCAAGCGATGCTGCCTTCATTAGAGAAATGCCACCCGCGGGGTCTCTTTCTGCGCCTTTGTGCTTCGCAGCTGGAGCCCCGCCTGCATGCAGCCTGGTCCCTGTGGCCCTGCGATGTCCGACCCGAGCCGGAAGCCCCTGCCAGCGCACAGATGCAGGGGAATGTGCTGCTTCTTCCCCGGCCGCCTCGTGGACCAGTGTCACGGGGGACACAGCAGCCTGGTTTATTTTTTTTGGGGGGGGGCAGGGGGGGTCCTGTTTCATGCAGGTGCATCAGACAGAGCTCTGCGCTTGGAGGGCTGGCTGGGAGCGATGCTTTCATCCTGCCAGTATTCTCCTTCTCCGGGTCGCCTATTGGAAAAAGTGGTTCTCATCTCCCTTCTTAAGTCCGTTTCTAATTTGGAATCATCCTTTAAAAAAAAAAATCGACTTTCTAAATGTGACACCCTCTTGGGACTTGCGCCCTGCCCTGAGCTTCTTCAGGTGCCTTCTCTTCAGCCCTAAAAGCGAGGCAATTAACTGCTGCCACTTGAAAGCCTCCCTTGCAGCACCCGCCCCAGCTGCGCAGCCAAGCCATGGCCTCCTCCCTACCTGGCCCCGGGCAGCCTCGTTGCATGCAATTTTCATATCTCCCCCTTTCCATTATTCAAGCGCAGGGAGGTTTTCAGGCCGTGCGAGGGGCTGCCATGGGAACCGTTCCAGGTCTGGCGTGTGAGCAGAAGCAGGCTGTCTCCCTCCCTCCACCCAGCTCAGAAGCTATGGTTGCAAAAAGTTCCATCAGCCCGGCGCACACGCTGGGCACACGGTTCCAGCTGTCACGCACCGCGCAGGCCCGTCATGGAGTCCTCGTGAGATGCATTCGTATTTTCATGACTGCGTTGGAGTTTAATCCCAGGGAGACGGTGTTAATGATTAAGGATTTTATAGATTCTGTCCTGGTTTCGGCAATGAGAACCAAGGAAGTCATATAGAAGTAATACAGGCATTTATGCGAAATATTGCAGTGAGGTGCTTGAAGAATACTGAACATTGCTTTAAAAATCATTGCACCCCCCTGGTCGTATGTTCAGTTGGTGAGAGCGTGGTCCCAATACATCAAGATTGGAGGTTCGATCCCTGGCCAGGGCACATACTAGAATCAACCAATAAATGCATAAATAAGCGGAACAATAAATCTCTCTCTCTCTCTCTCTCTCTCTCTCTCTCTCTCTCTCTCTCTCAAATATCAATCAATAAAAACAAAATCATTGCACAGGAAGAGAAAAAGAAATAAAGTTTAAATAGTTCTTTATATTACATCTAAACAAAGGCCTATAAAGCAGACATAAACATGGAAAATTTCATTTAAATTAATAATGTTTCTCTAACCACCTAACATGGTAGCCCCACAATTCTCTAAGACATACCGTGGTCCTGCCCTGGCCAGGTGGGTGAGTTGATTGGAGCATCGCCCGGTGCACCAAGAGGTTGTGGGTTTGATTCCTGATTGGGGCACATATGAGAGGCAAGCAATAGATGTTTCTCTCTCACATTTCCATAAAAATTTATCTTCGGGTGAGATGAAAAAACCCCGATATACTGTGGTTCAATGTAATCAATAAAGTTTTAAACCTTTTACCTCCTCAGGATTAAATTGGGCTACTAAAAACATTCAATTTATAAAGTTTAAGCAACCTTAATAACTCCACTTACTACTCACAGTTGAAAATAGAGTTGAAAAGTTAATCAATGCAAAGCCTCTACCTCTAATACTATGACACATCATCTCATATGCAAGTCTATAAATGCTATTAATTTGAAATAATTACATCATGCAATTTTACTGTTATCAAGTGATCAAATCCATTTATATATCACATAAGTTATCAGTGGAATTATGCTTTGAGCTTCCAGAAACAGCTGTCATGCCATAAAGCATAAAGGAGGCTAGGCATAAATGAGGTGCATAAATAGGCAATTGCCGAGATATGGGAAGATGATGTGTCTGAGCATATATACGTCATTGTTTATTTTTCTGCTATTTTGCTATCACTGCCCTTCTTCCTTTTTAATTAGCAAAAATAGCAAAGAACTGGACTAACAATCTTAGTTGCTAAGAAAAAATTACATGCTATATTTTAATGCATATCATTACCAGAGTCTCTTCCAAATATGAGTGAAAGTCATAAATAATAAAAAGCTATTTCCTATTCACCTATAAACTATGTGACCATGTAAAATTTTGCTTTCTCCTTTTTTCCAGCAGATAGGAATCTGGTAATATAGATCCATGTGGCAAAAATTAAGAGTTCCAAAAATATAAAATACTAGAGGCCCGGTGCACAAAAATTTGTGCATTCCGGGGGGGGGGGGGGGTCCCTCAGCCCGGCCTGTGCCCTCTCGCAGTCTGGGACCCCTCGGGAGATAATGACCTGCTGGCTTAGGCCTGCTCCTGGGTGGCAGAGGGCAGGCCCAATCCCTAGGTGCAGCCCCTGGTCGGGCTCAGAGCAGGGCTGATTGGGGAGTTGGGGCGCCACCCCCTGTCATGCACAGAGCAGGGCAGATTGGGAGGTTGTGATGCCACCCTCAGTCACGCTCAGGGTAGGGCCAATTGGGGGGTTGGGGCACCGTCCCCTGTCACACTCAAGGCAGGGTCGATGGGGAGGTTGCGGCGCCACCCCCTGTCACGCACAGAGCAGGGCCAATCAGGGGGTTGGGGCACCACCCTCTATCACCCACAGAGCAGGGCCAATCAGGGGGTTGGGGCGCCGCCACTCTCACACTCAGGGCAGGGCCGATGGGGAGGTTATGGCTCTACCCCATCACACACAGAGAAGGGCCCGTGTGTGGGGGGGGGGGTTGGGGAGCTCCCCCCTATCAGGCACAGAGCAGGGCTGCTCAGGGGGTTGGGGCCCCGCCCCCTGTCACACACAGAGCCGCAGGGCGATCAGGGGGTTTGGGCGCTGCCCCCTGTCATGCTGATCCCGGTGCCGGGAGGCATATTACCCCTTTACTATATAGGGTAGAGGCCTGGTGCATGGGTGGGGCTGGCTGGTTTGCCCTGAAGGGTGTCCTGGATCAGGGTGGGGGTCCCCACTGGGGTGCCTGGCCAGTCTGGGTGAGGGGCTGAGGGCTGTTTTCAGGCTGGGAGTGAGTGAAGTTCCCAACCGCTCCTTTTTTTCTCTTTTTTTCTTTTTATTCTGGGCCAGCTTTACCTTGAGGCTTGGCTCCAGCTCTTAGGCCTCCGTGGCTGAAAGTAGGTTTCTGGCCTTTGCTTACAATGTTGCGAATCTGCTGGCTGAAGTCTGGCGGTATTTGTTACAGTGTTTCTTAAACTGCCCGCTCAGAGGCTTGCAGCCGCAGGCGGGGAATGTTGGTTTCCTCCAACGATCCTCCCTCACTGAGGCAAGCAAGCCTCATGTTAATTTCAAGCTGCCTGGCTGCCAGCCGCCATCTTGGCTGACAGTTAATTTGCATATCTCGCTGATTAGCCAATGAAAAGGGTAGCGGTCGTACGCCAATTACCATGTTTCTCTTTTATTAGTGTAGATTAGAAAGGGTATTTATCAATAGGATCTTTTGTCTACCACTTGTAGGTGTGAAAATCAGTACATGCAATTTGGAAAAGAGTTTGGTATTATCTGGTAAGGCTGAAGGTGCACAAAAACTTTGAGAAATTGTGATCTTAGCTATACTAGTATTACCTAGCCAGTGGTTCTCAACCTTCTGGCCCTTTAAATACAGTTCCTCATGTTGTGACCCAACCATAAAATTATTTTCATTGCTGCTTCATAACTGTAACGTTGCTACTGTTATGAATTGTAATGTAAACATCTGATATGCAGGATGGTCTTACGCAGTGATGGTGAACCTATGACACGCATGTCAGAGGTGACACGCGAACTCATTTTTTTGGTTGATTTTTCTTTGTTAAATGGCATTTAAATATATAAAATAAATATCAAAAATATAAATCTTTGTTTTACTATGGTTACAAAGATCAAAATATTTCTATATGTGACATGGCACCAGAGTTAAGTTAGGATTTTTCAAAATGCTGACACGCCGAGCTCAAAGGGTCGCCATCACTAGTCTTAGGCAACCCCTGTGAAAGGGTCATTCGACCACCAAAGGAGTCGCAACCCACAGGTTGAGAACCGCTGAGTCCTAGACAAACTCTTGCGCGAGTGTATCAAGGGATATCCTAGAAATGTCTATAATAACATTTTGTAATAGAAAACCACTGGGAAATGACCGCAAACTATTGGCTGAAGTAAAAATAAATAGAGGTATATTTACAGAATGGTGTGTTATATACCAGTGAAAACAAGTTAATTCACAGCAATATGAATATACACAATTAAATCTCAACATTCTAATATTGAGCAAAAAAGCAAGTTTTAAAAATACAGATCATATCATTTTATTTATATAAAGGTAAAAATAACTATAGAAGATTATCCAGTTTTTGGAGACACATACATAATTGGAAAAATATACTGAAATACAAGGTAATGATCAGCCTCCAATCCAATGGTAGTGGTGATTTCTGAGGGAGATATGACTGAAGAAAGGAATAAAGAGGCATTCAAAGGTAATAATAATGTTCATTTTCCTAAGGTGAGTAGTAGGCTCATGAATGTTATTTTTATTTCTTAAACTACAATATTTATATTTCTAGCTATGCATTCTTTTGTACATTTGATATATTTTGACATGAAAAATAAATTGAAACATTGCACCTTTTGTTTAAAGTTCAGCTCAGTTATTTCATACGAGAGGCCCGGTGCATGAAATTCGTGCACAGAGTGGGGGGTTCTCTCAGCCCAGCCTGTACCCACTCCAATTGGGGACCCCTTGGGGGATGTCTGACCACCGATCGGGCCTAAACCTGTGGTCGGACACCCCTCTCACAATCTGGGACCACTGGCTCCTAACCACTCACCTGCTTGCCTGCCTGATCAACCCTAACTTCTCTGCCTGCCTGCCTGATTGCCCCTAACTGCCCTCCCCTGGTGGCATGATCTCACCCCCAACTGCCCTCCCCTGCAGTCCTGATCTCTCCCCCAACTGCCCTTCACTGCTGGCCTGATTGCTCCAAAATGCCTCTGCCTGCCTGGTCACTCCTAACTGCCCTCCTCTGCTGCCCTGATCTTGCTCCCAACTGCCCTCTCCTGTAGGTCTGATTTCACTCCCAACTGCCCACCTCTGCCGCCAATTTGGTTCTGATTGGTCAGTTTCTATGCCAGTCAGTGTCAAAAGCTCCACCTTCTAGGCAGCCATGGGCTCTTCACAGTTGACCCAGATTTGGTTCTGATTGGTCAGTTTCTATGCCAGTCAGTGTCAAAAGCTCCACCTCCTAGGCAGCTATTGGCTCCTTACATTCACCCAGATTTGGTTCTGATTGGTCAGTTTCTATGCCAGTCAGTGTCTCTGGGCCTATCAACAGGGCCTGATAAGAAAGGTGGGGCTGATCAGCAGCCCCAGTGGAGGCCTGAAGAGAAATGGATGCAAGTTCTGATCAACGGCTGCCACAGAGGCTACGGATCAGACCCTGCCTCTCTCTCTGCAGGCCTCTCTCCGGGCCTGATCTGCAGCCCCTTAGGCCAGGGATCCTCAAACTACGGCCCACGGGCCACATGCAAATACAAATATTGTATTTGTTCCCGTTTTGTTTTTTTACTTCAAAATAAGATATGTGCAGTGTGCATAGGAATTTGTTCATAGTTTTTTTTTAAACTATAGTCCGGCCCTCCAACGGTCTGAGGGACAGAGAACTGGTCCCCTGTTTAAAAAGTTTGAGGACCCCTGCCTTAGGCAGTCAGTGCTGGGTTGCAGTCAGTGCTGGGTCGCCACGGCAACTCAGCACTGATTTCTGGTCCGGTCAAGTCTTCAGTTGTAATTGGTTGTTAGGACCCTGGCTCTTTATTATATACATAGATGGTCTCATGAAATCTGCATGGATTATTTGTCAGTGCAAACTGTTTTTGTGAATGTTTAGCAATCTGTTTCTTGGATTGATATTTGCCGCAGTCTACTGGTTCTTATTACTGTAGAGGTCATGATAGACAAGAAAAAATGGTAATACTGGGATGAGAGACAAGGCAGTCAGACTTTCCTCTCCTACACACACTGCCTTCAAAATATTTGTTATTGAAATAGCTCTCAACAAGTGTTATGTAAAAAGGAATATAATGGCTGTGCCATATATGCAAGTAAAAACAAAAGGAAACAATGTTGTACAGGATATAAAACTGATACACACATAATGGCTTCTACCTTTGACTTTTTCTCCAAAGTTTAACAATATTCTGCAGTTTTATAAAAATAAGTTTGTTCAAACAAATCAATTGGTTATTCCCTGCACTTTGAGTGATTGTTTTGTTTTTTCAGTGTAGACATGTTGGGACACATACATGTTGATTCTTTGCTGCCATAAACCAGTCAACTTATTTTAAACAGGCGCTTCTAAAGGCATCCCACATTTTAAATGCCTGTGGAGTGTGACTTGCTAAGGATTGTCTGAATTACGTGACCTCCGTGGCATTGCTATGTCCACGTTCTGGAGCAATAACGATGAGACCTACAGGACCCACCAAGGGAGAGAAGCTACCTACTGATATAGATGAGAACAGAGTCTCCAAGTGTTTCAGTAACTTGCTGGAGGTCATACAACCAGAGTCCGGATTTGAGCACAGGTCTGTTGGACTCCAATGTTTATGTTCTTAACGACTTCTGCCTTCCCACTCTCACCAGCTTCCCAGGATTGCTCATGCTCTGATTGTCCCTGCTAAAGTTGATCTATTGGCTAAATCAATCTTTTAAAAAACCCAACCAATTAATCTAAAACAGGGTTTCCTTAACTATGTCGTTTTCTACAGGCTAGCTAACCTCTATTGATGTTTCCTCAAACACTATACCATCAACACTTCTTATGTTGATCTACTGGGTGACCATTTAGCCTGCGATTCCTTATAATCTGACTTTCAACCTCACTCTTATAGACTGAGGAAGTGCTGTGCAATGTAAAAATAAGCTTGCTTCCAGATATAAGAGGAGTCCTTTATCTCAAGATGAAAAATTACTATCCTGCCTTAATTTCTAAAAACATTTTAAAAATCCCATGTCAATAAAAACTATATTTGGGTAAAGTCACCAAATAACTTCCCGAGTAGAGTCCATGTCTCATTTTATTCATTTCACTCAGCCTCTTTCGTTTTGATTTCTTTGAAAATATACATAGTTTTTTTAAAGATAGGAAATAAAAATAAATTACTATTTGATTATCTCCTGTATCATTTTCATGGCCATGAGCTAAATAGTCAAAAACACACTTCAACAGATAATAGCTACTGAAATAAGTAATGGCCCATCTCATTAGTTTTTCAGAAAATATTTTATATTGGTCAAGTTCCTACTTTCATTATTTTATTCTCTGATAACTTTGTTCTACCTGTCTGGAATGTCCTTGCCCCACCTTCATCTATTCCAGGGGTGGGCAAACTTTTTGACTCGAGGGCCACAATGGGTTCTTAAACTGGACCGGAGGGCCGGAACAAAAGCATGGATGGAGTGTTTGTGTGAACTAATATAAATTCAAAGTAAACATCATTACATAAAAGGGTACGGTCTTTTTTTTTTAGTTTTATTCATTTCAAACGGGCCGGATCCGGCCGCGGGCCATAGTTTGCCCATGGCTGATTATTCTAATCCAATTTATTTGTCATTACATCTCAATGTTTTTCCTGATTCCTCCCAAGAAAAGTTTTTTAAAAAAATATTTTATTGATTTCAGAGAACAAAGGAAAGGGAGAGATAGAAACATCAATGATGAGAGAGAATCATTGATAGGCTGCCTACTGCACACCCCCTACTGGGAATCGAGCCAGCAATCCAGGCACGTGCCCTGACTGGGAATCGAACCATGACCTCCTGGTTCATAGGTCGATGCTCAACCACTGAGCCATGCCAACTGGGCCCAGGAAAAGTTATTTTGTGTCTCTATTATAACACCACAAATTTTCTGAAGTCATTCTTTTTGCTTCTGCAGCTATGCTGAGACATTCTAGAAATTATTTTCTAAATTTTTAGAAATTATTTCATAGCCTTTTTTGTTCTTTCATCATGCCTGGCACAATGATTTGCACATATGAGTTTTCAATCAATATTTGCTAAATTGAATCAAGATTTTATTACAGTACTAGGGGTCCAGTGCTGAATTTGTGCACCTTGAAAGGAACTGCGAGGTTGCTGTAGGCATAGGGGCGGGTCTCGGCCCATCCTCTGTGCCCCTACCTGGCCCCTCCCACTGCAGCCCCCAGCCCCTGGTCCCCTGTCTGCCGACAGTCCTGCCCTCGCTGCCCCTGCTCCCACATGTCGATGGTGCTGGCCCCGCTCACACCTGTTGACAGCGCGGAGCTATTGGGGTCAGTGCCATCAGCAGGTGCGAACAGTGGCTGCTGCCCTGATTGCCTTTCAGGAGCAGGGGGAAGTGGAGAAGCCTCAGGGGCGATTGGGACTGGCGCCAGGCACCGGCAGTGGGTGGGAGCGATGGCTCCAGCACCAGCTATAGGTGCAAGTGGGGCCAACGCCAGCAGTGGGTGCGAGTGGGGCCGGCACCGGCTGCAGGTGTGAGCGCCGGGTGGGACTATGGCATACAGGAGCAAAGAATTTTCAGTAACCACCAGAGGCTCGCCCCGATGACAGTGACCAGTGCCCCGCCTTGCTCTCCTGCTCCACCATCCTGCAGTGGCCGACACCCGCCATGTTCTGCCCCCTGATGGTTAGCGCACGTCATAGCGACCAGCTGTTTGGTTGTTCTGGTTGTTCTGCTGTTTGGTCTATTTGCATATTAGCCTTTTATTATATAGGATTTTGCAAACAATTAGGAACTTGACCAAGATAAACTATTTTCTGAAAAACTCGTGAGATGGGCTTTACTTATTTGAGTAGCTAGTATCCGTTTAAATGTGTTTTTGTCTGTTTAGCTTAGGGCCATGAAAATGATACAGGAGATAATCAAATAGTAATTTATTTTTATTTCCAATTATTAAAAAAATCTATGTATATCTCCAGATAAATCAAACCATTTCAAAATAATATCCTTCTTAGAGTGAAATTGATCATAGCATCGTTTTATACCATCTTGAAAAAAAATGGTATTTGGAGCCATTAAGAATCAGAATAAGCTTATGTGCAATGTTAATGATAGAATTTCAAGGATTTTTTTTCTTCCACATGGGTAACATTTTCTATAAAAGTGTGACTGATTTTTGCGAAATGATAACGTTAAATAACATTAAGTGCAGCGCAGTCTAAATTCGTGGTTTTGAGGACTTGGAGATCTGGGGACGTGGTTTCTCTGTAGGAGCCTTGAAGTGAGCGCTGATGTTTCAATTAGTGCCAATTCACAGCCCGCAAGAGCTGTGGAGAGCGACCATCTGGTGGCCTCCTGCACACGGAGCGGAGATGAATGTCTCCTGGATGTAACGCACTTCCTGACAGATCGTTTCTCTGTGAATAAATCCTCAGAGCAATGCGAGTGTGTATTTATGTCAGCTTTCTTATTGGAGCAGATGAGACAGGTGAACAAATATCCATTAAGGAGTTGCTGCCTTGTGTGGAACCTACCGCGACAGAAGGCAATAGAGGAGTCTCAATCACTCACCGAAGAACTGCGCGGCATGCTGTTAAGAGGGCCAATGGCAGGATAAACGCTGGTTGTTCGCTCAGATTAATATTCCAAAAATTGATTTCAAAGCCCCAAATCATGCAGATTTATTTTCAAGTTCAGCTATAAAGCTTCCCAACGTTATACCCAGCCAATCGGGAAGGCTTGGCGCTAAGAGTGTGGTGTTTCATGCTCCTTGGGGATGAATAAGGAAATGTGGTAGTAGACAGCGTGCTGTCAGTTTCAAAAAATCACCCCGCCCACAGAAATTCCATTTGGTCCCTGGATTAGCACTCTCCGATGCCGTATTTCTTAGTATCATATCTGTTTGGCTGTTTTACATCGTGAGCCTAAAGCAAGCATCTGCAAAAACAGTAGAAGCCATCTCCTAAAAAAAATATCAGATGTCTTTCAAAATTGATAAAGGGAATGAATGACTTTTAATTAACTTTTCTCAGACTAAAACCTGGCTTGTATTAAGCTTACTGACTATTTAGGTCACCAGTGCTCCTACTTGCATTTATTTTCTCTTTCTCTTTTATCCTTCAAAATAGATTAGTGACATAATGACCATTTACTGAACATTTATTAAATGACAGATCTTTCCCCAAGTCATTATGTGCATTTATCATTTCATGTTAAAAACCTACCTCTAGGGGAGTTACTGTCTCCATTTCCTGATGACACTTGCCCAAAGTCACCAGCTGGGAAGCAGTTGAGCCAAGTTTCAAACTCAGTTTTATCTCTTATGCCTATTTCATGACAGTATGCCATTTATCTTAAATATCTGCATTTGCAAACTCTTACTGCATATCCAAAAATATTGCATCACATTTAAGGTGTCCTTCAAACATTTAATTTATTATAATAAATAAGTGATCATAACTCAATTAGTGATATTTAAGATTTTGGGGTTCATGTATGAGACAGAGAAAAAAGCTAATGCTTATTTTTGGGAAATATACTCTTTCTTTTAAAAAAATATATTTTTATTGATTTCAGAGAGGAAAGAGAGGGGGGGGAGAGAGATAGAAACAGCAATGATGAGAGAGAATCATTGATCAACTGCCTCCTGCACGCCCCCTACTGGGGATCAAGCCTGCAACCCAGGCACATGCCTGACTGGGAATTGAACTGTGACCTCCTGTTTTGTAGGTTGATGCTCAACCACTGAGCACTCTGGCTGGGCTCTTTCTTAAAAACACTTTATTGAGGGTTGATTGACATACAACATCTATACATAATTAATATGTAAGTTTGATGAATTTGAAGATAAATATAGACATGTGAAGCCATCACTACAATCTATGCCATAAACATATCTACCACCTCCAAAGTTTTCCTCCAATCCTCTTTATTATTATTATTAGTATGTCATAAAACCAAACATAACATCTAACCCCTTAACAAATGTTGAAGTATACAGTTAAATATTATTAACTACGGGCACTGGGGTGTACAGTAGACCCCTAGGACTACTTTGTCTGCATAACTAAAATTGGGTAGCCTTTGACTAATACCTCCCTGTGACCCCCTTCTCCCAGACCCTGGCAACCACTATTCTACTCTGCTTGAATAAGTTTGGCTATTTTAGATTTCTCATAAAAGAAAGCCTTGTACATTTTTCATAAACAAAAGCTTTGATGGTTTCATAGTTGTATACTTTTATCTAAAGTCATCAAGTTGTTTACATTAAATAGGTACATCTTTTAGTAGGTCAATCATGCCTCAATAAAGTGGTTAGAAATGAAAAAAAATGCAGAACATTAAAAAATCAGCTTCTGAACAACAAAGGAAATAATCAAACAAAGTAAAAGATAACCTACAGAACAGGAGAAGATATTACAAACTATATGTCTGGTAAAGGGTTAATATACAAAATACATAAGGACCTCCTACAACTCAATAGTAAGAAAACAAATAATCCAATTAGTAAATGAGCAAAGGAACTGAATCGACTTTTCTCTAAGAAAACATACAAGCCCTAACCGGTTTGGCTCAGTGGATAGAGCATCTGCCTGCGGACCAAGGGATCCCAGGTTCGATTCCGGTCAAGGGCATGTACCTTGGTTGTGGGCACATCCCCAGTGGGGAGTGTGCAGGAGGCAGCTGATTGATATTTCTCTCTCATCAATGTTTCTAACTCTCTATCCCTCTCCCTTCCAGTCTGTGAAAAAGTCAATAAAATATATATTTTTTTTAAAAAAAGAAAACATACAAATGACTAATAGGTGTATGAAAAGGGGTTCAACATCATTAATCATCAAGGAAATGCAAATCATGAGCCAACTCACACCTGTGAGGATGGCTACTAAAAAATAAAATAAAGTAAATGTACAAATCCATCAAGTTTGGGTGAGGATATGAAGAAAAGGGAACCCTGGTTCATTTTTTATGTAACTTGGGGATGTAACTTGGGGAAGCCACTCAAAATTTAAAAGTAGAACTACCATATGATCTATTAATACCATTTCTTGGTATTAT
This sequence comes from Myotis myotis, assembly GCF_014108235.1. Lineage (NCBI taxonomy): Eukaryota > Metazoa > Chordata > Mammalia > Chiroptera > Vespertilionidae > Myotis > Myotis myotis. The sequence continues at coordinate 4,359,593 of NW_023416401.1, read as the reverse complement.
TGATATCTGAATTCATATCAGGATCTTGAAGAGATATCTGCCTTCCCATTATCTATTGAAGCATTGTTCACAATAGCCAAGACATGGAAAGCAATCTAAATGTACATTGGCAAGTGAGTTGATAAGAAAAATGTGACAAATGCATACAATTAAATATTATTCATCCTGAAAAATAAGAAAATCCTGCTATTCGTGACAACATGAATGAATCTGGAGGCTAAATATACTCCTACTGCATAATGTGCCTTATTATGTTTTTTGTGCCTGTATATCTTATTAGCCTAAATATTATATTTCTACGTAGTTATTAAAGTGCTTTTTTAATGATATAAAACAAGCACTGATTGCTGTATTTATTGATTTTTCCCCCCTCTAAAATCTTTAATGATATAAGAAAAAAGAAGTTCTGGAAGCTACATAATAAAGAGTGTTCTCTTTTCACTGAGCTGAACTTAATTACAGCCCCATTCTTCTGTCAGCTGCTGTCATTGAAGACTGTTATATATGTACCAGATTTACTTCAAGGCTTTTTAAAAATATAAAGCAGTTTCCTGAAATGATCAATAACACACTTTCCAGGGACATATTTACTTTTACTAAATCTTACCAAAGATTTTCTAATATAACAATCTGTTAATATGAACTTCTGCTAGCTATATTTTATTCTCACATATGAAAACCTTTCATTACAGATATGTATAGACAATGTAAGAGTTCACAATAGGACCTAGATGATATTTATTAAAAATTAATAGTAGTGCTCACATTGGCAATACACATACGAAAATTGGAATGGTACAGAGATTAGCGTGATCTCTGGACAAGGCTGACTGACACACAAATTTGTGAAGTATTCCATATTAAAGAACCAAAACCACACCAAACTAATAGTAAAAACAAGGAGTATGAAACTACCTTTAAAAAACATGGTTGGTGTTTTGCAAAACAAATTGGAAATGTGTGTTTAGCCAATATACATTCTGGTAAAAAATATGTCCTCTAAGCTTGACTGAATTTACCTTCAGCCTTATTCCAATGATGTCAGAAAATTCTGGCATGATTGGTCCAAATCCATGTCTTTCTCCTCTGTATTGCTACACAGGGCCATGGTGACACAAGGTGATATAGGAAAAATATTAAGTGACGTAGAGCTAAAGGGAGATGGTCATTGAAAATGTATCATGCCCTAAAACAATACCCTTCCATAATTTACTAAATTAGAGAACTTTCATGAACTTAGTCATCCTAAACCATTTACCTCCAGGCGATTCATAAGCTATTGCCCTTAAGCTATATTTTACATATTATGGCTCCTATACTTAATGCAGAATTTCAACTTTTCCCTATTTCTTTTTTTAAAAAATATGTTTTTATTGAATTCAGAGAGGAAAGGAGAGGAGAGAGAGATAAAAACATCAATGATGAGAATCATCGATTGACTGCCTCCTGCACGCCCCTGCCTGGGGATCCAGCCTGCAACTCCAGCATGTACCATGACCTCCTGGTTCATAGGTCGACGTTCAACCACTGAGCCATGCCGGGTGGGCTGCCCTATTTCTCTCTGAGCCTGTGTGTAACCTTCAGAAGCAGATTAGTATCTATTTCGGTGATAAGTGTTTTTCTATGTGTAATGGGAAAGAGAGTCAGGGTCAATGAGAACAGGAAATCATTCCATAGCTGTGCTTTCCATCTCAACTCAACCCTGAGGGACGAGAGGCAATGGATGTCAAGGAGAAGGACTATTTACACGGTACATCCAGAAACTCAAGGGCTATTTTTCTCTTATGACATCTTACAGATTATTAGCAGTTGAATAATAGTACTAAGTGCTTATTTTCATGTCATTACCTATTTTTTATGTTCCATTACTTAATTGATCCAGATTGCTTTTGTTTCATATTTTATTTTAACAGAGTCCTTGGTTAAGGCCCTATTGTTTTTGTTTGCTTTTCATTATGATACAATGTAAACTCATGAACCAAGACACGAGTCAAAAACTCAATACTGTAATATGCTGTGAATGGGCTCCTCCCCTATCCCACCCTCCTACCTTCGCTCATTTTAGAATAATCACTATTCCAAAAATAATATGCTAAAGTAGGTATACTATACTATACTATACTATACTATACTATACTAACTATACTATACCATCTGTACAACACTATCCTATATAATAAAACCCTAATATGCAAACCAACCAAACTGCGGAACGACCGGTTGCTATGATGCGCACTGACCACCAGGGGGCAGATGCTCAACACAGGAGCTGTCCCTGGTGATCAATGCTCTGCCACAGGGGGAGCGCCGCTCAGCCAGAAGCTGGGCTCATGGCTAGCGAGTGCAGCAGCGGTGGCAGGAGCCTCTCCCGCCTCTGCTGTAGGCGGGTGATAAGGAGCGAGGGGTACTGGACTGTGAGAGGGATGTCTGCCTGCCTGCTTAGGCCCGATCCCCAGGGGGATCAGTGCTAAGCTGGCAGGCAGACATCCCCTGAGGGGTCCCAAACTGGGAGAGGGCACAGGCTGGGCTGAGGGACCTCCCCCCTCAGTGCACAAATCTGTGCACTGGGCCTCTAGTTATGAGTATAATATAATGCATTATATTTTAAGTTATAATTCCTGTGGATAGTTATCATCTCTTAATCTTTTAAAGATAACTTTTCATATCTTCCGGCTCCTGTTGCTGTGGTTGAGAATTCTGTGGTTCTTTCTAACAGTCTTTCAATTGCCGGTTATCTTGCCTTTTCTCTAATTCAAGATTACTGTCTTTTTCAATTTTACTACAGTGTATCTTGGCATAGATTTTTCTTTTAGTCTTGATTGCAACGCATTGATTGTGGATCTATATTTTTTCATGGAGAAAATTTACTCCTATTATGATTTTAAATACTAGCACTGTCTCCTCAGCATTCTTTCTAGTCTTTACTACTGGAACTGAACTAGATACAAGTTAGACATTTTTATCCTATGCTCGTGCCTCTTAATCTTTCTTATTTTTCACCTTATTGCTTACAAAGTAATTTTATGTATATTTTTAAGTTCACAATTTCTCTTTCAAATGCATCAAATCCATCATTTAACCCACCCATTGAGTTTGCTTTTATTTCAATGATTATATCTTTCATTTCTATAAATTCTATTTACTTTTCAAATCTTCACCTTGCAGGAATATTGTGCAAACTTTCCTCTAGATATGGTTTATTTCTAATTCTGGCAATGGCCAACCCTGCCCCACAGCCGCTGTGGCCCCCTTCTGACTCAGAGGCAATGTCTCAAGGGAATTCCCTCACCTTACTACGCCTCCAAGAGTCATATGACTATGGAAATCTAGAAACAGGCCAATTACTGAATGGATCCAGATTGTTCTCATGCCTGATACTGTTTTTGCTACTAGGTCCCCAGAGAAGAAAAACAAGTTTCCTGCATGTATGATATTTTATATTTTTTGAGTGGATGGATGAATCTATGAATAGCCAATCCATGGTTTTCTTTCTGAATCTCTTACTAGAGATTATAATGACTTATTTTATTTCTGACATTGAGAACAGTAGGTGAATATATCTATTCCCTTTCCTCCTCCATTCAACCAATGAATAATTTGAGACCTACTGACATGAAACATTATGCTCAAGGACACACCATCCTGGAAGAAACTTTGACATTGGATGATAAGTTGCTATCCCCAAGGTCACGAAGCAAACTCTACCTGTTAGGATTCATGTAACACATTGCAGGAGGCCTCTAATCTCCCAGGCGAGTTGTAGCTAGAAGCTGACGAGAGGCAGGGGTCCTACTGCTCCTTTGGGACATGGTGGTGTGGAGAGGATGTGTTTCGCTCTAAGTAAGCTGCTAGGAAACCAAAGCCAGCAGAGTATGACAGGTTCAGGATGTCAGCAAACTAAAGGGTTTGCACCAAATTGTACAGAAACAACATGCTTTCTTTTACATCAGAGCTACAGAGAACCACCTGGGACTGAAAGACCCACCAGAGTCTAAAACAGCAGGTGGAGCCACAGGAAGCAGCAGCTTTTGCAAACTATAGGACCGGAAGCCTCCCTGCATGGGGACTCAGGGCTCAGGATTGGCCCTGGGCACAGTGGCTTCCTCAGAGGTGTCTCTGCGAAGGCACTGCTTTGGTTGATGCTGAGTACAACCGAGTACAAAGGAACCAAGCAGAACCGGGGTTTTAGAGGCTACTTAATCCTTAACGCACTAAGTTAACAATTTCTATTAGGTCCTGACACATCTTTGTCAAGGGGCCAAATAGGCTTTGAATCAAATATTTCTCAGCTGTTTGATGAAAATCAATACTATTTACAGCTGTAGTAAAACAGGGTGGATCTGAAATCTTGGCCCTTTGATTTATTAGGTTTTCTAGGTAAATCCTTTAAGACAGGCAGGGTCCCTAGAGGACTGAGACCATGTAGGTGACCATGTATTTTGAATGGAATAGAGGTTTTCTTTTCATTTCCATTTACTTTTTTTAAACTAGTGGAACCAAGTCAAGCTTAATGTATTTTATTGATTTTCTGTCCCCCAGTTTTTAACATACGAGCCTGGTTGGTACAATGGCATACAGGTAGCTCAAAGATTTCCGGTGGTTTTTCTTCAGAAGTGTATTGTTTCAATCCAGACTTCTAGGCTTTTGTCTCATACATTTTTCAAAATTATGAAGAGAATGTAAATGACATCACAAAATAACTATCGATGGTCTCATGGGGAAAATTACCTTAGAAGAAACTTCCAGAAGACTTATTGCTTGTGTGATCTATATTGACTGTTTGGCTGGCATGAAGAGTCACTTTACAGAGACAGATGACATTAAAGCTAAATCTTAAGCAAACTCCTCATTTTCACTCATGCCATTTATTTTTGTATGTGTGCCTTTTACATGATTACAGAAAGAACAGTTTGAAATTTAGGACATTTTTTCCTGAAATATCATTATTCTTTATGGAAAAAATGACATTTGCAGAATTATGAGAACTTGAAAGTTTTTTTTATATAGGGAGTATCTTCTGACTTTTTGATGTGTTTTTCCATAATGTAGAATAAAAAAATTTTATTGGATTCATTTTATATAAACATCATGGGAAATTATTATCTTTATTTGGGGTCTGATATTAGTTATAAAAGTTAAGCTTATGTTTTTGAATAGTGTGCAGTGTCAGATTACATTTTGTAAGCCAAACTATTCCTTATAAACTGTGAAATTCACTCTTTTAAGAAAGATGTTTATATTGCACTCTTTGTATTTCTGTAGCTCTTAAAAATAAATGATCTTTTGACAAATGTTAGCCTTTACATTTAATACATCCTAACTGTAACAAATGTTAGCTGAGGTCACCCTGCCCCTTGAGAAATATGTATATATGTATGCGATATATATATGGAACACATAGGATTTATATACGCATATATATGTATGCATGCTAATTTTAGTGACCCATTATTTTTTTACAGTATACCCAGGGAGGAAAAGTAGGTGTAGTCTACCCCTAATACAGGCATTGTCTTTAGGTAAGTAAACCTTCTCCAAATTGATATATTTAAAAGTTTTAAAAAATGTTATTTTTTTCCCCTTTAATATGCTTTTGTTGATTTTAGAGAGAGAGGAAGGGAGAGGATGAGAGACAAAAACATCATTGGTGGTCTCTGCACACACCCTACTGAAGATTGAGCCTAAAACCAGCAATCTCTGGGTGCACAGGATAATACTCAGCCAACTGAGCCACAATGGCCCGAGCAAAATTGATATTTTTTTAAATCACCAGATGCCAACAATTCTAAATGATGTCAGTGATAAAATTATTCTTCCTGAAAATATCTTCATTGACTAAGTAATAAAGATTGCTACAATTGCTGTTTAGTTTTCATTAATTAAATATATACACATATATGTATGTGTGCATAGATGTGTGCATGCACGTATTTCAGATTAGCAAAATTTATTACTTATCTCTGAAGTACCTGCTGCCTCATTTCCTTTGTTTCTTCTGCTTTCTAATCAGATGTAGAACACCAACCCAATTTTTAGGATGTTCTTACCGCCACCACCAACAAATTCATACAAAACATTTCTGTGTGGCCTTTTCTCCTAAAGAGAGTGTCCCTGATGGCTGAACTGTTCAGCCCTTTCTCTCCTTTATAACTACCTTGTTCTTTGTCTGCATCTCCATATTCATACTAGTAAGCCTCCAAGAAAGTCTTATATTTCTCAAAAATTCGATTCATTCTAATATACAAAGATGTCCAGGCCTGCACTCTTGATTCTACCTTGCCATGAAAGAGATGCATTAATGCGCTCTTCTTGCCAACAGAGAAAGTATCTAGCTCAGTTTTCAACATTTAGCAGCACATGAGATACGAAAGTGGTTTTGGCATTTGCAGAGTAGACATGTGTTTCCAACTCAAATGAGCTGCACTATTTTCCTGAGAGAGTGCAAGTGACTACTGCCAGTTTGGATTATAAATAATATTTCTACTCTACTATATAGCATTAAAAATAGATTTCATATCCATAGAGTAGATTTCAGGGTGCTCTGGCTTTGATGATTGTTCAAGACAAAAGTTAACTGAGCACATTTGGAGATCAATTTCGTTTTATTTAATGAGTCATGAATCAGGCGGCATCTAACCTCGCGGGCAAAGAGATACCCCCAAGGGTTATACAAGATGGAAACCATTATGGAAAGGAGGACGAGACGACAACGTTATCAGCAGGGAAAGATGAAATTTCATTGGGGGAAAGTAAGAGTTCAGGTGACAATGGATTTTTATTGGCTGTGGTGTTCCCATTGGCTGGGCAAGAAAAAACCCTTCCTTCCCCCTTTGGAGTCATAAAGTAGTGCATGGATTACAAGCTACAACTCCTCCCGTAACTGGAGTCAGTAACTGAATTAACTGTGGGTGCAATTGCTGACCCTTCCTACTTGAGCTCCCTGTACAGGACTTTCCGACTCCAATTTTAGTTGGGATTTCCTTTGTTAATTGTCACAGAGCAAAGTTGGCCTTGAGCAAAATTATTCATCTAATTTTTAGTCTCATTAGCTGTCAAAGGGAAGCATGTTTCAGGATTCCTTTTAGGTATAAATTCTGATGTTGAGGAACCTTGCATGATACTTTTTATGGCTACCATGGTCAAGTGCACAGAACATGTCTTAAGGATTCTGTAGCCTATCAATACAGGCAGTTCGGTAGTGATAACAATAACAAAGGTGATGCTAGTTAAACATTTGATTGTTTTGGAATAAATCCATCTTTTCAATGGATCCTGGCCTTTCCAAGTTTTCTTAGTAAATGAAGCTACCATCCTTTGACTTGTTCAAATCCCTAAACAATTGATTCTCCTATGTCTCTCACCCCTACATGCAGTCCTCCAGTGTGTCCTGATCTCTCAGCGACTGTCACCTTTCTCAGGATGACAGCAGTGACTTTGGAATAGGTTTGCTTCTTCTATTTCCCCCCCAACAATCGATTTTTGTACACAGCAGACAGAGTGAACTTTTAAAAATGCCAATTAGATTATGCTACTGACCTGTTTTAACCTTCTAATGGCTTCAGAATTTCACTAAAATCTATTTTTCTTACCTACAGTGACCTGCATCACCCAACCCTTGGCGGCTTGTCTTATCATCTTTGTGATTTCTATGTGTCTCCAAGAGAGCCAGCAAATGTGTCTTGTTCCTGTTTTCATAAATTCCATGTTTGTTCTCACCTCAGGGGCTTGGCAAACCACCATCAATAAACACAGAGTTAAAATGACTGAGAAAACAGTGGGAGAGTTGGTTTTTTAAGTGTAATAACCTACAAGTGTTACCATGACTTTACAAATTATCACAGTGTTTTCATGTTGCGTTGTAGACTTTCTGCAATAGAAAATGCTGTCTTTATGGCCTCCAAACTCCTCCATTTCAACATTTTTTTTTTTTTTACTTTAAATATATTTTATTGATTTTTTACAGAGAGGAAGGGAGAGAGATAGTCAGAAACATCGATGAGAGAGAAACATCGACCAGCTGCCTCCTGCACACCTCCTACTGGGGATATGCCCGCAACCAAGGTACATGCCCTTGACCGGAATCGAACCTGGGACCTTTCAGTCCACAGGCCGACGCTCTATCCACTGAGCCAAACCGGTTTTGGCCATTTCAACATTTTAAAGACCACAATGGCATATATTTATTTATCTTTTGCAATGTACAAAAGATAGAAACAAAACTGTCAGATGATCAGTTTGTTTGTTAGTCAAGTTTATGTGGTAATTTGAGTGCCTTTCTGGGCAGCAGCAGCCAAATACTCTTTCACACAAATATCATAAATTTTTGTTGCTGTTGTCCTACTCACAGCTGATTAGGTCATAATTCACAGGGATTATATTCGTCTCATACTACTCATACTGCTACTGACGAAATATTATTAAAATAGTCAATTTGTTAATATGAGTTCCCTCTCCCTACTCCCTGAACCCCTCGCCACAAAACAACAATAATAAGGAAGGAGAGTGTGGAAATAAGATACTGGGCAAAATAAAGAGAATGTAGGAAATCATTTTAGAGGATGCAATACAAATAACTGTGCCTTCCCCTCCATAATTTATGTCGTTTTGGTTTGGATTTGGGCAAGACTCAGCCAGCAAACAGATATTAAGTGTTTACTACAGCACAGCACGAAGGGGCAGTAAACTGAGCAACACTTGGGGCTCATTTTTCAAGGGTGTTACATTTAGAGGTTTGGACGGTTGCCCGTCTTTCTAACTGATTTTTCTAGGACTAAGAAAAGTTTCCTTACATAACATAAAACCCACTGACAGGTTTAACACCTCAAAATTAGGGTTATTGCTAAAAGTTCATTATATTTGAGTTAAAACTATCTTTAGATATTTTGTTTTATTAACTTAATGACAGAAATAATTTCATTCCAGGACATTTGGATTCCCTACAAAAGGCAACATTTGACTAAAAGTACAGCCATTACCTTTACTGCAAACAAAACAAAAGGCTGAAGCTTCCACACAGTGTGGGGATAATTATCTAAAGGTGATACGATTCCCCCGGGACTGTGACTTGAAAGTCTTCAGCTAATAACACAGGGGAGCGCACACCCATAAATCAACAATTGTATAAGAACTGTATCTTGGGGGTTTGGGGGGACATGGCGTTGGAGAGGAAACAGGGTGAGGTTGGCTTCTGCAAGGGAAAGCCTTTGGTAAGGACTGTCGGCGCCACATCTGATTGGCCATCACTATCACTACCCTTCCCCAGCTTGTCCATTTTTCAGGTCCAATTCAAGATCCACTACCTAAGGCATCTCATGAGATTGGAAGGTGACCTTTGGCCAGAGCAAGTAAAGGCTAGTCAATGGAAACCCCCAATTAGATACTTTTCCTTTTAGCTGGAAAAATGGGCAAAAAAATAAGAGTGATGGGAAGTTAAAGAATAAAATACCTCTTTAGTGACAAAAGATATAAACATGCATACAAATATGGCTGTATCATAATTCCAGATAAAGATACAACTTTCTAAGTTATCTCATAGTTCCTCACATGGACTTAAATAACCCATGTACCACCCACCCAGGAGAAAATTCTGACAGATGGGAAACTCGCTCTCTCCCATTCTCTCATGATTGTCTTGCTTTTTGGTGTTTCTGGACACACTGCTACCTGTCTGTCAGGTCTACACAAGCAGTAAAATATTACAAAACTGCCAACACTTCCTTATTTAAACTTATGTTTACCGTAGACCCACACACAGTGGAATAGAGTGGGTGTATAGAAATGGTTTCGCTTCCCCCCGCCCCCCCCCCCCCCCCGCCCACCATCATTTACTACATTTTGGGAAAAGCTGAGATCCAAAGATTTATAACTTGTTCAAAGTCAAGACACAGATAATTACAGCAGAACCAGGTCTCAAATATTTTAATTCTAATTTCAGTGATTAAATTTTTAAAATTTAATTTGGTATTTTAAAATGTTTCCCTCTTTTGTCCACTAGAGTCTATCTTTCTGAGCTTTTCCCACACAGGGAGGAAATGTGGAAATATTTTCATAATGAGGTAAACAATTGTGGCCTAACAGTTCTGTTCAGCATTCTCATTTAGATCACTTCTTACAGTATCACCCAGAAGTCAAGGCATGCAGTAATAAGCTGAATGGAAATACTTTAATACAGACTTTTTGAATGATGTTTAAAGAATACACATTATTTGAATGTCTCAGCATAATTGACATGTTAGAATTTGAACAGTGTTAATAAGTCCTTACTATTTTTCTAAATTCTTAGGGATGAATTAGAGTTTTTGTCTTTATTTCTGCTCTTTTAGAAAAACATTTAGTGGTTTTGGTAAGTACTCTAGCTTCAAAAGGACACTTTACATTTTTAACTCTAAAATCTTTAAGAGGATAGATATTCAGAAAAGAACAGTCTTTTTTTGATCAAAGGCTTTTAAATTAATCTATTTATAATAATGTTTGATCAACTAAATTTCTTGAGACTTAAAAAGGCTGTATCTTTAGGAGAGGAAATTCTGTGTGTCCTTTTGGTTGGATCTAGATCAATACGTTTAAAGCTTTTGCTGCTTTGAAGCACAGGGTTGGTTTCTTGACAATGATTTATGTACTAATATCCCAAACATATTGCCTCTTTTTCATAATCGTAAACCTGTTCTAGTTTGGATGCTACAGGTAAACATGCCAGTATAAAACACGCTGACCCTAAAAAAGGTGTTTCTATCCCAGGCAAGCACACCATAGACAGCAGCGAATTGGTGGAAGTGAAAAATGGAAGAAAAAACAAAACCTTTCAGAACCATTAAGGACTTTGGGGAGGGGGAAGATAATGAGAACATTTTAAATTTGTCTTTTGGACTAAGTGGATTAAATGCATGGGCACTCTAGGGATATTAATAATTAGGTGCCTCACACCAGACCAGTAATCTGGCACCCTTTTAAACAAAATTTTGACAATTTCTGGAGAAGAGGTTGAGACTAAGTCAGAGAGGGAGAACCACAGACACAGACTGAGCCATTTCCTATATATACAGAGGTAATATGCAAATTGTCCAGGACGCCGTAACATCACGGCCACTCAGGAGGAGGCTGCGCGCGCAGGTGGGTGAGAGGGGACTGCGTGCACGGTGAGGCAAGCCACGGATGGCGCAGGCCTGGAGAGAAGAGGGCCTGCCAGCCATGGCGCACCAGCAGTCCTGCCTCTGTGGGTGAGCTACAGAGGAAACACCTTTTCTGACTGTTCATTGGCTAAGCTCCCGGTACACCACTCACAGTGTTTTTGGTAACTTGGGTAATAAGAATCCAAGAAAGTGATTTGGGATTTTCCACCTCACTCCTGGAGGAAAAAACAAAGGTCTGCTGCTGGAGGGGCTGAGAAATGTCATATCCTGCCCTAGCCGGTTTGGTTCAGTGGATAGAGCCTTGGCCTGCGGATTTGATTCTGGTCATGGGCATATACCTAGGTTGCAGGCTCCTCCCTGGCCAGGGCCCAGGTCAGGGCTCAGGCAACCAATAGAAGTGTTCCTCTCACATTGATATTTCTCTCTGTCTTTCCCTCTCTCTTCCATACTCTCTAAAAATCAATGGAAAAATATCCTTAGGTGAGGAAAGAAAGAGAAAGAAAGAAAGAAGAAAAAAAGAAAGAAAGAAAGGAAGAAAGAAAAAGAAAAAGAAAAAGAAAAAGAAAAAGAGAGAAATGTCATATCCTATGAAAGAGACATCTTGAAAATGCCTAAAGAAAATTTGTCACTTTTTCATGGTGAAGGGACTGGACTCCGTGTTGATGAAAACACCTGGCGGCTCCGGTGGCCAGCAGTGGCAGCAGCAGTGGGGTGATGGGGGCGGTGCCTTCCCCTGATTGGCCTGGTCGCCTCCCGCAGAGGAAGGCCAGACTGTGGCTTAGGCCCACTCTCCAGGGCCATCAGTAGGACATCCCAAGGGCTCTCAGACGGTGAGAGGAGGCAGGCTGGGCTGAGGGACTCCCCCCTCAAGTGCATGAATTTTCATGCACTGAGCCTCTAGTTTTCTATATTATAACTAAGACATTAGCATACCCTTTTCCAGAAGAGCCTTGAATAGAATAGCAATGACCTTCTTTGAAAGACCATTTAGTGACCATGTGTTGTTACTCAGGAAGGGCCTGTGGGATTCCCATTAACCTGCACCCTGACCCTACATGATTTAGCAACATCTTCCTCCCACCTGTATCTCATGTTCTGTTCAAGGCGAGTTTTGGTAAGTGCAGTGTCATCCCACGTACTCCACCCCACTTCCTGTTAGCCCTGCTGTGAACTTGGATAATGGTGGTGACACTTCGTTATCACTGCATTTTCTCATTTTTACTTTCCCAGACTCCTTTGGAAACTATGAATGAGTACATCAGGTGAGCCATGTTCAAAAACATTTGAGAGGCAAAGCCTTAGCGAATTATAGTAAAAAATACCAAGTTGACATTAATAAAGTCTCTTTCAAAGCATGGAGATTTTTTAAATTATGTACTTCTGACCTGGCTCTGTTGGTTGGAGCATTGTCCTGTTGTGGATTCAATACTAGGTCCGGGCCCATTCGGGAGGCAACCAATCTATGTTTCTCTGTCACATCAGTGTCTCTCTCTCTCTCTCTCAAAAAAAAAAAAAAAATCAATAAAAACATATCCTCGGGTGAGGATTAAAAAACAAACAAAACAAAACAAAACAAAATCAACCAAACAAAAAACTATGTACTTCTAATTCAGCTTCTGGCTTAATTACCCCAATATTAGTGATGCAAATATTAACATTAGATATCAGCCTTACTTGTTCATTTATAGTGATTTCATGAAAAGCTCCTAATTATGTAAAACAGAAGAAAATAGATTTTAAAAGATTTTTTATTCTACAATAGAAAAATCTATAAAGGTTTTCATTGGAACTTCCAATTCAATGTAGCCTCATGAGAACTTTTTCTTCTTCAAACTCGTATTAAATCAAAACAAAATAAACTTATTTCCCATTTTATATTAGTTTTCTTATTAACATCCTTCTTCTTTTAGTCTAATCCATGAACAGAGAACCTTACACCAGATTTCTCTTTTGGGTTGCCTTCCGTATCAATAACTTAGCACCTTCTCACTGTCCTACACATCTCTGTTCTTGGTCCCCTCTGCTCCATCCTCACATTCTTGACCTAATTTTCTTTCTCTATTCTTCTCACTTGGATAACTAACTATATTAATTTCCTTATGTTTTTCCCTCTGTGCTTATTTTTCCTGAGTCCATCCTCAATACTATCTCCAGAATGACCTCTCAAACACACCTATCTGACAGGTCAACTACAAATGGAAATGTGATTTTTAAAACACGTAATTAGAGAATAAAACCTGGTCTTCTGCATAATGTACCTGATTCTTCTTAGTGTGAACCTTAAATAAATGTGGTCGCTCATCTGATTCAACATTCCATTCGCCCTTTCTGAATTAGTGCTGCCAGACCCTGTCAGACTCAGGCCTTCACACAGTATTCTTTTCATCTGTCAGACCTGCTGCTGACTGTCACCCAAGTGTCTCTTCATCCTGTCAGTCATAGTTTAAGGCTCTCCTGCTCCTTAAGTACATTGTGGATTATCCCAGATAACGGATAGCAACCGGCCTTACATTCTCCCCGCGTCTGACATGTGATTTTATCATAGCAATAATACATTGCATTGTCATTTTTGGTTAGCAGGCCTACCTCCATTCCATTGCCATTCTATAAGGTCTTGGAAGGTAGAGTCCACTTACCCCCTATATTTGTATTCTGACTACTTAATGCTGAGCCTAAATTGGGTAGACATAGTACATATTTTGTAGCATGAACAAATTTGCCAAGTAATTTCTTCTATGAATGCAAGGATAAAAAAACCGCATTATGTGTTTTCTAAATTAAATAATTCCTCATTCAGAACCACCGCATGAACACTTGCTTTTAACATGACTTGGTCTTTATGAGAGAGAAACCAAGTAGGACGCTGACATCGCCACACGTTTTGCCGATGGTGATGAACAGTAAATAAGAGAATCATTTCTCACTGGCTGTCAGATACATATCAACCGGAAAATCTTGTCTAAAAGAATGTTGAAATCCTAAATTTAAATGTTATAGTTGTTCTGTGACACCCAGGTTGTAGCAGAAATGTACACTTCATTTTCCTAAGGCATAAAGTCAATAAGATACTCATCTCTATCTCCCCCCACAAGCAATAGGACCAGATATGCATCAGTTTCAAAACCATAGGCTTGGGTTCACAGGTGGGTAGTAAACTTGCTGATTAAATAAAGCACAGGGAGGCAGCTGCTAGGGATGCCGAGGTGAGCGCTGCCTTTTGCATGCCTATATTAGTTTTGTCAACAAATATGAAACCTAAATGTCTTTCATTTGAAATTTCAAAAACATTTACTGACAACTTACTTTGACTTGAAGATTCCTTACTTGACAAATTGCTTTTTTTCTCTAGTTGTTATATTTATGTCTCCTGGTAGGCTAAATCTATGCCTATATAGGAGAAATATAATTAAAATAATTTATTCTTGGGTCTTTCCTGATGCAAAAAATATCTTAAACTTTTTTTTTAACCTATCACTCAATGTAAAAACGGACACTACAGTTACTTTTTAAAAGCTTAAAAATATATCATTCATATATACATAAACATAACTTGTACCTACATGTATATACACATAAATGTAATTATAGCCAAATTAAAATAGCATGATGGGTACCTGAGAAGCAGTATGAATAAGATTAAATTAGATACTGACTTTTTGCCAAAGCTTTCAGAGTTAAAGCACAAATGCTGGCTTAGGTGCCCTGGTGTGTGACAATGATTCTGCCAAACCGGTCACATTTGGTTTACGTGCTTAGAGATTCCTCATCCTTGTCCAGGCTCTGCCTTCTTCAACCACATTCACGCTCATGCTGCCCCAGCCAGGGTTTCAGAGTTGACGAATTAAAAGGAAATAAGTTCTTCATAACCTCTGAAGTGAGATGACGTCTGTTGGAGGGATGAGAAAGCCCAGAAGGGAGCCCTGTGTGGGAGGTGTCTGCGGGCAGCTCACTCTGTTCTCAGAGTGAACTGGAGGGAGAAAGGTTTCCCCAACCTTTTGCGGCTTCTCCAGCTTGGAGGAGGGGGCGGGGAGCAAGGGAGCCAGGAGGGGTGCCAGGCAGTCCCCCGCTTCAGGAGGTCCAAGAAAAGGGGTTAAGAAGCTTTAAGTTTTAGTAAAGTTTGGAATTTTGATTAGTACTTTGCCTGAATTTAACGGTCACCGAAATGTGCCCCTTGGTTGATTGCAGGGCTACTCTGACCTGAGGTCTTTACAAAAGCAAAGGACAGGCGAAGTTGGGGCTGTGCTTGAGATTTCACCCAGAAAGGACAAAGGTTTGCGGAGCCAAAGAAAGAAAAAGATAAATAAATCTGCTTCATTACTGTCTCTGTGAGTCCTACTTGTGTGGGATTCCTGTTGGCAAGTACGACTTGTAGCAGCTCTAAGTACTGCTGGAACAGGGGAGAAGGAAAGTTTGTTTTTACTCTAGTTTATACAAATTCATTACATGTAGAGCAAACTAGACTTAATTTATACATGAGAATAATTTCAAGCATCGGTTTTAAATATGGATAAACAATTTCTTATTGTACATGGGGTATGCTAATGTGGTGCTTTTTATTCTTCTAATTCAGTGAGGTAAAATTTAAAATACATGCATTTTTGAAGTCTGTTTCATTTTATATTTACGTTACATTTTCAAATGCAAAGTTTGTTTCTGGATAAGATGTTTATGTGTGTTGAATATAAGGATCTGGGTGTAATTTCTATGGAAATTGTATTATTTTCATCTATAATTTATAGGCCTGTTATGAAGCTCAAGTAAGGTACTGCATATTATGAGCCTTTGACAACTTTAAAAATGTTAGATATAGTAAATACTATTATTAAGTACTAATAATGACTCTATGACACAAAATACATTTACATTCAATTTCAATGTCTTTATAGCACTTAAAAATATCAAGATATAAAGTTATAAAAACATCAGTATGCTATTTTGCATGATTTCTGCTTTGAATTTTAAAGCCATGTGATTATGGCTTTTATATTTGAACTAGAGGCCCAGTGCACGCATTCATGCACATTGAAAGTAAATTAATTAGAAGGTGGCCAGTGAGGTGGGACTGGATGAGACGGGCCAGACATGCCCTGGAGCCAACCTCCCGCTGTCCCTCTCCAGCCAGCTGCACCTGGGGAGGCGCTGGGGCTCGAAGGGCGCCTGCGGAGTGAGCAGGGTCCCTCTGGCAGGTGGGGTCCCTCGGCCTGGATTGCAGGAAACTGGCAGTTCGATATCTCCGAGCGGTCCCAGAGTGCAAGAGGGCACTCTGCAAAGTTGCTGTCGCTCAGCAGCTCCTGTGTTGTCTGCCCCCCTGGTGGTCAGTGCGCCACCTATTGGCCGGCTGGTCACTTAGTCTTTTATATCTATAACTAGAGGTCTGATGCATGCAATTCGTGCAAAAGTAGGCCTTCCTTCCCCCAGCTGCTGGCACCGGCTTCCCTCTGGCTGCCGGCACCTGGGACCTGGGTGTCCCTCACAGAGGGAGGCCCTGCCCACCTGCCACAGTCTGCTGGTTGGTGGCCTGGGCCTCTCTCTTCGGGGAGATTGTGGAGCCCCGATTGATCGCCCTGCTGGTCAGTGGTCTGGGCCTCCCTCTGCGGGGCAATCAGGGAGCGATAGCCGGGCCCCGGC
The DNA here is from genome assembly GCF_014108235.1 of Myotis myotis. Lineage (NCBI taxonomy): Eukaryota > Metazoa > Chordata > Mammalia > Chiroptera > Vespertilionidae > Myotis > Myotis myotis. The sequence continues at coordinate 4,342,836 of NW_023416401.1, read as the reverse complement.
CAATTGCATCGCACCTGCCTTGGCTGGCCTGGTACCAGTGGGTGTCATAGTGTGGTCCCAGATGGTCGTCCCGCTGTTCGGCTGTTCAGTCAATTTTCATATTACACTTTTATTATATAGGATAATAAAGGTGTAATGTGCTAATTAGACTGGTCGTCTTTCCAGATGACCTTCCGGATGAAGCTGGGGCTGCGAGGGAAGCCCAGGTTCCAGGTGCCTGCCAGAGGGAAGCCCAGGCCTGGGTACCAGAGGGAAGCCGGTGCTGGCTGCTGGGGGAAGGAAGGCCTACTCTTGCATGAATTTCATGCATCGGGCCTCTAGTATATAGATGAGCATAGAAATAGAAATTTGACCATATCATAAAAGACAAGTGCTTTTATCATACTGCTTGGCATTTTATACTTGAACTAGAGGCCCAGTGCATGAATTTGTGCACCGATGGGATCCCTCACCCTAGCCTGAGGAGATCAGGCCTGAACTGCCTCTCTGACATCCCCCGAATTGCGAGAGGGCTCAGGCCAGGCCGAGGGAACCCACCAGTATACGATTTGGGTCAGAGAGGGACTGCAGGAGGGCTCCAGGGCATGTCTGGCCCATCTTCCCCAGTCCCAATTGGCTGGACGACAGCAACAAGCTAATCTACTGGTCAGAGCGTCTCCTCCCTGGTGGTCAGTGTGCATCAAAATGACTGGTCGAACGGTTGAATGATCGGAAACTTAGCACAGTGGTTCTTAACCTTCCTAATGCCGCAACCCTTTAATACAGTTCCTCATGTTGTGGTGACCCCCAATTTCATTGTTACAAATTGAACATAATTAAAGCATAGTGATTAATCACAAAAACAATATGTAATTATATATGTGTTTTCTGATGGTCTTAGGTGACCCCTGAGAAAGGGTCATTCGACCCCCAAAGGTGGCACGACCCACAGGTTGAGAACCGCTGAGTTAGCATATTAGGCTTTTATTATATAGGCTAATTTACAAGAATTTAAATGGTCTATTAAAAGCGTAGCCCAACGGTGTCGCTCAGCGGTTAAGTATTGTCCCATGCACCAAGATCACTGGTTCTATTCCTGGTCAGGGCATATGCCCCGGTTGTGGGCTTGATCCCCAGTTGGGGGTGTATCAGAGGCAGCCCATTGATGTTTCTCTCTCATAGATGTTTCTGTCTCTCTTTCCCTCTCCCTTCCTCTCTTTCTAAAAAAAAAATAAAAAGCATATTTAAAAGAGTAGTAATACATATTTCAGTGTATGATATAAATAGCACATATAGAAAGATACAGAGGGTATATTATATGAATAAAAGCTCAAAAGTCAGTCTTTGTAATTACCTCCTCCTTTTCCCAGAATTAGCCAGTTTTGTATGGTAGAACATCTCTCTATATAAAAGCCTAATATGCAAATTGCCCCCTTGGGAGTTCGACCAGGAGAACAGAAGTTCGATTGCTCACTATGATGTGTGCTGACCATCAGGGGGTGGCATGGAACAAAGGAAGGCCCTGGCTGGCAGCTGGCAGCTGGGGAAGGGAGGCCCCAGTTGGCAGCCAGAAGGAAGGCCTTGGCTGGCAGCCAGAGAGCCCGATCGACCATGATTGCCAGGCAGGCCTAGGGACCCTACCCATGCATGAATTTCATGAACTGGGCCTCTAGTGTAGTTATAAATAACTTATTTTATACAATAGAATTATTCTTAAGCCAGCATGCTATGATTTACCCTTTATTTTATTTTATTTTATTTTATTTTATTTTATTTTATTTACAGACTAGAGGCCCAGTGCACAAAAATTTGTGCACTCAGGGGGGAGGAGGAGTCCCTCAGCCCGGCCTGTGCCCTCTCTCAGTCTGGTACCCCTCAGGGGATGACCACCTGCTGGCTTAGGCCCGCTCCCCGGGGGATTGGGCCTAATGGCAATTAGACATCCCTCTGGCAGCCCGGCAGCCCTCAGGGGATGTCCACTTGCCAGTGGGGAGCAGGACTAAACTGCAGTCGGACATCCTTAGCGCTGCTGAGGAGGCAGGAGAGGCTTCCACCACCACTGCTGTACTGACAGCCGTCAGCCAGGCTTGTGGCTGAGCAGAGCTCCCCTACGTGGGAGCGCACTGACCACCAGAGGGCAGCTCCTGCATTGAGCGTCTGCCCCCTGGTGGTCAGTGTGTGTCATAGTGACCAGTCATTCCAAGTCTTTCTGCTGTTAGGGTCAGTTTGCATATTACCCTTTTACTATATAGGATAGAGGCCTGGTGCACGGGTGGGGGCTGGCTGGTTTGCCCTGAAGGGTGATCCAGATCAGGGTGGGGGTCCCACTTGGGTGCCTGGCCAGCCTGGGTGAGGGGCTGATGGCTGTTTGCAGCTGGTCACACCCCCTTCAGGGTGGGGGTCCCCACTGGGGTGCCTGGCCAGTCTGGGTGAGGGGCTGAGGGCCATTTTCAGGCTGGCGGGTGACTGAAGCTCCCAACCTCTCCTTTTTTTCTTTTTTATTTTTATTCTGGTATTTACTTACCTTCTATGGTTGTCACTGGAGCTGAGAGCCGGCTTTAGCTCTGAGGCTCAGCTCCAGCTCTGAGACCTCGGCTGCTGAAAGCAGGTATCTGGGTTTTTTGGCTTCTATAATTGAAACACTGTTGCAGCTCCTGCTCTGAGGCCCGGCTGACTGAAAGCAGGTTTCTGGGGTTTGTTTAGCTTCTATAATTGCAACATTGTTTCTTAGAGTGCAGCTCAGAGACCAGCAGTGGCAGGCGGGGAACCTTGGCTTCCTCCATCACTGGAGCAAGCAAGTCTCCTATTTGCTTGAGCTGCCTGGCTGCTGGCCGCCATCTTGGTTGGCAGTTAATTTGCATATCTTCCTGATTAGCCAATGGGAAGCGTGTTGGAGGTACGGTTAATTACCATGTTTGTCTATTATTAGATAGGATAATTTATTACAATCAGGGTCTTGTGCCATTTCATGACAATTTACCACATTTAAAAATCCCTGCATAATACTTTGTTGTGTAGATTTATAGTAATTTACCAGATCTGTCTCCAAGTTTTTGGTATTAACATAATTTTAAGACTTAAAGGAATTTTCAGATATTTATATCCTTGAAACTTTAAGTTTGAAAGCTGTTGGGTATTTCCTAAAAGTCAGCTTGTTGATGTGTTGATTTACAACAAGAATTTTTGTAACTACACTTCCAAAGTGCTTTCCAAAGGCAGTCATATTCCATCAACAACAGATGACAATATCTATTTAATCACAGTCTCATTACCATAAGATTTGATGAAGTACTTTGCCTTGTATCATTTTGGCATTTTAGAAATGGTATGTTATTGCTGTTTTATAGGATATCCTTTCTTTTGTGAATGACTCTGGACATTAATTTCTAAATTTATTTTCATTTTGTTTTTAATTTTCATGAAATTTTTGTTTATATCCATATGCCTTTTCTCAAATGAGATATTTGTTTTTATCTGACTGATCAGTAAAATCAATTTAATATTTAGATTAGTCTTGTGGCCCTTGCTTTCCTTTTGTGTAGGTAAGAGTTCTCAACATTGGAAAGCTATAAATAAGTCCTATGTTAGATTAGTTTTTTACTGGAATATTTTTATATTCAAAAGAATATATTTATTATATGAAATGATTATAAAACTGTTCTGTAGAAACAAACATATGAGACTAGGAGAGCAGAAAGAATTTTACTAGATAATTAAAATAATACTACAATATAAAAATTGACAGGGCAAGAGATTAGGATACAAAGTACAGGGGCACACTATTTCCCCCCCCCCCCCCCATCATTTATAATAAATACTAGAGGCCCAGTGCACGAAATTCAGCCTGGCCTGTACCCTCTCACAGTCCAGGACCCTCAGCCCATCCTGTGCCCTTACAGTCCAGGACCCCTTGAAGGATGTCTAACTGCCATCATAGGCCTGATCCCCGCCCCCAGGCCTAAATTGGCAGTCGAACATCCCTCTCACAGTCCAGGACCCCTCACTCCTTACCACCCACCTACTTGCTGCTCCTTACCACTCAGCTCACCGCTCCTTTGTGCTGTTGCGGGGGTGAAAGAGGCTCCCGCCATCACCGCTGCGCTCACCAGCTGTGAGTCCGGCTTCTGGCTGAGCGGCACTCCCTCTGTAGGAGTGCACTGACCACCAGGGGCAGCTCCTGCATTGAGAATCTGTCCCCTGGTGTTGAGTGCGCATCATAGCGACTGGTCATTCTGGTCGTTCTGCCGTAACAGTCGCTTAGGCTTTTATTATATAGATTACATTTTTAAAATTTTATTTTTTATTGAATTTATTGTGGTGGCATTGGCTAATAAAAGTATATAGATTTCACCCTGGCCAGTGTTGCTAAATAGTTAGAGCATCAGCCTTAGCACCAAAGGGTCACAGGTTTGATTCCTGGTCTAGGGCATGTACCTGGGCAGCAGGTTCAATCCCTGGCCCCAGGGCAGGTGCATGTGGGAAGCAACCAATAAATATGTCTCTCTCACATTGATGCTTCTCTCTCTCTCCCCCTCTGCCCTCTCTCTAAAAATCAATGGAAAAAATATCCTCTGCTGAGGATTAACAACAAAAATCATTATACAGTAGGTCCTTGGGTTACATTGGAGATCCGTTCCTATGCGCGATGTAATGCAATTTTTGCCATAAGTTGGAACCCACCTACATAAGCACCTGTGTCACTCACATGGAGCACATACACAGCAGTAATGAAATGAAACAGTAAAAAAATTTAAAAGAAAGATAACAATTCCTGACCTTTACTTGTGGTAAATCCTATATAATAAAGAGGTAATATGAAAATTAACCTCACGCCCTCACAAGATGGCTGCCTATGACCAGGCTGGCAGGGGGGTTAGTGAGGGGTGACCAAACGACTGAACAAGTAGGCTGCGTGAGGCGACCAGGCTGACAGGGGCGTTAGTGAAGGATGACCAAATGACTGAATAGCAGGCTGCGTGGGGTGACCAGGCTGGCAGGAGGGGGTAGTAAGAGGCGACCAGGCTGGCGGGAGGGGGGTCAGATAGGGGCGACCAGGCCAACGAACGGGGTGTAGTTGGAGGTGACCAGGCCAGCAGGAGGGCAGTTGGGGGCTATTAGGCTGGCGGGGGGCAGTTGGGGGTAATCAGGCCAGCAGGGGGTAGTTGGGGGCAACCAGGCCAGCAGGGGGGGTGCAGTTAGGGGGGGCCAGGCAGGCTGGCAGGTAAGTGATTAGCAGCCAGTAGTCCAGGATTGTGAGAGGTAGTCAGACATCCCCCGAGGGTTCCTGGATTGGAGAGGGTGCAGGCTGGGCTGAGAGGACTCCCCCTACCCTCCGCTGTGCACGAATTTCGTGCACTGGGCCTCTAGTAAATTAAAGAAAACATAAAGCATATATGTACATACGTCGAAATGACAGAACTTTTTTTTTTTTTAATAAATAAATGGGAGATGGCGACATAACTACAAAACAAGGTACATCAAGTTCAACATAACCTGAGGACTATCAGTGTAGGTTTCAGGTATAGAATTCTATAATACATCATATGTATATTATATTGTGTGTTTACCACCCCAAGTGAAGTCTCCTTCCATCTCCATTTCCCCCCTAGACCTATCTATCCCCCATCCTTCCCTCTACAATTGCCATACTGTCATCTGTGTCCTTGGGTCTTTCTTTTTTTCTTTGCTTAATTTCTTCACCTTTCTCAACCAGCCCCCAGCTCCTTCCCTCTGACAGCTGTCAGTCTGTTCTCTGTATTGATGAGTCTGGAGAGCATTATGCTAAGTGAAATAAGCCAGTCAGAGAAAGACAAGTACCACATTATTTTACTTTTATGTGGAATCTAATGAGCAAAATAAACTAACAAACAAATTGAAGACAAACTCATAACTATGACATTTAAAATCAGTAAGAATATGATGGACAATTTTATAACAGATATTAAAAGCTACTTCTAAAATGTGTCATTTCACAAAAATAAAAAATAAAAAAATAAAATGTGTCATTACAAGACTTAATTCTGTAGCAATTTATATGTATAAATGAACAATAAGACATGCTAGAAGAAAACATATAGTTTCTATTGTTTGATTGGTAGATATTAAGGAGAATATAAAACAAAAAATCCCTAAATAAATAAAATATGATAATGAACATACACTGATAAATAAAAATAGATACAGAGAAATAGAAGCATTGAATAGACTGTCAAACCTAAGAGGGGAGGTAGGGGAGCGTGGGCAGGTGGGGAGAGATCAACCAATGAACTTGTCTGCATATATGCATAACCCATGGACATAGACAATAGGGGAGTGAAGGCCTGGGCTGGAGAGTGGGGGCAGGTTAGAAGGGGGAGGAAGGGACATATGTAATACTTTCAACAATAAAGATTTAAATATATATATGACAATAAAATAGGCATGCGATTAACAAAACACATCAGAAACTAAGAGACAGACAACAAACTTCAAAAACATTTTAATACATAAACCATATTTAAGGAATATATACCTATTAAATTTCTAGAGTAGCAAATGGAGTCATCTAGCCTCTTGCAACTCAGAAAGCTAAAGGCTTCGCCAATGGGTTTATTTTAAATTTTTATACAAAAGCCAAACATTGATTATTTCTGTCTGGATTTCTGCAGTTACCATAATTAACTAGGAGAGGCGGTATGCCCGAGCTTGATGTCTTGCTGGTTCTCTCTTCCCCTCACTCTCTTTTTACTACTCTCCTCCATGGCGTCCTCACTCAGAGATCTTGGGTTTGGTCACAGGAAGAACTTCGGCAATACTAACGTGTATGTAGAATCTTTCACTATACAAAGGGTACAGATTCCCAGAATTTATAAACTTTAATAGGATTTGAAGCCTTCGCTTTTCAAGGCTGACAAATCTCGGGGAAATATTTACAGTGAATTCCTTGTAGGTTTTGCCTGCTACCTCTTACAGTCTTTGTCCTGACTCCGTGGAACATTTTCCCTGCAGATCTTGCCTGCTCAGTCACCAGGTGGGGAAAAAAGGTCAATCAAAGAATGAGACAAAGTGTTCCAACCTCTGGACCTGGAAAATCTGAGGAGGGAAGAACCAAAGACTTTGCAGAAAGAAGATTCCCTTCCTTTCTCTCTCTCTCTCTCTCTCTCTCTCTCTCTCTCTCTCTCTCTCTCTCTCTCTCTCTCTCTCTCTCTCTCTCTCTCCATTCCATCAGCCTGCTTTCACAGTCCCTGGAAGTGAGCATTAGTAAATGAAATGTTTTCACCAAATGTATTATCCTGCCACCTAAAGATGCTCTTAGCAAGGGCCTTTCTTCCTGGGTGTACAAGTGTTCTAAAAAAGGTAAGTACACAGTGTGTATAGGTCACTGTAATGAACTGAATCGCTGCCAACTTGTCCATGTTCTAGAGAATTGTACCTTTGTTTCACTGCATTTAATGACTAATTTTCTGGGTTGATTTAACTTTAAGCAGTAAACTGCCAGAGAAATTAGTATAGAGTCACATTTAAATTCAAACGTTAGAATTAGATTCGAGTCAGTCACCCCTATTATTGCTTTATTCCAAGCCCCGCTGTGCTGCTTGAGCCCTGAGGTCTCCACTTGCGCAGGAATCCTACAGCGCTCAGCCTGTGCTCTAATATCAAAGCTTTGCTAAAAGTCTTGGATGATCAATAAGAATCTCAGTGTAGTGGAAACACACAAGGGGTTAAGCCGTGGCCTGCCCTTTCTTAGAATTTGTGGCAGTCTAATGGTGGTGGGAGTCAGCTCACTGCGGTTTGCTATTCTAAAGCTTTTCATGCTGCCCACCCCTAGAAAGAAAAAGCCAAGAATTTGTACTTATTGGGGGTTATATTTTAGTGTCTTGGGAAGGGTAGTTAATAAGGGTGCTTCTCAGAAATCGAATGAGTGTAATTTTCTTAAATATCTTCTCCTCAAATTGTTGAAATGTCGCCAGAAAACATGGGAACAGTTGTGGGGTGTAGTAGTACTTTTAAAGCAACTTCATACAGGACTGGTGATTTAGCTATGACTTTGAGCAGAATTATCACTGGAACAGTCTATAAATGTAGTAGTGCAGGATAACTGTGAGTATATAATTTCTGAAAATGCCATTACACGTGGAAAAAGTGCAATGTAGAACTTCCGTATATGTGCTGCTTCTGCTGGGCGGTGGGAGCAATTCCTCTGACCTAGGGGGTGTGGGTCATCACTTGCATACGTGGCCTTATTTCATCAACCCTAATTTTTATTTGGTTAACCCTAAACATTCAGAGGCGAAGCCTTATAAACAAACACATCACGTTAATCACGCATACATGCAAAAATGCTTTATGAAGAGTATGATTTTGAGGTTTCTAATGGGAAAGAAAATGCAGGCGATTTCCATTGATTTCTTCAGTCAGCAGTCCATTTTGTATGTTTATTGTGTTTCTGATTCTGAGTACGATGATATGGTATCATTGTGACAAATGTAGAACAATTTGGTGATGATCAATGGAAAATTCACAGCTAAGGTGAAAAATGCCTTTTGCTATTATTATTTTTTTGTTGTTGTTCTTTTTCCCTCCTTTTGGTATGGATTCAAAACCCTCTGCCTTTCTCCTTTCCATCTTCTAGGGAAAAAGAAGAAAGGAGAAGAGCCCTGAGTGGTTTGGCTCAGTGGATAAAGCGTCGGCCTGTGGACTCAAGGGTCCCAGGTTCGATTCTGGTCAAGGGCATGTACTCCAGGAGAGTCTTTCTAATTCCCTTTTCCTGTCTGTGCCAGGTCCTCTCCCCGGGGCCCAGCGCCAGCCTGTGCTTCTCTCTTCATGGTTCTAGTCACAGTGGATGGAAATAACCACTCTGACCCTCTTTTCTAGTTACAGCGCTTCTCAACCTTCCCAATGCCGCACCCTTTCATGCGGCCCGAAATTCACTCTTGAGGCAGCTGCCCGGTAACAGGCAGCGTGACAGGTAATCTGTGCGTTCTGCACGGAGCGGCCAGGTCCCAGCCGCTTTGGGTTTCCTCTCAAACACCGTTTCAGTCTTTCATTGGCTCCTGATGAAAAGGCTGCCCTCTGAATGACTTCGCCCATTTCCTCCCGCAACAGCTAACGTGATGGACGGTCCACATGTGGGGGAGTTTCACTGCCTCCATCTGATCTGCGTGCAGCGCCAGCTCCCAGCGACAGGGCCACTCGGTGTTTCTGCCGGAGGTGGAGGACTTGGAGCCCTGGACGTGGCCAGTGTGAAGTTAAATGAGATGTCCAAAGCCAGAGGACAAAGATCTCTGTTCTCTCTTCACCCAAGTTAGGCCAGTAGCAGTGAGACAGGAAATCTCTCAGAGCGGGGCCTATAGCTGCTGGTACCTGTCCTGCACTCGCTTCACACCGTCTGCAACATCCAGGCTTTGTTTCTAAAAACAACCGTCTGAACGATGACTCTAAAACATAAATGCTGCTCGGCTGGCTTGGCTCGGCGGTTGAGCGTCCACCTATGAAGCAAGAGGTCTCCTTTCCACTCCAGGTCAGGGCGTATGGCCAGGTTGCAGGCTCCATCCCCAGTGTGGGGCGTGCAGGAGGCAGCGATTCAGTGATCCTCTCTCATCATTGATGTTTCTCTCTCTCTCTTTCCCTTTTCCTTCCTCTTGTTTGAGCTTCCCCTTATTCAAACTGCTTGGAACATTCAACTGGCAGGAACCAAATTTCTCCTTCTCAGTGCAAGTCCAAGAAAGGCCATAGTTGCTTGAGAAGGATTAATACAAAGAAGTCGGCTCTGGGATCCAGCCTGCCCAGCGTGGTGACAGTAGCTCTCAGAGGTCTCCCCGACCGGCTACGCTCCAAACACACTCCTGTGTTCTGGAAAGAGCGAGTTTGGCACTTTGTATTGAGTCTCAGAAGACCACACCCATTTTTTCCATGGGATGGGATGTGAGAGGTCTTCATAGAGCTGTTCTCTCCTAAGAGTGAAAAAGATTAACTAAACACGTTTGCTAATCTCTCTAAATATACCTCTCCCAACAATCTCATCAAGTCACCGACCTCACAGGCTGCCTTTGTATCAACATCTCTGGAGATCAGGAACTTTTATTTTTATCTCTAGCCGGTCTGGCTCCGTGGATAGAGTGTAGGACCATGGACTGAAGTGTCCCCGGTTTGATTCAGGTCGAGGGCCGGTGCCTGGGTTGCAGGCTGGATACCGGGCCTCATTCGGAGCCCCTGCAGAAGACAACCGACAGATGTGTCTCTCTCGCATTGATATTTCTCTCTCCAAATGAAACATTTTAAGACTCAATCCCACCACTGTGTCATTGAAGACAAAAATCCGGTTCAAGCCTTGCTTTACTTATTTTCCCGGCTGCTTCCCCCTCGGCCGGGGCCTCTGGGAGACTACTTGAGCCAAACCCAGCAAAGCCAGGTTCAGACCGGATCCGAGCTGGCTGGGTGCTGTTGGACAAGACGCAGTGCCTCCGAGCCTCCGTTTCTGGATAAGGTTCAATGGCCGATTCTGAAACCACTCTGACCTTCTGTGCATGAAGCGCACTTGCTTTGACTTTCCAGTTCCCATGGGATCAGGAGACTGACATGGCCATGCACCGTTCTTGCTGGCACCCTAACACCCCACACTGAATGCCGGCGAGGACCCCCACCCCCGGGAACCTGTGTCGGCACCATCTCCGGGAGGGAAGGGGAGAAGTTCTTTGCAAGAGAGACTTGTCTTCCCCCTTCACCTCCTGGTTTAGCCACAGTGGCTCTGCTAAGCCGCTTTTTCCCCCCGGTGAAAACAGTTCTGTGAAAAAATGTAAGCCGTGCAATTATGCTGAATTTTCATCAGATGAAATGTTATGAAATGAATGTCTGACCAATAAAATACTTGATGCCAAATGAAATGGGCCTGGAGGGAATTCTGCTTTGGAGCAAACTCCCTGGGAAACAGGATGAAAAGGAAAAGAATATTTTGGAGCCACTATATGACTTTCTTCAGTAAAGGCAGCGTTTTTGGCTTGTCTAGAGAGGAGAAGGCACAGTGGATAGAGATGTGGGAGCTGAGGACCAACTCCTCGAGTTCAAATCCCAACTTTGCTAGTTCTTCTCTTTCCCTCCCTCCCTCCTCCCCACCGGTGAGGGAGCAGGAGGAGCGCCTGTGAGGAAGAGGGAGCAGGAGGCGCTGCCTCTTTCCCTCCCTCCCCCCTCCCCCTGTTATTTTTTTTTTTTAACTGTCTTTACCATCTCTGCTTTTATGTGGAGATACAGAAAGAGACAGAGCACACTTTAGCAGGGCTGTAGAAATCAATATTATTTTATCTTTGGAATATAATGAACTCTGGCCCAAGGGAGCTTGCCTGTTTAATCTTGAAACCGGTTGCCATTTCTATACATTCCAGAAATTTCTGCACACTGACAACTAAGGAACTGAGGTGAACTGATATGTTTCCAATCAATTCGGTGAAGCTCTGCCCTTTATACTTTGCCTATTGCAGGCGCATACTTTGCAATAAGAGTAAAGGCAATGATATTTTAATCAGGAAGATTGCCATTGTTGCCAGTTAAAATATAAGAAAATAAAATGAGAATTGCCAAGAGAAGCTCCCCAGAAGAGGTGAGTCTGGACTTTGTCGCCCACAGATGTGTAGAATTCACACAGGGGAGAAGCATCCCCTGAGACCAGCACAGTGAGAGCAGGTCCTAGCTCCTCATGGGGGCCCCGCTGACCTGCACAGCTTCCTGTAGCAAGGCAACACTCTTGTTTTATTCACACTGATTTTACATGCTTGTTTCCCTCTACTCGTCTATGTGGAAAGAAGACGACTAGAAGGAAGCATGCTTTACTCATTTTCAAAATAAATTCATCAATAAGTGAACAAATGCTTGTGATTAATTTGCCAAAGAGGAAAGAATAAACAGCCTTACCAGGCACGCACAGTGATGACTTTTTTGAGATGCAGTTGGCTTAGGAGAGTGTGCAGATTCATGCCCCGGGAAGCTAGCTGTGAGATGGAGCTTACTGAGCAGCGTGCTTAAGGACAGTTGTCAGGATCAACTCTTGTGAAAGGGAGAAGACAAAGCAGGAGGAGTGGGCCGAAGGAGAAGTCAAGAATGCAACCCAGGTATGGCCTTAGCCAACCCAATGCAAGCTCTGGGTGGACAATGGCCTTTCAGAGTGACAGGCTAAGTGGATTGGGGCCTTATGAGCATGCACGAATGAGTCATGGGATGTAGGGCACCCTGGGGAGGGGCGTGACCTCGTGAAAAGTGGCTCCCTGCAGGCGAGACAACCTCTGAAGGCTCTGACACTTGTCAGCTGGTTACTGTCCGCACTCCTTGCTGCTGGGGCAACCAGTCCTCTGGGTGGTGCATTACAGTGTCCACCTCAGTGGGGTGGGACTAGACTATAAAGACAGAAAAAGTGGTTTAGAGGACACACCATTATGGCGGTGAACATATGTCCCTTTTTAAATAAAAGTACAAGGATACATGAAGTTCATTCTGTTAGTGGTATTGCAGGTTGCATAGGGCTGGACATAGAGATCAAAGCCAGGGGAGCTAGTTGTGGAAGCTGTTTGACTGATTCCCCCTTAAAGCAATGAGACCCTGACAGATGAACAGCCATGGGATGACCATGGGTTGACCTGCACCAGAATGGAGTGAGGAGTTAGGGAGCGCTTCACCAGCAGTGTTTGAGCTGCTGTGTGTCAGGTACTCTTGTCTGTATTTTGCATGTAATATTCTCAATGAGGCAGACATAATTACAATTTTCATTCTATGGGGAAATAACACAGATACTGTGGGAGGTTGGATGCATTGCTCAAGTCTTTCTGGAAAGAGAGGAAGACCAGATCTGTCTGGCTGTAAAGAGCGCAGGTTTTTACACTTTATCATATATCTCTTCATGTACTATATCATAGCTTACACTTCAATTGGAAGTTTAGATTGGTTAGCGAATAGCAGGAAATGCTATGAGAATAGTGAAAGGAGAAAAAGCTGGTTTAAAATAGCAAGGAATAAGGATTTCTTAAAAGATTGAAAAGTTTATTATGTTATAATATAAGAACGATAACTACACCTAACTTATCCAACCACTATGCTCTGGCACTGTGCTTTAAACAACTCCGCTTTAGTCTTTTGGAGAACTCTAGAGGGCAGATACCATTATAATATTTACCTACAGATGAGGAAACTGGGTCTTAAATATGATTTAAATAAACTGGTTGAGGTCAAATAGCTAGTTCATGGTGGAGCTCGATCTTTAAGCCAAGATTGCTTGAATTCAAAGCTCACGATCATCGTTACCCATCATTATACTTTCTTGTTAAGACAGTGTCTCAAAACAAGAGTTTATTTCCTCACGGCTCTGGAGTCTACAAGTCTGAAATCAAGCTGTCGGCAGGGCCAAGATGCCTCTGAGACCTGCAGGGGAAGCCTTTCTGCTCCTTCTAGCTCTGGTGGTTTCCTGGAAATCCCAGGTGTTGCTTGGTTTGTAGATGCATCACTTGAATCCTCTGCCTTCCCTTGACTTTCTCCTTCTGTGTCCATTTTCACATGGCCAGCCACCTTCTTACATGAAGATCCATGATGCTGTGTTAGAGGCCCAGCCTACCACCCTATTCCAGCATGACTTCATCTTAACTAATCACATCTGCCACAACCCTATTTCCAAATAAGATGACATGCCAAGGTCCTCGGAAACAGCACTTCAACAAAGCTTTTCAGGGGTGCACACAATTCAACTCATAGCACCTGCCTTCATAAAGTCAAACTTTGCAGCCAAAGTCCCTTTGTGTTTCTTTCCATATCCATAAACACATAGCAGAATCTTTGTTAGGCATATTCTATGCATAGCTTTCTCTTTAACTATCTAATCTATCTGAACGAATTAGATTTGGATCAAGAGCAAATCATTCCTGATGGGCTAGAGCACTGTATGTCTCTTCTTTGTATGAGATTCCCACTGCGGTTATTGGGTGTACTGCTCTGGGGAGCCCACAACTTTACTGCTATTACCTAGAATTTTGTTATTCGCAGGGGGCTGCATTTTCTTTTTGCTCATTTAGATGAGTTCCCTGGAACACAGAATCAAAACCTGGAGGGTAGACCTGGGGAATTTGCTCCTCCTCATGTTCTGCTAATTATATTTTTTATTACTCATATTGTAAATGAGATAGACTGAAGAGCCACTGCCAGACTAATATTTTTTCTTTCAGCTTTGTAATTTAGATTACTCTCCCTCCATACGCATCTAATTATAAGAATTCCTTAGATACAGATATCAAAGAATCTTAATATTTAATTTCCCCCTAGGAATATGATGGGCAAGTTCTTATGTTTATTAAATTGGTCTTAGGGCAGGCAGCCCTTAAGTCAGATGCTATAATCCATGAGTTGTATTTGCCTATCATTTAACCATGAATAAATTACATGATTACTTCATACATCTGTTATGTGGAAATAAGACCTATTAATTGCCAAATATAATGATCTATTTCTAGGTTTTGCCCATGTTATGGCTTCTTCCTCCTTCAAATCCCCCCACCCCCATATCTACCTCACTACTCATGTGCACTTTATACATGAGTATTCCTTTTTAGCCTTCTCTCCTACCTTCTTTTCTGCTCTCAACTCCCACACATTTGTATTTATTCTAGAAATTAGGGTTTCACAATTCCTGATGGGCCAATAAAATTCAAAGCGCCCAAATGTCTGTGGCTTTTCTAAACACAATTCATGCAAATAGAATACATAAGAACCCCACAGATTTGTTATTTGGGGAAATGTAGTTGACAATAACTAAGGACATACAACCCTCAGGGATTTGGGATAAATGCCATGGGGGCACCATCGACTGAGAGCCCCTCCCAGGAAGCAGAACTGGGAACTGATCATTGAATGTTTTTTTCCTCCCGAGTAGGGGGATGCCAACACAGGAGCAGGGTTTCTGAGTTACCACGCAGCAGTGATTTATATCCATTTTCCATTTTTCATATGGGAGTGTTCATTGAAATTATCTTGTCTCTATTCCACACATCGTATAATGTATGTGAGAGATCAGAAAATTGACTTGTTTGTTCATTTGTCTCTCTCTTCCTATTTAAATTCATAAGCTTTTAGATCAAGAGTATACAAAGCTAGACCTGATATAAATTACAAATAAGCCAGTCAGAGAAAGATAAATATCACATGATCTCACTCATTTACGGAATATAATGAACAACATAAACTGATGAACAGAAACAGATCCAGAGACAGAGAAACATTGATCAGATCGTCAAACCTCAGAGCGAAGGTAGGGGAGGGTGGGGGTAAGGGGGAGAGATCAACCAAAGGACTTATATGCAAGCATAGAGACCTAACCAATGGACACAGACAACAGGGGGGTGAGGGCATGAGTGGGGGGGGGGGATGGGGGAGTAATGTGGGGATAAGGACACATATGTAATAACTTCATCAATAAAGAAATTAAAAAAAAAAGAAAAAAAAACCCACAACAACAATAAGCAAAGATCTTCAAAATAAATAAATAACAAAATCCCAGACTTTGAGCCTGATATTATTAGAAAAAAATTTTGAGGATTTTCTTGGATGGGGTTGGGTGAGTATATTTTTCTGGGGGAGAAGTGTGTGTTATTATGGCCAAAGAGTCTTTTCTGACCTAATTTATACATGAAGCTTCATCAAGTTCTGAAGGCAGCATATCCTGTGCTTGAGAACATTGCTCCACTAATTCACCCAGGGACATGGAAGGGGGACAGCTCTTCCTGTGGCTCCGAAGCAGGATCAATGTGTTATGCAAGTAGCTCTGTCACTTGAGTCACAGACCTAGTAACTCGTTTTGTATCTGTGGTGGGAAAAGATGCTGGGCCAAGCTGTAATAGGGAAATTACAGTAAATACCCTTCAGTTCTCAGAGAAAGACCCCAGGCCATCTGGAGCACCATTCAAAAAGCACCCCTGTTATTGTTGCTAAGCCCTGATATTGATGAAGTATCTAAGCAGGAGACATCAAGTGTCTATGTAGTCAGAGTTGCCAAGACCGATCAAGTCATATGATGAGGGAGGCCCAGTAGCAGTCCAGTGTAAGATGGGAGTGACATCATTAGGGTAGTCATGAGCAGCATCAAAGGCACATGAAGTTGCATGAACAGTGGCCTATTCCCTAACTATGGTCTTCCACCACAGTTTCATTGCTTCCTGCCTATCCTTATCTTATACCCGTGCCAAAATGGAGTGGGTTCTCTTGTAACAAGACGACAGAGATAGAAAAACCAAGGCTGGCTCACGATGGGCCAGCTTGTTATGTTGGTGCTAACTGGAAATGGACTGCTGATGCTCAGTAGCCACAATTAGAGGTGGCCCTGAGAGAGGTGCCGATTGAAAGTCTGAACAAAGGAAAAAGCTCCTTGAACTTGATCATCACCTTAGGGTGGCGAGAGAAATGCCTAAGGCAAGAATGTAGACAGATTCATAGGTGATAGTGAATGGTTAGGAGATTAGTCAGGGGCTTAGAGGATAAAGTTTAGAAGATCAAGATAAGGAGGCCATTGGAAGAGAGATATGGATGAACAAATGGAAATGGGTACAAAGTAGGTAGGTGTTTGCATTACTTCTTTACATTTCCAGAATAGATCCACCTTTACCAATAGAAGAAACACTACATAATCAAGCAGATAGAATAACACACCCAAATGGCATGAGTCAACTGTGTCATTGATCAGTATATACATATAATATTTATATAATGAAATATTCCAGTTTTTAAATGTACCCAAAATACATGATGAGGCAAAAGTAGGTTTACAGTTTGAGTACGTGAAACACAGTTTATTCTTGTATTATTTATTAATTATTGCATTATTTTTCCATACAATTTTAAACCTATTTTTGCCTTATCCTGTAATATACTGATTTTATTTCCTTGAAATCACTAATCCCACAAGTAGTGATATCTGTATGTCGGTTTCTCTCTCTCCGTCTTAGCATTTCCCAGTTTTCTCTTGGTGTAGGTGCTGGGAGTCAAGCAAGGGAATGAGAATAAGAAATGGATGAAAAGGAATGGTCTGCATCGGAAAACAAACCAAGGAAACACTCAGGTTTGAAAGGCAGAGCTTAAGAGATTCTCAAGTGCGACCAGACGGGCAGATCAGCCTTTCACCGGTCGCCTACGCAGGAGCCCGGGGGTAGAGAAGAGTTGCGAAGGGGGCCGTTCTGGAGAGCTCACTTTCGTACCTGCTCGTCATTTATATTTCACTGACCCATAACACCGTATGCATGACTGAACTCCTTTCCAAACATACTAGACTCCACAGGTCCCCAAATGGTCCAGTCTCTTCTTCCAAATGCTCTCTTGCTGCTGGAACTGTTTCCATTAAAGACACTCACCAGCAGCCTAGACACCTGTTTCCCCCACTTCTCTGTTTCTATGTACTTAAAGGTCTCACTTGTAAACACACCATTTCCATAGTCTCCTAGCTGATACCCTGATTCCAGTGTTCCCCCTGCTATGATCCTCACAGAATCGTCCCTCTGAAATCAGAAATAAACCTCTTCTTTTCTTGCATAACATCTGTGACTCTCCATTGCTTACATCATAAAATGCCTGTGTTTCTTTCTCCAACTCTCTCAGGCTGTTTGCCTCGTGCTCCCGGCATGTGATGCACCGAAAGCTTTCTGACTGTGTCATTTAGTACCTGCCCCAGGCTTTTGAGTACGCTGCTCTTCACTGCCTGGAGAACGCTATCCTGCATGTCAGCATGGCCAGCTCACACTCATTCTTCAACACCTCGCTCAGGTACTTCTGTTCCGACTAAAGCTTTGATCATTATTTCTGTATGGTATCACTCTATCTTACAACACATATCTTATTATATATAACACTCCATTCCCAATTATCTGCTCGGATGTTGTCTATCCTACAAGAAGTGCAATTCTCTTTTTATTTATATTTTATTTCACTTATTTAGGTTACATTGGTTAATAAAATTATATCAGTTGCAAGTGTACAACTCTAGAATACATCCTCTGCATATTGTACTGTGTTCACCATCCGAAGTCATCTTTCTCCCTCACCATTTATCCCTCCTTTCCCATCTTCTACCTGCGCCCTCCCCCTTTCCCTCTGAAGTACATTCTTGAGGGGAGGAATCTATCTTTTCTTTGTATTTCCAGTGCTGAACATAGTGTCTAACACATGGTAGAGGTATAATACATTGACTAAATAAATAGGTAGATGGAGAAATAGATGAAACACATTTTTAAAAATTATAGAAAAGTGTATTAAAAACTGAGCACTGAGAAATGAACTTATGTTCTCACTCTTTCCCAAAATCAAATTGTGCTTTTTGTCATGTGTACCCTGTAGTTTCTGCTTCCACTGCCATTACAGATGCTTTCGCTGCCCACAGAGGGAGAGTCGCAGATTAGCAGGACATTCTGACAATTGCCATGCTGTTGACATGCAATCTGAGGTGTTTTGAAAATGTTTGCTGTTGCTTCTGCAGAAAGATGAAAAGGTTTGTAAAATATATCTTCTGCTTCCAGAATGCTGCTATCATTTTTGAAAATCTATAATTATTTTGTTCTATCCACACTGTCACTAACTATGTAATTAGTTGTATTCATGATATTTAAACTCCACTTAAGATATGTTCAGAGGGTTTGAAAGAGTATTGAGAAAAACACCATCTACACTTTGTTTTGCTGACAGATGGGACTGGGCAAACAATAAATTGATTTTCCTTAACGAGAAAGTCTTGACTCGTCATAGGTTATTAGAGACTTGAAAATTATATGTGTTCATCTCAACTGAGTTTAAGAAGACCGAAGTGACACAAACTCAAGAATGAGAAACATGGAGTGATGATCGATAGCACATTCGATGCTTCTGCTCGTTATATATCAAACTGAAAACGTGCTCCGCCTTTTCTCCCGTGCCTGGGCGGCAGAAGGGAGGGGAGCCTCCTCCGTTCCCTCCCGCAGCCTCGAGGGCCCAGGGTGGCACTGCAGCCTCGGGGTCTCCAGCTTCATAACTGGCAGATGCACCATTTCTCCGGATACCTCGACGGCCAGCAGCCAAGTACCCGAAGGGCTGTGCAGCTCCATCTCTCAGTCCACGGTCGCCTGGGAGGCCCTGTACTGACTGAGGGAGGCCTGCATCTTGAAAGGCAAACCTGTGGGCTGCGATTTAGGGGCAAGCATGCCTCTGCCCTCTCTGGCCCATGAACAATTCGCCTGGACGGATTTATTACTCTCCCTGCTTCCCAAATTGGCCCTGGGCACAGACATAATTACAAAACTCCATTTCAACCTAAACGGTCATTTTCTGGCGTGTAATCAGGACGGTAATAGCAGATATCCACAACGGAGCAGTGTCGAAATCTTACAAGATGATATGCGTATGAGCTTTACAGGTGAGCACTATTTCTATGCTAATTGAACCCAATAACTGTTTGTTAGACGCATGACACTTTCTCCTTCCTGATCTTCCTTCAGAGGCGTGGCCAGTTTAGCCTGTACAATGCATGATCCAGAACTCTGCATCTGTCGCCGAGATTAACTTGAAGGTTTTGGCATGGAGACCAGGTGGTTGATTCCAGGCCTTACGCTCAGGAAGTGGGGCTCCCCGAGGGTAGAGGGTAGGGGTCTGTCAAGAACGCCTTCCTGAGACACACAGGGAAGTCCGGATTCTGTGCCAAGACTTGGGGGCTGGGAGGCTCTCCGCACCAACTCATCTGTGTTGATGAGCAGAGAACGGCGAGAGTGCCCTTGCAGAGTTCTCATTATTATTGAGGTGAAGGCATTGCCTTTAGAGATTTCTTCTGGTTTATTCCACTCTCGGGCTAGGACCTCGGGAAGACGTTTTTCTCCAGATTTCTGAAAATTCCTTCAGAGCCGTATGGAAATACGTTGCTGACAGTAGAGATTTCTGTTAACAAGACGCATTGATCCTTTTGTTCCCCGAGGTTACACTGAACAAACTGGTCTCCATTATACTCTTGCACATGTGCCATTCAACCTCTCCGCATCCTTAACATTCCTGCTCCTGTTCTGGGACAATTTTTTTTCCTCTCTAATCGCTCTAGATTTTTCACTCATTTTGCCTCTATTTCAAAAAAAAAAAAAAATTGTTTTTTCACCAAAGTGTTTATTCTGAGATGCTTTCTGAAAGTTGAAATGCACAAGGGCTGTGTTGTGGATTTTGGGCTTTCACTGTAGGTCAGCAGCCACGGAGGCTCCTACTGGATTCAAAGCAGAGCGGATGTGCACCCCCTTAGGACACCCATGTTCTGGTCACATAAGCCCCAACCAGAGTCTAGCATCAGCGTGAGTTTGAGGTCATAAAAGCGAGAATTTGACTCAGCCCACCCAGCTAGTTACATCATGAAATGACAGTCCTACAAGTGAGACCAGGTGAACAGCTACCACACTTTCCTAGCTTGTCAATGAGTTGGTTCTCAGGTTTTAAAAAAAGGCATTCCTGGGTCTTTAAGCTGGAAAAGGACTCATTTAGCTTTGGAAAGGATTTACATATTTCCCCAAAGAGACAGAATAAGAACTTACAGTTACAGCAGTTACACAAAAATACGTGATGCAACAACATCTAAAAATACCAACTAAAAAATTAGTAGAAGATCTGAATAAATATTTTTCTTTTTCCAAAAGAAGACATACTGATGTCCAAAGGGCACATGAAAAAATGTTCAACATCAAATTATCAGGGAAATAATGTAAATCAAAACCACAATGAGATATCACCTCACAACTGTTAGAGTGGCTATTACTAAAAAGACAAGAAATAACAAGTGTTAGAGAGACTGTGTAGAAAAGGGAACCCTCATATACTGTTGGCGGGAATGTAGACTGGTACAGCCACTATGGAAAACAGTATGGCGTCCCTCAAAAAATTAAGATTAGAACAATCATATGACCTGACCTCTTATTTTTAATTTGTATTTGCCCTTACATAAGCATAGTCCAAGCTAATAGTAGCAGAGTAGGGAATAATGTTAGAATTGTTTCTTAATTGAATCTGGGAATTTCACCTTCTGCTATTCCCAACCTACAGACAATATGCTATCTTTATGAAATAAGAACCACATTCCTGTTTGCATTAGGAAAAATAACCCTCATAAAATCTCAAAAGTATTATAGACTATAATAAGCTATAAACTATTGACTTAGTGAATGAAAGTCTAAGAATTATTTATAATAGAAATTAATGTTTAAATAACACAATATAGATTTTATAATAAAGGATTTTCTTTAAAGGTACACATCTTTTTTCCCCTTATATATTCTTAAAACACTATAAGCAAACAAGATAGAAGGAAATAAGAGATAGAGTTGGGCCAAGTTTTCAGTCCCAAATTTCATTAGATTCTTGCCCCATTTGATCATATGTCATATATTCTTCAATGAATTAAAGTGTTATTTCAACAGTCAAGCTATCACAAATACTTCTTAGGCTGAGTTAACCTTTCCTTCATGCCTAAATTTGTACAGATGGTATATAATAATTTTTGATAATTGAAATTTGGTTACCAGGGCTGCATAAATTCAGGATAAAGTCTCACCTGTATTTCACAAAGAAAGGAATGCAGAAGATGAAACTGGAGATTTCCTGCTTTGCTAACATAGGATTTTAGATAATAGAATTTACTTATTTTAATTTCCATAATTCTTTTTATTCATGTCATTTTCACTATTTACACTTCAGATGCATTTATTAGGCTTCTTAATTTTTACTACATGGATGCTAACCTTTGCGCATGGAAGCAGATTAATTGGGTATGTATTGACATTTTTGAGATTCATTTAAAATTGAAACTGAGTCTAAATGGACATCTGGTATGAAAAACAAGTTGAAAGCATGCTATCTCCTTTGTGACACAATATATTTGATTAGAATTACAAAAGATATTATTCTTTAGAGATTTTTATTTAATTAGAACAACATTCCAAAAACTTGTTGTTACCTGGCAAAGACACAAAGCAATAAATAAGTTGGATTTGGAGATGCATTAATTGTTTCTTAAAACACTTTTCTCCATGACACTTGAAAATATCATGTAAACTACCAATTTCATTTCTATTTTTTTAGAAAATATTGATTTCAAAAAGGAAGGGAGAGGGAGAGCGAGATAGAAACATCAATGATGAGAGAGATCCTGCATGCCCCTCCCCCGACCACCACACTGGGGATGGAGCCTGTAACCTGGGCATGTGCCATGACTGGGAATCGAACTGTGATCTCCTGGTTCATAGATTGATGCTCAACCCCTGAGCCACACTGGCTGGGCCTAATTTCATTTCTAAACACATTAAGGAAGATGCTAACAACCTTACCTTTCTGATTCAAAGAAAGGAGGTAATTCAACATTCTACAGAGTGTCTTCCTTTCAGCTTTAGGGCACATGCTGAGATTCACCAGGCACATTCGAACCCCTGCCTGGAGATGCCAGGTGTATGCTGTCTGAGAGAGATGTCAACAAAATGTATTTTTAAGATATATTTATATAACACTATTTTTTGAAATTCATAAATTCTATTTTTGCCCAATGTTTTTCTAGAAGTAGCTAGCACAGATATAAAAATCTGGGAGTGCAGCCACTTATTACATACTAGAGGCCTGGTGCACATAATTCGTGCATTGAGGGGGGGGAGGGGAGTTCCTCAACCCGGCCTGCACTCTCTCCCAATCCGGAACCACTGGCTCTTAAGGCTGCCTGCCTGATCACCCCTAACTGCCTCTGCCTGCTGGCCTGATGCCCATAACTGATCTCCCCTGCAGCCTGATCACCTCTAACTGCCTCTGCCTCAGCCCCTGCCACCATGACTTTGTCTGGAAGGACATCTGGAAGATGTCTGGCCTAATTAGCATATTACCCTTTATTAGTATAGAGTTTATATGCATTATCCTATCTACTAAAAGAGAAACATGGTAATTGGCATACGACCGCTACCCTTCCCATTGGCTAATCAGGGCGATATGCAAATTAACTGCCAGCCAAGATGGCGGCCAGCAGCCAGGCAGCTTGAAACTAACATGAGGCTTGCTTGCTTCAGTGACGGAGGACTCCAATGTTCCCTGCCTGCCGCTGCAGGCCTCTGAGCTGCAACTCTAAGCAACTATGTAACAAATATAGAAGCTAAACAAAACCCCAGAAACCTGCTTTAGTCCACTGGGCTTCAGCCAGCAGGATCGCAACACTGTAAGCAAAGGCCAGAAACCTACTTTCAGCAGCGGAGGCCTAAGAGCTGGAGCCAAGCCTCAAAGCTAAAGTTGGCCCAGAATAAAAAAAAAAGAAAAAAAGGAGCGGTTGGGAGCTTCAGTCACCCCCAGCCTGAAAACAGCCCTCAGCCCCTCACCCAGACTGGCCAGTGGGGACCCCCACCCTGAAGGGTGTGTGACCAGCTGCAAACAGCCATCATCCCCTCACCCAGGCTGGCCAGGCACCCCAGTGGGGCCCCCCACCCTGAAGGATGTGTGACCAGCTGCAAACAGCCATCATCCCCTCACCCAGGCTGGTCAGGCACCCCAGTGGGGACCCCCACCCTGATCCAGGACACCCTTCAGGGCAAACCAGCCGGCACCCACCTGTGCACCAGGCCTCTACCCTATATAGTAAAAGGGTAATATGCCTCCCAGCACCGGGATCAGAGGAGCTGCGAGGCCTCCCAGCACCGGGATCAGCATGACAGGGGGCAGCGCCCAAACCCCCTGATTGCCCTGCGGCTCTGTGTGTGACAGGGGGCGGGGCCACAACCTCCCTATCCACCCTGCTCTGTTCGTGACTGGGGAAGGCGCCCCAACCCCCTGATCAGCCCTGCTCTGTGCCTGATAGGGCGGAGCTCCCCAACCCCCTGATCGCCCTGCAGCTCTGTGTGTGACAGGGTGTGGCACCCCAACCCCCTGATTGGCCCTGCTCTGTGTGTGACAGGGTGTGGCGCCCCAACCCCCCCCCCCCCGCCCCCCATGGGCCCTGCTCTGTGTGTGACGGGGTAGAGCCATAACCTCCCCATCGGTCCTGCCCTGAGTGTGAGAGTGGCGGCGCCCCAACCCCCTGATCGGCCCTGCTCTGTGGGTGATAGAGGGCAGCGCCCCAACCCCCCTGATGGGCCCTGCTTTGTGAGTGACAGGGGGCAGTGCCCCAACCCCCTGATTGGCCCTGTTCTGTGCATGACAGGGGGTGGCGCCGCAACCTCCCCATCGACCCTGCCTTGAGTGTGACAGGGGACGGTGCCCCAACCCCCCAATCGGCCCTACCCTGAGTGTGACTGAGGGTGGCATTACAACCTCCTGATCGCCCTGCTCTGTGCATGACAGGGGGTGGCGCCCCAACTCCCCAATCGGCCCTGCTCTGAGCCCGACCAGGGGCTGCACCTAGGGATTGGGCCTGCCCTCTGCCACCCAGGAGCAGGCCTAAGCCAGCAGGTCATTATCTCCTGAGGGGTCCCAGACTGCAAGAGGGCACAGGCCGGGCTGAGGGACCCCCCTCCCCCCCGAGTGCACAAATTTTTGTGCACCGGGCCTCCAGTACTATATAATAAAAGAGAAACATGTAAATTGACCACCCCTCCACTACTCTCACCAGCCAATCAGGAGTGAGTATGCAAATTAACCCAACAAAGATGGTGGGTTAATTTGCATACACAGGTGCCGGGCAGAGAGCAGAGAGGGAGAGCTGGCAGCTTGGAGGACTTGGCCGAGTGGGAGGCCACAGGATGGAGACAGAGCAGGAAGGGAAAACCAAGATCACGGGGAGCACCAAGAATTCTAGGAATAGTAGTTTTGGTGGAAGCCCCAGGACTAGAAGTGGAAGCCCAGAGCAGGGGAGCACCAGGAATGCTGGGAATTGTAGTTCTGGTGGCAGATGGATCTCCTAGACCCATGGTTCTCAACCTTCCTAATGCCGCGACCCTTCAATACAGTTCCTCATGTTGTGGTGACCCCCAATTTCATTGTTACAAATCGAACATAATTAAAGCATAGTGATTAATCACAAAAACAATATGTAATTATATGTGTTTTCCAATGGTCTTAGGCAAACCCTGTGAAAGGGTCGTTCGACCCCCAAAGGGGTCACGACCCACAGGTTGAGAACTACTGTCCTAGACACTAGAGCAGCCGTGGGCAAACTACGGCCCACGGGCCGGATCTGGCCTGTTTGAAATGAATAAAACTAAAAAAAAAAAAAAAGACTGTACCCTTTTATGTAATGATGTTTACTTTGAATTTATATTAGTTCACACAAACACTCCATCCATGCTTTTGTTCCGGCCTCCGGTCCAGTTTAAGAACCCATTGTGTCCCTCGAGTCAAAAAGTTTGTCCACCCCTGCACTAGAGCAAGGTGAGCCTGGAGCAAGTTACTGTTGCGGTGGGGGATGGAGGGAAAGCAAAGGTGAGAGACATAAGTAAAATCAGAGTGTCTAGGAAAAATTAAAGGGAAGATATTCTAAAACTTCCAGGAAATCTCCACCAATGGAGCAAAGAAAAAAAAAAAAAGCCTCTATTATTCTGTGAGCAACAAACCAAACTGAGTTGGGGTCTCAGACAATTCGCTCATATGATTGCAAAGACAGACAGAAACTCCTGGATTGGAGAGGGTGCGGGTCAGGCTCTGGGACCCCCACACCCCCCAGTGTATGAATGTCGTGCACCGGGCCTCTAGTATTCTGATAAAAAGACAGTATTGTTGTCCCACTATGGGAAACCCCACAGTGCTCAGAAGGGGCTGCCACACCCACCTGGGAAGCATGGGGCTAAATGAAGTAAGTGCATTGCTAAGCATATGTGAGAAATCACAGAAGCAAAGAAATACTCAAAATGGGTAAAATACTTAAATGTAAGTCATGAATCCACAAAAATCCTAGAAGAAAATATAGGCAGCAAAATATCAGACATCTCACATAGCAGAATTTTCACTGATACAATGCCTAGGGCAAGAAAAATAAAGGAAAAAATAAACAAATGGGACTACATCAAAATAAAAAGCTCTGCTCAGCAAAGGAAGCCAGCCTCAAAGTGAAAAGGGAACCCATCAGATAGGAGAACATATTTGCTAATAAAACATTTGATAAGGGGTTAATCTCCAAAATATATAAGGAACTCATACAACTTAACAAAAGGAAGACAAACAATCCAATTAAAAAATGGGCAGAGGACCTAAATACAGTGGGGCCTTGACTTACGAGATTAATTCGTTCCATGATGGAGCTTGTAACTCAAATTACTCGTATGTCAAATCAAAAAGTGAACAAGTGAGACACGTGATGCTGGGCTGATGTTGTGGCGTTCACTGTGACATTCGCTGCGCCAACTAGCGGTGGGGTATCTGAAGCTGGCTTGTAACCCGAATTTTAGCTCGCAACTCAAAGCAAAAAATTGGCCGAGAGATGGCTCGTATCTCGAAAAACTCGTTAGTCGGGACACTCGTAAGTCAAGGCCCCACTGTAGACATTTTTCCAAAGAGGACATACAAATGGCCAAGAGACATATGAAAAAATGCCCAGTCACTAATCACCTGAGAGATGCAAATGAAAACAACAATGAGGTACCACCTCACACTTGCCAGATTGGCTACCATCAATAAATCAATAAATGACAAGTGCTGGCAAAGATGTGGAGAAAAGGGAACCCTCCAAACCATTTTTTGATAAATAATTCTCGTATATAGATAGAGCCTGCAGGGAATTTACTGTTCTTGAGTACATTCCTTAGAATCCCCACCATTCCTGAACCGTATCATCTAGCATAGTGCAGGCTGTGATGTACAGCAAGAAGTCGGGGCTCCAAAGATAACATAAAATGAGTGAAATGTTGCACAGAGCAGGGATATTCTCTTCATATTTTCCACGTTTTAAAATATGTTTTTGGATCTTATTTGCCTCACATTCTTTCTAAGGAAGATTAACTGAAGTATATTAAAATATTGGAAATATCCCAGTTCCCTCAAAGCTTAATAACTTATATGGAAGAGTATTTAAATTTTCATACTAGGAACATCATTATATAACCCAAAACCTATTTATTTATTTATTTATTTATCTATCTATTTATTTATTTATTTAAACATATTTTTGATGGGTTGGAACTTTTATAATCTTCTCCTCAACACTGTATGTTGACATCATTTTAAACAATTCCCCATTTAGCCTCAAGTAGGAGAAATATAAGAAGCAGCAACATGTTCCAAAATTCAAGTAGAATTCATACTCTCTCAAGAAAATAACATGATACAGAGCAAAGGAGACATTAAGTATTAACCCATTTCTTGAATAATCTTTTATATAAACTTAATGAGAATAAATAAAATCAGAAAGTGGAATAATTGCTTTTAAAATTGCCAATGAAAATTTTCTTTGCAGGTGTAATCAATTCTGCATATTTTAGCTACGGAAGACCCATATCCACTTGTGAACAATTGAGGGGGTTTGGTTTTTGTCTTTAGCTTCCAGCTTTCTACTTCCTAACAGCACAGCTGAGGTGGATCTTCATGTCTGTGTGACTCATTCACGAATGAATGCAATTTCTTTCCAAAAAAACAAGGGGTGTTTAAAACCGTTCATAGCCACCAGAGTCCACCAGCGCTGCCTAATTTAACAGAACATCCAAAGCGAGAGAGTGTGGCCATCTTCGCAAATATGAAATAACATTTAGAAGAATACATTGTAATTGAAGCAAACCTCAGACTTTCAATATAGAAACTATTTGTGGAAACTCAATTTTTCTCCCATAAAAATGAGATTTCAGTGACTTGTGCCTGCAAACCTTTTTTTTTTTTTTTTTTTTTTTTTTTTTTAAATAGAGCATTCAACTTAACATTTTGACAAAAAGTTCATTGAGTCAAGTTCAGCATCCGGATGCTTAAATAAAACCTATGTTTAGGTCCCATATAGGTCATGCTCAGGTCTTGCCCTCACCCTAGTTATAGGACACTGTGTCAGACTACACAGGTCAGTGCATTTAATAGTGTCTTTTTATAAAATAGGTCATGTCTTTTATTCTTAGTTTAACAAGTAGAAATCTATGCATCTTTTGTATTTCCTTGCTAAAATTTCTGGTGATAAATGTTCAATTAAAATGTTTAACTGCCACTAGAGGCACAGAAAATGAGTAATTATAGTAATTATAATCTATGGGGGACAAAGATTTATATTTTAAGTTTTGTATAATTGTATTGGCTTTTATAGCTTTAAAATATTGTTCCCTCTGTTGACAATAAAGTTGTAAACACACGTTGGCAGTAGATGCTATTAGGTTTTCTGGTCTTTTTCAATTTATGTTTTTATTAGTTTTTGCACAATGACAACAGAATATCTTTTTGCAATAATTCAAGCAATATGTATTAATGCCTAAGAGGACAAAGGAGACATACCATTATAAAAGTAAATTAGGCTGGTATAGTATCATATTTATAGGAATAGAGAAATTTTCATTTTATTATTGCAAGTTAATCATGTATGAATAAAATTGGGGAATATAATCAGTATAATATTTTGGAAGTACATCATGGCTATATTTTCATACAAGTATAATTGAAATTAGGGATTTAAAATTATGTGTCACCTCTACTGTGCCATTTTAAAAATTGCAATTATGTTTAAATGTCATGACTTAGTTACAGTAAGATAAATGTACATGAGATATGCACTATTCCCCATTTAAATTGAAAAGTCTGGGGACAGAAAAAATGATTATGCTCTATCTTTTCTTCACTCGACATAATGTAATAGCCTGAATTTCTTGGTCTCATCTGTCACTCCATCAACAGGAGAACAGTGTAGTAGGAGTCTGTAGAAGTCACAGATTTACACTGTTAGAGCTCTCTTTAGAGTTAGAATACATTAAAAAAAGCAAAAGCTTAAAAAATTTCCTCAATAGAAAACAGAAAATAATGGAATTCCAAAGCATTTAAAGAATCTCTCAGCATGGTGTGTCATACTTATTCGTGTGTATGATATTTTAACCACTATGTAACATTACATTGTATAGGGTGTCCCAAAATTCACGCAAGAAGTAATTTTGATAGAAAACATAGGTTTATAATTAAAAATTCTAAATTTTTTATTGATTCATAAAGTATACAGTATAGGGTTATGTATGGAATAGCACATCGGGTAAATGGCCTCCACGGCTTTGCTGGCACATACGCAAAGCCGTGGTCTTCATTGGTCTTCACTGTCCCTGCTCCTGGGCCATAATTGGTACTTGGTAATGCTTATCAAATTGAAGGGATTGAAATCAAAGGGCAACAGATATTAGAATCTGATTCAATAAATCAAGTAAAATTAGGATTTTATTTTTTTTGTTTTTGTTGTTAATGCTCATGCAAAATTCAAATCTTGTGTGAATTTTGGGACACCCTATATAAATGTATCAGAATGTGTAGACAAAGCCATAATCCCTCATTCCTCTCCCTGGAAATTTAGGGTGTTTGCATTTTTTAAAATGTTCTTTTATAAATAATGCTGTAACCTACAAAAATGTAACGTATTTTCATGCACATGTGGAAGTGTGACATTGTTTGGTCACATGCTGTGCATTTTCAACTATATTAGCTATTGACAAATTATTCTTCAAGTTTTATTCCTTGTTACTTCACAGCAAGTGTTTGAGAGTTCACTTTGTCCCACATCTTCACCAACACTTGGTATTATCTGAATTTTGTTGTTGTTAACAGATGATTGTGAAATATTGTTTCACTTTTGCTGATTATTGGAGAGAAGGATATTTTTACATCATTTATTGGCCATTGCTATATCTTATTTTGCAAAATTCTTGCTAATTGGCTTCTCTCATTTTACTACAGGTTTATATATTCCTTATTCACAGAATTCCATAATATAGTTTGATAATTAATTCTTCGTAGGTTAGATTTGAAAATATTTTCCCCATAAAGTTATTATAAAAAATTTGTATCTTAATGTTTAGGTTTATAAACTTTGAGAATAGTATGTTCTTTTAATGAAATGACCTCTTTCTCATTTTGAAGTGATCCTCTTTTTCCCTGGCAATATTCTGTGCTTCGTAGTCTGATTTTTCTATATTAATATACCTACTCCAACTTCTTCTAGATTGTTGTGTCAGGGTCATGAATGACAAAGGAAGACTGAGGCATTGGCGGAGACAGGAGGAATATGACAGCTAAATGCGCTGTGGGATCCTGGACCATGCCAATGAAAACAGTATACAAGTGATGAAACTTGAGTTAACTTCTATTGATTAGCTAACAGTCCGATATCCATGTTAATTTCCTGGTTTCAATCATTGTATACATAGAAAGATGTTAACATTATGAGAAGCTGGCTTAAGATATATGGGAAGTGCTTAAAACTAAAAGGGAAGTCCTTAAAAATAAGAAAAAATACATTTAAAAAATTTTTTAAAAATGTCAAAAATTTTTGAAAAAGTAAATTCTTTTAATACCTGATAGTATTCTGCAGAATAAAAGCCAAACTATTTAGTTATCCAATCAGATCTTGGGTCATCTGGTCCCTCCACATTTTGATAGATTCCTATCACTCAATCAGGGGACACCTTAACCTCTGGCTAGAACAGATGGCTTGCAATTTCCCTTACCTCCAGGCTTTGTAACATGTCTTACTCCTGCCCAGAAGCTATTCCCCATTTTCATTCCCATAGTTAACTTGACAGATTCTTTAAAACTCAGTGCATCGAATTCCTCCTCTTTATCAGGGTTGCCTAACCCGCCCCTGTTCTCACAACACCTGTGATTACCTTTCCCTTAGCACCCGCTGTAGATTGCAGTTTATGATTTACGTCTCTGCTCACTCCACCAGCCTCTGAGTGATCTGAAGACAGTGTCTGTTGTTATGGTGTTTGGATACTCAGTGCTACCTGGACTCTCACAATGACACATAATGATTCACATAATGAATGTTTGGGTCTTATGTAAAGTGAACCTATAATAGAGAATAAAATTGCTTTTATTCCATTATTTTTATAAAGGTGGATGGTATGTAGTCTTAAGATGTCACTGAAGATGCAACTGAAGATCAGTTTAATTTTATTTCTAAGTTTCTCTTCTTCTTATTCATAGAATTCTGAGGCCCTGTGATCCCACCTACAGAAATAAAAACATCATTCCAAACAAATCATTATTGATGATTGGAGGTCTTTTAAGTTTAAAATTCTGGCGAAATTGCATGAAGTTAACCTTAGTATGGTATTAGCTCAATTTTATTATTTGACAATAAATGCTGGCTGTATCTTTGTGTTTGTTCCTCTCCTTGCCTTCTTGTCCAGTGTTTGGGGTATTGATTGATAATTGGCTTAGATCTGAGGTCGTGCTGTGCTTCATTAGTCCTCCGGAAGCTCTGTATGGCACAGAGGAGTAGCACCCATGCTATGGAGCCAAACCACCACGATTCAAATTCCAGCCTGGCCACTTGCTGTGTGACGGTGAGGAAGTCAGTCAACCTTTCTGTGCTTTAGTTTCCTCATTAGTAAAACGAGAATAAATACTAGTTATAAACTCATTAGGTCATTGCTGGGATTATATATTACTTCACTGGACACACTCTGAATAGTGCTAGAACAGCTCCCGGCACATAGTAAGAATCATGTAAGTGTTAATAATAATAACAATAATAATAATAATAATTGCCATTTTTCTTTTACCCAACTTTTCCCTTGTCATTTCTCTTCAGTACAATGTTGTTACTTTTATTGCTACAAAAACTATGATTAAAAAGTCAAGTAAATTATGTATTTAGAGCACCACAGGGATGTGAAAGTTATGGGAAATAAAAGGCCAGGGAGTAGGCTTTAAATATATAAAGGGCTCTTATGTGGAAAGGGTTGGAGTTATTCTGTTTTTCAGGGACAAATGCTTAGAAGCTATAGCGAGGCTTATTTTGAATTTCTAGTAAATAGGTATGACAGAAATATAACAAGTAGAGAGACGCCCCTTCCCAGAAGTACAGAGATGACACTGTAAACCTCACGGCCTCTGAGAGAGCTTTTGATTCTTCAGGACTGTGTGACTCTAATAATTTTAGGAAGAGAGGGCTTTCTTTAGCCCTGCGGTAATATTGCAGGCCCCCAATTCTGTTTAACCAGTAAGAGAAAATCTGTTTATCTTATAGTGAACGATAGCATGGAAACCTGGGAAGAATGGACATGGATACTGGATGTGATTTTTGCCCATATCCACAACACCACCTTTTATAACGAATGGCGTGCTACTCACTTGTGAGGAAGAGATATATTAAGAGATACATTAAGAAGTAATAAAAGGCCCTAACCGGTTTGGCTCAGTGGATAGAGCATTGGCCTGCGGACTGAAAGGTCCCAGGTTTAATTCCAGTCAAGGGCATATACCTTGGTTGCAGGCACGTCACCAGTAGGGGGAGTGCAGGAGGCAGCTGATGAATGTTTCTTTCTCATCGATGTTTCTAACTCTCTATCTCTCTCCCTTCCTCTCTGTAAAATCAATAAAATATATTTAAAAAAAAGTAATAAAAGGTATATTACTTCTTAATAACCCTGTAAAATTCTTTAAATTATTGTTGGTATGTAAACTTTCACATCTCTATAGAGAATTTTAAATATGTGGAGGAAGAACAGGATAGATAGCTGGATCTGTAAAGAAATGTTTCTTTTCAAAAATGATTATTTTGAAAGCATCAGTGCGTGCCCACTATTAGTTGGACATCTATTGGCGGGTGCACTATGCTCATTGAAATACTGACCTTTACGCTGGGTAAATGCCCACTTAAACTTCTGAAGGACCGTGTTTTCTGGTAAGTTGTAGATTGAGGGATATGTCTACATTTCTTTCTCCTCAGAGGACTTGTGAATAGACTTACCATTCTATTTACCAATTTATACAAGAGTGACAAAAAGCTACTGTGGTCTAAAATTATTCCTGTTCGTTACACTGAACGGAAGTCCCTTCTTCATCCAGCAAATGTGTTTCTGAGAGGCCATCGAGCGCTGGGCCTGAGATGGGGGTTACTTGCAAGTGTGGCCTGGAGTGAGCTGCTTTTACCCTGGAAACTAGCTTCCTCATCATTACACGGATGAGAATGAAAATGACTCACATTCATTAGCAAACCTGTGGACCCAGTCATGTTTATTTTTTATTTTTAAAAATATGTATTTTTATTTATTTCAGAGAGGAAGGGAGAGGGAGAGAGAATCATCAGTGATGAGAGAGAATCATTGATCGGCTGCTTCCTACACTCCCCCTACTGGGGATCCTGCCCACAAAATTGAACCCAGGACCCTTTGGTCTGCAGGCCAACCCTCTGTCCACTGAGCCAAACCAGCTAAGGTGATCCAGCCATGTTTAAATTTAAATTTAGAAAAATCGTGCAGTGCATATGTCATATATTATTTAATATTGAATGGGGTTTGAGGCATCCTAGGATCCATGAATATTTACACTAAGTGCAAAAAATAAGATCTATAAACATCCTACAAAAGTTTAGATTAGCTTTGCCTTTAAATGAGTTTTGGCAGCAAACAAAAAGCAAAACCTTTTCATCTTCAGAGCTTTGCGTGTTTTGAAACAGCAGATGAAAGATCGTATACCTGTACTTGTCTAGTGCAAAGAGCAGTCCTGTAGATCAAATGTATGCATTAGAAAGCATTATATAAATGTAAGGCATTATTAATACCTATGTGCAGGATTTTATGAGTATTTTCCAGGCTTTCACTGGGTAGGAGGAGCTGGGGGGAAAGCTTTCATTGTGTTTTGTTTGAATCGAGTTTAAAGAGAAAAGATATTACAAGTTTTCTCCTAGTAGTGAATGATGCTCATACTATTAGATACCATTGGAATCAGCATGGGTTTATGTGTTTTCCAGAATTAAAGTTATCTTCTTACCAAAATCATATTGGTACGTTTCTGCTGTTGTAAGCTTACTTTAAATTATAGCTCAGAGATCTCAAGGCTTGGGATTCACCCATTCATTCATTTAGTAATCGCTCATTTTGAATTAGTATGTGTGGTGTAAACATTCAGCGGGAAGTAACATTAGCTCTAGAACTTGACGGAAGAGTTGTCTGTCAAAATAAAAAAAGATTGGAGATATATAAGAAATTCCAATTTAAGTGATAATTAGGCACAAAATGAAACTAATTGAAATGTTTAAAAGTTCATCTACAGATCTTGGCTATTTGTACGTAGATTTTTTAAAAAAGCAATAGGGAAGAGTCTTGTTGGAATGCATAGGGAGCTTCGTCCGCAGTGGGCCAAGAAGCTATAATTAGGATTACAGTGACATATTGTGGGCAATTGGGGCCAATAAAAGCTGTGAGGGCTCATCTGTGTAGGATTTCCTTCCCCAGAGAGCTCCAGAATGCTGGTCACACTCCAAGTCTTTCTTTGGTAAGCCACCCTTGAAGGACCTTGATTGTGACTACATAGGATACACTATACTGGCCATGACTTTCTTCTACCACTATTTGGTAAATAAAGTACTTAACTTGTCATTATCCTAAACTACTGCAATCAATACTATGTATGGGAATTTATCAATTAATACATTGAATTTACCTAACTCAGCAGCATCCTGAAAGTCACCAATACTCTTCCCTCTTGGGCAAAAGTGGATGAAAGTTTCACAAATGAGAAGAGTGAACTGAAGGTATGAACTCAAGGGAAGGCATAATGGTAAAAGCAATATACATGTTAATATACATGTTCTAGTTTTACTCATTTCCTAAATCAGCCTGACTTTAAATATTGAAACTTAATATATCTGGGTCTTAATTTTCTCTTATATGAACTATGGGGATAGATGTGATAATCCTGGTGTTGCTACCTGCTCAAAATTTTTATTGGAAGTTCAGTATAATTTGGTGCTTTTCAATTTCACTTTGGCCATGTGCTACGTATGCTTCAGTGATCCACCTAAATACAGAAATATCAGTGATTGTTTCTCCAGGTTGATGTAGTATTTCCTTTTCATGTTTGTTCTTGAATGAAAAAACACCACCACCATGCCACTTATAAACCACCTCTCACTTCTTGTCGTTCCCCAAGTTCTCTAGTCTTTGTCAGGCCAATGAAAAATTGACACTGCCACCTGGCCAGTGTTGCTCAGTGGTTGAGTGTTGACCTATGAATCAGGAGGTGAGGTTTCGATTCCTGGTCAGGGCACATGCCTGGGTTGCTGGTTCAGTCCCCAGTGTGGGGTGTGCAGTAGGCATCCGATCAATGATTCTCTTTCCTCATTGATGTTTCTATCTCTCTCTCCCTCTCCCTTCCTCTCTGAAATCAATAAAATATTTAAAAAGAAAACTGATATTGCTGCCATCTATGCACTTAAGTGATGAATGCACTGTAACACAACTGGATAGTTCATACTACATAGATCTTCTCAAATACTATCACATAACCACGTCTAACTTTTCAAATGCTTTCCTAGCTTTCTTATAAAAACATAATAATTACGAATCTTCTAGAAGTGACAGAATGAAAGTTTCAGAGTAAAAAGAAATTATTAAATGGAGCATGAGTAATGTGAGTAAATGAAAAGGAAGACATGATGTATGGGACATTAATAAAATAAAATTTATCCTGCAACCGGGCTTTGAAAATTGATAATGTGACTGAGAACTGGAGTTCAAATACCTCTAAAGAAAATGATTTTATGCTTTTAAATAATATGACTTTGGAAAGTGTCATATTGTTCAACTCCATCTATTTCCAATGTAGTCGATCTTTTTAATTTGGCAAGAAAATGCATCACATTTCTGTGTCTCAGTTGACTAAATTCATGCATTAAAAATTTTCTCTATCTGGATTGGAGGAGATAGCAGGAAGAATGGATGTGTTTTACTGTTGCTTTTATAGTATATAATATCTTACCTGGTGTTTTGGAATAAAAACCATTATTGGTTTCTCAATGATACTATAAAATACTCATTTAAATAGATCATGTTACAAATCAGGATGTAACTCAAGAATAAACTCAAGGAGTATACAATTTTATTTTATTTTATTTTGATGTTTTTAGTCCATGTTCTTTCTTAACTTGGAAAATATTCATAAGTTGCCTTGTATATACCAAACACTGTATGATCAGGGACTGGAGACACAATGATGAAAATGTAATTCTGTTTCCTTTCAAATAGATTATTGTCCAGCAGAGGAGACCATTGCCTTCACTATTACTAATTATGATAAAAATAGTAATAGTTCCCATCTTTGGAGTGCTTACTGTATACCAGATACTGTACTTTCTACTTTACATAAATAACCTAATTTAATTATCACCACAATCCCATGAAGTAGATGTAATGCCATTTGTCAGATTAGGAAGATGAAGTTGAAGAAGCTAACTTGCTTCAAGTCTCCTAGCAAATCCAATAGTTGAAGAACAAATACTAAAACCTGGGCTCTCTGACCCCAAAGCAAAAGCTCGTAACAATTACATTATGACAATGGGACGAATGTCATCACGGGTGTATAAAAGGCTGGAGTAGCATGGATACATGAAGTGATTAATTTCATACCAAATCAGGAAAGAGCAAAGCCATGGAAAACCTTCATAGAGAAAAGACATTCTATGGAGTCTGGACAGGTGAAGAGTTACTCACTAGGACAAGTGAACAAAGGTGATTACTGACAGAGGGAATACCATAAGCAAGGGGTTGAGTGAATTCTGGCTTCTGAGAAAGGTGGGCAGTTCGAGATGACTAGGCTTCTAACCTCAGGTGCAGAGTGGAGGGACAGAGACCAGCCTGGACAGGTGCATTGGAGTTGGGTCAAAAACAATCTATTTAAACCACATTAAAGACATAGATTTTTACTGATGTGGGTATGGATCCTACAAATGATTTCTCAACAGGAAAATGTCAAAATCAGCTCTGCTTGAGTGGGACCTGGCCATTGCGGAGAGTAGACCTGGACAAGGAGGCGAGGTAAAGTGAAATCAACAGACCTCAACATAGCAGTAGTCATGTGGAAAGAGAGAAGTGCGAGAGAAAGTTCAGGGATGGGATCAATTCAATTTCAGAGTGCACTGTGGGGGTGCGGAGCATTTCCAAATAACCCCACGATCACTGTATTTGGTAATAGGATAGAGGGGAGAAACAGAAGAACAAGCAGGTTTGAGAAAAAATGAGCATCGCGATGAAATGTTGACTTCCAGGAACCCAGTACAGTCAGGTTGAGATGTCCAGTGGCTGTAGACGAGACAATGCAACTACTGGAAACATAAACATGAAGTAACCATTTCTTATGCTGATTCGAAAATGTCAGCAGGAAATTCCTCCCAGAGAAAACCCTGATGGCCACAATGAACAAGGTTCATGAGTCACACCTGACTGTTTGCTCTGCTCTCCTACTGCCCACAAGGGCACAGCTTTGCGGCTCTGCGCCCATTCCGGTGTGAAGGCAGAGATTCTCGCCAAAGACATCCTAACCTGAATGTGTGCGTATAGAGGGGGTACATTCTTTCCCCCAAAGGGAAGAACTCGATTCATCCTTGAAAGACAGCTTAGTGAAAATATACATGTACTTATTTTCTAAATAGTCCTCTTTGAATATTTTTAAAGTTAAATTACTACGTTTCTTTCCATATGTGAATTATTGAAGTAAATAAGCACAATTAGGCTTCCAAATATCATTTCAAATATGTTTCTTCTGATGTGTGGTGATGTCAAGGTACATATATAGAATTCTTCCAAGTCAGGATTCCTAACAAATTCTTGTATTAAGAAATGTGAATTTCAGGTACCCAAGTAAAATTCTGTTAGCCCATTAGTCACTTAGGTATACAAGTAGTTATTTTGGTACCTGAAGATTTTAACAAACAAAATAAAAACAAATCTTATTACATGCATTTTTGATAAATCTTCCGTAATCTCGATAAATACATAATTGGCTCAATTTCAATTTATAGCCAACAGTCTTGTAGTGCTTTTCTAAATTCATATTTTTTGCTTTTAAAGGATGGATGCATCACTAAACAGTCATTAGGACCTTTAAATTGGAAAATAACTTCTCGTCTGCTACCTCATTTTATACTTTAAAATAATCTGAGAAGATATTAACTAATTTTACAGATGAAAAACAGATGCTAAAAGATTAAACAGGAAATATGTAATAACTCTATGTCGTAATTTTACAAAGTATAGAGTAAAATACCTGACCCTTAACTACAATAAAATTATGTTATGAACACATTTAAATGCCTTGCAAATAGCTCTGAGAATTCAAAGCACATAAAACCTCCCTTTTTTAACCTTCAACGTGCCATGAAAGATGATCTCAATGGTGTTGATTCTAAGATGATCTTCACAGCCACAAACCAGCATTTCCTTCCACTTTATTGATGTATAATTGCCAAATAAATTGTTAAGTATTTCAAGTGTACAATGTGATGATTTGCTATATGTAAACATTGCAAAAGGATTCCCCCGAATGAGTAAAAGAACACATCCACCACCTCACATGTTTACTTCTTTGTGTGTGTGTGAGAACATTTTTCTACTCTCTCGGCAAATTTCAATTACAGGCCTATTATGGCCCTTGGCTTTATTGCACTTCACAGATGTTGCATTTTCTTTCTTTCTTTCTTTTTTTTTTTTTTTTTTTTTTTTTTTTTTACAATTAAAGGTAAGATCCTCCAGCAACAAAGAGATTATGAGTCCCTTTATTGCAGTGGTCTGAAACTGAACCTGCAGTATCTCCCAGGTACGCCTGTATACAATACAGCATTATCCACTATAGTCGCCATGTTAGAGACCTCATTCATCTTATAACTGAGAGTGTGTACCATTTTACTAACCTCTCCTATTTCCCCTCCCTCCAAGCCCCTGGCAGCCACTTGTCTACTTTCTGTTTCCGAGTCTGACTTTGTAAAAAGGTTCCCCATGTAGTTGATGCTAAACAGTGTCTGTATTTATCTCTCTAGCTTTCATTTAGCAGAATGCTCTCCAGGCATAACCATGTTGTGCAAAAGACAAGAACTTTTTCAATTTTAAAAAAATGTTTAACAACATTCCATTGTGTACATACACACCACGACTTCTTTATCCATTCCTCTGTCGAGGGACACTTAGGTTGTTTCCATGGCTTGGCTATTGTAAACGATGCTTCAATGAACATGGAGGCATACATATCTCTTCAAGATAATGATTTTGTCTCCTATGGATATTTCCCCAGGAGTGAGACTGCTGGATCACATGGTAGTTCTATTTTTAATTTCTTGAGGGCCTCCATACTGTTTTCCGTAATGTTTGCACCAGTTTACATTTCTACCAACAGTGCACAAAGGTTCCCTTTTCTCCAGACCTTTTCACATATTTGCGATCTCTTTTCTTAAATAATAGCCATCTCAACAGGTGTTTGATAGTATTTCATTGTGTTTTTTAAAATAACAGCTTTATTGATCTATAATTCACATGACTTACAATTCACACATTGACAGTGTATAATTAAGTGGTTTTAGTACATTTACACATATGTGCAGCCACCACCATAGTAAATTTTTAGAACATTTTTATGACCTCAAGTTGAGACTCTCTACCTCTTTATCCTCCACCCCAACCCTAAGCAGCTGCTAATTTATTTTCTGTCCCTATAGATTTTCCCATTGTGAACATTTCATATAAACAGAAGCATACAGTATGCTGTCTTTGATGACTTATTTTACTTAGCATAATTATTTCAAGGTTTATCCATGTTGTAGTATGAATCAGAATATCATTTTTTAATTTTTAATTCTTTATTGTTTAAAGTATTACATGTTTCCTTTTTTCCCCACTGACCTCTCCCCAGCTGTCCCCACCCTCCAGCACATGTCCTCACCCCCTAGTGCAGGTTCCCAACCTGTGGGTCGCGACCCCCTTGGGGATCGAACGACCCTTTCACAGGGGTCGCCTAAGACCATCAGAAAACACATATTTTTGATGGTCTTAGGAACCGAGACACCGCTCCTCTGTCTCCAGGCGGGTCCGTCCACATGCAGATACGCCCACATACGAGTACCCAGCGTATTAAAGGGTCGCGGCATTAGGAAGGTTGAGAACCACTGCCCTAGTGTCTGTGTCCATTGGTTATGCTCATATGCATGCATACAAGTCCTTGATCTCTTACCCTTTCACCCCCTGCCTTCCCTCTGAGGTTGGACAGTCTGTTCAATGCTTCTATGACTCTATGGTTCTATTTTTGTTCATCAGTTTATGTTGTTCATTATATTCCACAAATGAGTGAAATCATGTGATATTTATCTTTCTCTGACTGGCTTATTTCGCTTAGCATAATGCTCTCCAGGTCCATCCATGCTGTTAGAAATGGTAAGAATTCCTTCTTTTTTACAGCAGCATAGTATTCCATTGTGTAGATGTACCACCGTTTTCTAATCCACTCATCTGCTGATGGGCACTTAGGCTGTTTCCAAAACTTAGCTATTGTGAATTGTGCTGCTATGAACATAGGGGTGCATATATCCTTTCTGATAGGTGCTCTTGTTTTCTTGGAATATATTCCTAGAAGTGGGATTACTAGGTCAAATGAAGTTCCATTTTTTAAATTTTTTGAGGAAACTCCATACTGTTTTCCACAGTGGCTGCACCGGTCTGCATTCCCACCAGCAGTGCAAGAGGGTTCCTCATTTTTTATTGCTGAATAGTATTCTATTGTAGATATAGGCCACATTTTGTTTTCCATTCATCAGTTGGTAGATATTGGGTTGTTTTCACTTTTTGGCAATTATAAATAATATCGTTATGAACAGCTATGTTGACCACCTTTTCATGTACCTGCTGGTGATTATGTCTTCTTTGGAAAAAAGGTCTACTTTGATCCTTTGCCCATTTTAAAAATTGAGTGTGTTTTTTTTCTATTACATTGTATATTTTGGTACAGGTTTTGCAAATATTTTCTCTAATTCCATAGGTTGCATTTTCACTTTGTGATGGTTTCCTTTTGCTCTGTGGAAGCTTTTTAGTTTGATGTTATCACACTTGTTTATTTTTGCTGTGTTACCTTTGTTTTTGGTGTCATATCTAAAAAGCATTGCCAAAACACATGTTGAAGATATTTTATCCTACATCTTATGTTTTAAAAATTATTTATAATAACTTAAGAAATAGTTCAATGTTATCCCTGATCAAAGTAGCACAATTTTTTAACATGGAAAAAAACTGTAATTCATAACAAAATATTTTATTGACATAACGTATATGAAATATGGTGTTTAGCAAACAGCTCAGTTGAAGTAATTTTTCTTGGTTAAAGTCAAGGATATCTATTAAATTATATATATATGTATATATATATATATGTATAATTGAACAACAAAAATAAATTTATAAATCAACTCTAATTTAAAAATATGTCTGCTTGATCACTTATATAATCTCTCTGGGAATTGACAAGCCTCTTTTTAGAAAACTGACTTGGAACTGGCAAACAGAAGACAAGGACATTGGCATGAACTGCCCATGAACTCACCTGTGAGGCCTAGATATTGATTTGATTACTAGCAGACAATGGTCAGCAGCACATCATAACAAATAAGATACATTTTAGTTGAAAAAATGATCAGCATTTAAACAATAGATAAACTTTACAAAGTAAGAGGCTACAGACAAAAAACACTATATAGTAAGTCTGTGTTTAGCCCAACCACATTAATAAAATCCTTTTTAACATTCTGTGAACTACAGCAATAGAAAGAAGGTCACTGACTATGTCGAAGCAGTAAATGTTTTATTTCCCTCTCCTTTGAATAACATCTTTCTGGTGCCATAGGTGAAACTTCCCATTATTTCCTCACTGTGAGTCTGAGGAGTAAGAAAGCCCGGAGAGGGGGAAATGAAAAGGAGAAGGATCAGGAGAGGTCAAGGAAGAGCATGATGCCAAAATATTGCCCACTTTCCTTATGCTTTCTCTCACTCTCCTTTTTTTCTCCCAGATGCCGCATTTGCAGCTGCATGCTAATTCCTTAGTTTAAAAAAAAAAAAAAAATCCGAAGTTGTTTTGTTTTATTTTAGGAACATGAGAGAGAAAAAGAGAAAAAGAAATAGAGGACAGAGGCAGAAACAGAAAGACAGAGAGACAGACAGAGTAAGAGAAATTAGTTGAACAAAAGTCAAAGAAGAATATTAGAAACAAGATAAAACTGCCCATGTTTGCCACTTTTATTCAGCTTAGTACGCCAAGGCCGAATTGGAGCAATTAGTCAAGCATAAGAAATAAAAGTCACCCAGCTGGTATGGTTCAGTGGTTGATCAGCTACTTATGAACCAGGAGGTCACGATTCAATTCCTAGTCAGGGCACATGCCAGGGTTGCAGGCTCGATCCCCAGTGTGGGGCGTGAAGGAGGCAGCCGATCGATGATTCTCTCTCATCGTTGATGTTTCTCTCTCTCTCTCCCTCTCCCTTCCTCTCTGAAATCAATAAAAGTATATTTTAAAACAAACATAAATGTAATTATATACATTACTAGAGGCCCAGTGTACAGATTTGTGTATTGGTGGGGTTCCTCAGCCTGGCCTGTGGGGATCGGGCTGAAGCTGGTTCTCTGACATCCCCTGAGGGGTCTGAATTGCAAGAGGGTGGTTCTCAGGTGACGCACCCTGGAATCGGGCTCCCTCCTCTCTGGTTCTGGGTGTGTCAC
Source organism: Myotis myotis (assembly GCF_014108235.1). Lineage (NCBI taxonomy): Eukaryota > Metazoa > Chordata > Mammalia > Chiroptera > Vespertilionidae > Myotis > Myotis myotis. The sequence continues at coordinate 4,300,285 of NW_023416401.1, read as the reverse complement.
CCGAGAACCACAGCTGCCAATTCACCACAGTTCAGCAGCTCCTGCATTGAGTGTCTGCCCCGTTGTGGTCAGTGCACATCATAGCTACTGGTTGGCTGGTCACTTAGGCTTTTATATATATAGATTATGACTATTATAAATGATTAAAAATAATGCTTAGAACAGTAATTATGTTATCAATTCACAATTTCATTGCAGATAATATTTCATGCTTGGATATAAAACTTGGTATAAAATTTCTCATGAAAAGTTACATTCAGTTCAATGTGATTCAATCTAAAGTAATCCAAAAGTTAAGGTAAATCAATACTGAGAGACAGTGAAAACAAATACATTCCCCTAATGGTGCGAAGTGTCATTGTAAATTTTCCCTGTGAGCAGAACGAATCACCGTGTGTATCAGGACTTTAATGTGTCTATTTCCATGTGTCTAGCATTTTACTACACTGGACTCAGAAACTGACTGCTAAGCAGCCACTATTACTAACTACTAGCAAGAAATCAACTACTAAACAGCTCTCTGGCATGGAAATAATAATGTGAATTCCACTCTTAATATTTTGATTTATTTTTATCACCTGAATGTAATGATAGACAAATAGATTTGAAACTCAGATGTTTAAACTATACTGTCAAAGGAAGTGACAAGGACATGGTTAAAGAGGATGGATTAATAGCACATAGAACTGAGATGAGGTATGTGGGCTAATTATAGAACTAATGAGCTAGTTAATCATTCTGAGAACAAAACCATTGCTTCCATTTCCTTCATCTGGTGGGAGGCTTGTACTGATGACTTCTAAAGTTCCCACAGGACCTAGGATTCTATGACTCTGCAACTTACTATAATTTATGATTTGGGAACCCAATTAATATGAAAGTGTGGGAAGTGAATTATATCTTTTAGGGCATTGCAATCATGCTTTAGTCACCTAAGTAGAAGAAACAGTTAATATACAAAGTTCCTAGCTTTATTATTGTGGAGTTCTGGATCAATAAATAGAGGAGGATAGTAAAATGTCGAAAACAAAGCAATATACACCAAATGTTCTCTAATGAATTATGATTATGTCCCATGTCTAAATTGGTATCTTAAGATGATCAATGTATTCATTGTACTAGTCAAAGCAGGGAAACTGAAATCTTGAATAAAAATAAACATGAACAATGAATGGACTGATTGATAGATTAGGCCAAATTATCTTGTGTATTGTGTATTATTGTGTCGTGTAGACCTAGCCTATAGGGGTGTCGGAGGGACAATTTATTAACTTCAGTCAGCCAGGGTACACTTGCATCCACTCTCACACCCTGGAGTCCTATGTTCTGTGTGCCAGCTCATTGATACAAAGGGGTAGTGGGTCTTGACCTTCTACCTCTGACACTCTCCAATTAGAGAGTGATTTTATTCTGAGGGGTGCCTAATTCTTAGAGTGTATGTTATAGGGCTATGTATCTGGAATAGTGGGATGTGATTTTTGTAAAAGAATATGTATACTACATATACTGTTTACATTTGTATTTTTATAAAACACACATACATATATGTATATATACATGTACATGCATATGTCACAAATATACATAAATATATTTATACTAGAGGCCATGTGCACAAAATTCATGCAGGGAGTGGGGGTCCCCTCTGCCAAGACTGCACCCTCTCCAATCTGGGACCCCTTGGGGGATGTCTGACTGCCTGGGATCGGGCCTAAACCGGCAGTCAGACATCCCTCTCACAATCTGACTCCTAACTGCTCACCTGCCTGCCTGCCTGATTGCCCCTTACTGACCTCCTGCTGGCCTAGTCGCCCCTAACTACCCCCCCAGCCTGGTTACCCCTTACTGCCCCCCCGCCCACCAGCCTAGTCGCCCCCAACTGCCCCTCCCTGCCAGCCTGGTCATCCCCAATTGCCCTCCCCCTGCTGGCCTAGTTGCCCACACAGCCTGCTGTTTAGTCATTTGGTCATCCCTCACTAACCCCCCCACTGGCCTTGTCACCCCACGCAGCCTGCTGTTTAGTCGTTACTGTTACTGTGATGGTGTCCTGTACAATTTGCATATTCCTCTATTATTAGTATAGACATCTATACATATTATTCGTCTGGACTCATTTAATATAAAAGATTAAATTAAATTGTTATTTCTTGTTCTACAGTGCTCATTAGCTGAGATAAATTTTGTTTCCTACTAGTCCTGATGTGTTTCAATTTGGACAATAAATTCTCCCTCTACTGTCACAAACACATAATGTCAGTTATTTCTTTGAGTCATAAATTAAATGTAGCACATCCCTAGCCCTTCCTTATCCATGAAATACGAGGCTTAATGCAGATCTTAAGGCTTCAGATGAATGTGAAAGGATGTGCACTTTTCCAGTGAATTCAAAGCACCTTCCGTTCAAGTATTATATATATATCTAGTGGCCCAGTGCACAGATTCATGTACATCAAAAGGAAATTAATTAGAAGAAATATTTTAATATTGCTATTCACCCTTTCTCTATAATAGAAGTGTCAACCAAATTCATGATCGACAATGACAGATGGAAACACATGCATGCAATTGGTACCAGCAAGAGCTTTATATGTATTATGCATGCATAAGTCAACTTAGCCTTTTATATATATAGAATAAACTTGCTTAATTAGACCTGCTTTCTGATGTAGCTAAACTTTTTCCAGCCCATTGAAGCACCCCAAATTCTCTTTCAGGTAATTGTCAGCAACACAACAGTCAATATCAACACGAAGCAGACTATTATTGTAGATCATGCAGGGAGAACAATGGGTAAAATATTTAACTGCAGCAGTGTTGGACTATATTCTGTGCAGTGAGAAAACCTGAAGTCATTTTCAAGGTCCACCATTTCTTCTTTTCAGTTGGGTCAAGTTTCTAAGCTTTCTAAATCTCCATTTTCCAGCTAAAAAAAAGAAAACAGGATTCCACTGAGTCTCCTATCTACCTACTCTAGGACTTCTGTGAGGATCAAATGAGATGAGGCACGGGAAAACGCTTCACAGACATTTTGTTAAAATGTGAAATGTTTCCACCTGCATAAAGCAAGTTGTGTTCCTGGGCTGAAGAAACTCCAAGGAGGCTAGTCACTAGGGAGAGGAAGCCAGGATATACGTGACGTCATTACCTGGATGGTCGAACACTTAGCATATTAGCCTTTTATATATATAGATTGTTACAAAGGTTTTCAATCTACACTAATAAAAGAGAAAGATGCAAATAGACCTTACCTTCTTCACGATGCCCACCAGCCAATCAGGAGTGAGTATGTAAATCAACCCAACAAAGATGGTGTGTTAATTTGCAGACGCAAGCGCTGAGCAGTCGGGGGCGGGGTGGGACACAGGCATTCTGCACTGCCCCAGCCACTCCAAGCTTCTTGGCAGCGTGGGAAGGTGGAAAGGTGGCTCCGGGCCAGAACAAAGGCAGAAAAGTGGCTCCGGGCCAGAGCAAAGGCAGAAAAGTGGCTCCGGGCCAGAGCAAAGGCAGTGCCGGCAGTCAGGGGAAGGAAGGCCCATTCTTGCACGAATCTTCGTGCATCAGGCCTCTTGTCAATATATAAAACTTCTGGTTTTCTCTTTTTACATGTAATAAGTAATCAGGACTTGATTGATACAATAGCAAGGTTGTAAAAAAGGATATGTCATGCTGAAGACAGCACAAATAACAGTTTATTTCTTTGGCAAAATATTTCAGAAAAAATATATAAATTTTTAAAAACTTTGTATTAACCTTATTCACTGTATCTTTCCCATTAAATTGCATTAAGTCAGATTAGGGTTGACTGATATAAAAAAGTAGTATACATGTCAGAGAAATTTTGACTTTTTACACAAATTTGGAGTTTACTTTTAGGAAGTGAAGCAACAATAGCAATGATAGGATGAAAGCAGCCAATACTGATCATCAATTAAGGGCAGTTCACCTCTGCAGAGACTGCAGGTTAAGGTACATTGTGGCGTTCATGGCTTTGATCTGTTAATTTATCTTTTCTAATTCAAATGACCTCTAAAGCAACAGACTCTCGGGAAATGATTATCATCTTCCAGATTTTCTGTGCATAAGTTTACCTTGATTTTTAACTCCCCCAGAGTATGATCCCAACGGACAGATGCTAAGGAAGTACTATTGAGTGAATGCCTGGTATACGGCTAATAGGCTTTATCTATCAAATCCCATTGTTCTGAGGCCAGAGTGGAACTTATTTGAATTTGCTCAAAAAACAAAAAAAAAAATGTATTTGAGCTTTCACTACTATAATTATGCTCACATTATAAACAAAATAAAACCCAAAAGATTAGATAAACATACTGAGACACTGGTGTAGGAATTTGTTGATTTCCTATGGTTGTGTATCTGTAAGCGTGTAATTCATTCCATGTTAGTTTTAAGTATTAATGTTAAGTTAGCTCACTATGTTAACTAAAATCAGAAAGACTCAGTTTTACTGGAATCTACCAAAGACAACTTGGCAGGTTTTTGAACAAGAATCTTGTATGAGCCTGGGCAGTGTAGCTCAGTGGTTGAGTGTCAACCCATGAACCAGGAGGTCATGGTTGGATTCTGGTCAGCGCACATGCCTTGATTGTGGACTCTATCCCAAGTAGGGGGTGTGTAGGAGGCAACCCATCAATAATTCTCTCTCATCTTTGATTTTCCTCTCCCCCCCTCTCTCCCCCTTCCTCTTTGAAATCAATAAGAATATATATTTTTCTTAAAAAAGAATCCTGTGTAATTTGAATGAGATGTTTCTAAAATATGGAATAATTTCTAGATGGATTATTTACTGTTAATCTGCATGATTAGAAATTTTAATTTTTTTTTGCTTTTGTCTCTGCTATATTTATAGATAGGGTATATATGAGTACAAAATTTATCCATAAATCTCTTAGAACAAAAGATTCAAATAAAACTCCATAACCCTCGTTCTTTCCTTCCCTTGTAAATCGCAAATGGAACCCATTTGGATAACAGCTTCTGTACTTATTTAATCCGAACTCTTGGCAAATAACAGCAGAGTGCCTCCTGGAATAACAGCTAACTTTTCACTGTTTTACCATCCCAGGCATCTGCCCTGGGAGCAATGAGCTCTAATACTGAGCCATGTCACACTGACCCTGGGAAGCAATTCGGTTAAAATGAGTGACAGAGCCACTGCGCCATGGAAAGCCTTTCCTAATAAAGCCATCAAATGAGTTTGACAAGGAGGTGATGCCTTAGGCCCTTTTATGCAAACTGAAGGCTCCAGCAGGGGCCAGGGCGGCAGGGCTCCACCTCCCAACTGATGGGGCTGTGAGCTGAAGCGGCTCAAAACATCGCCCGCTGACCGCTTGCGAGTCTTCTATTGTGAAAACCACATGGATCGAAGAGATTGGACAAGCAGGTGCCATTCTAGTCCACGCCGACATCCTGATTTTGTGGATCTCACTCAAAATAATTTACTTCACACTGTGTTGACATGTGGCAGTAGATTCACAACAATTGTGGAGGTTTATCAGTCAACTTGATAAAAATTAATTTTTCAGAAATATACGATTCAGACATGCAGCTTTGTATAAGGCAATATGCGGTTCACACCTCTCTAGAGTCTCATACAAATATTGTTCAATTGAATATGTATTTATTGAAAATAATGTCTATATTTTTACAAAGTAACCATTACACTATCACTTTTACAAGAATCAGTTCTTGAAATCTTAAAAAACTTAGCTATTTTATTGTTAAGTTTAGAGTGTTCATAGGAACTAGGCTTTAACTTGCAAATATATAGCACTCTTTTGTGATTTTCAAATAGCCAAGGTAATGTTGAAAATGTAGTTGTGTTAATTTAGAACTTATTATCATGTGCACTGTAAAGTTAAAATTACTTAGAGTGACTGAATGATCATTTGGCCAGATCTAGCACTTTGAGCACTTAGGATATGCTAACATTTAAAAGTTGATATTCAAAGGAAATGTAATTACATATATTAATATTAGACAATTATTCTGTCCCACTGCAAAAAAATGTTTCTAATCTGTTATAAGATCATTTATAAGATCAATACAAGTCTTTCAGGCAAAATATTAATAACAGCAACTGAGAACGACAAAAAAATAGTAGATTCGTATAATTTTTCTCACTTAAACTGTTTTGTCCCCTTGTCCCATATTAAGTGGTATTAAATATAGTAAAATATATCAAACTGTCAAATTTTTTACTTCTCTGAAGTATTAATTTTGTGGGCTTTGTTTTATAGACTTCTATAACTTATTTATAGGCTATAAAATATAAAATACACACAACAAACTAAGGTGAGCATCCTCCTCCAGTTTATTTTTCTCCCATTTAAAAGAAAATCACTTTATATTTTTCATTCTTCCTTGGCCTGACCTTGACTCGTCATTCCTGAGAATTAATGGAACTCAGTCAGCTGAATTCTTCTCAATTCACATTTCACATTTCTCTACTTCGGGTTTCCTGACAAACACAGAAGTTACATGATTTATTTGCAAGGGAAAAGAATGACCTCACACATGGCATCCATAACTACATGTTGAAACGCACAAAGGCCTAGACAAGAATAATGCACAGAGTGGGTCACACTGATCAGTGGCCGTGAGGAATGACCACAGGGACTTCTCGCCCTTCCAGGCCCTTGCCTGGCTCCAGGACCCAGGCTTTGCTTCAGGAAAAGAAAGCCATTTTGGTGTGATTGAAGGCTGCTCAAGTCTCTCCTCTCTCCGCCTCCCTTTCCTGCTCCAATCATGGAGCTGGAAACAGAGTTTAGCAAACTAGACCAACTTTCTAAACTTTTCAAATAGAAACACGAGGCCCGATGTGGTGGGCGGCTCCAGTAGAGCTAGGGTGAGTTAATGTGAAGCAGACTCTGAGAAGGAAATGAGCAATCAGCCCTGAGGAAATTTACTGGGAAGAGCTCTGTCAATGGACAGTAAGGGAGAAAGAGCCAGAATGAGGCAGAGAGGGCAGTTGAGCTGCAATAAAGTCACAATGAAGGCTCCGGCTCCAGAACTCTGAATCTCAGAGAGCCTTGCCGAGTTGGGCAAAGTGACTTGTGCACACCTGTATCCAGAACAGAATCCTGTGGCCATTCCTTTCAGCAGGGACGGCTGGGAAGTTGCCCTCAAAAGGAACAGCTTGCCTTAAACACAATGGGCGTATTTCCATTTGGACACAAATTGGGATCCTCTTAAGGAAGAAGAGGGCGGGAAGGACTGACTCAAGGTGAGCAGTTAACCAAACTGGCCACTTAACATAAGTAAACCTTAACATGTAATAAGAGAGGCTCAGACATCCATTCCTCCCTACTTTCATGTATGTTAATAATTTTCCACATAAAAAACTTAAATATTTTTTCATTCAGCAAACCTTAGAAAGTTTGATGTAACATTCACTCAAAAAATCAAATTACACCATTTTTCTATACTCACTAAAATAAAATGATGTGAGGGCAAAGGAAAATGGCAATGAATCCAAATGTGTTTTGGCCACTTTGCTCTACATTTCTTGGGCTTCATCTCAGCTCTTCTGCCCATGCAGTTTCAGCTTGGAGCTGGCTGCCTGTGTAGGAATCATGGGCATGTTCTTAACTTGTTTCCACTTTGACAAGTAAGTTTTTTTAGAGATGCAAAATGTTAAATAATATTTAAAGAATAACATGGAGATGGTGTTACAGATATGAAGAAAGTGGTCAGAGTTTTAGTGCAGCGAAGGGCCCAGAGTGAGGGACCCGTATGCTACATGGATTCTCACCTGTCTGGTCGCAGAGAGCACATGTAGGTCAGGGGGAGGGGGGGTTGTGTGCTCATGAGAAAGCCTAAGGTTCCGCTTGGAGGCACAGTCACAGGAAGCATCAACAGTGTCCTGTCCATCTGGGATATCTCCATAAACTCCATGAAACAATCTGCTCTCTGTAATCAGGTTCTCAGTTAATGGAGATGGGGTGAGAGAGGATGAGAAGCCGATCCCAAATTGGTTCCAGAAAAGCTTATCACTAGGTGATATCAATTTTCTTCTACACCGGACATGGACTAATATGCTACATGGGAAGCACTAACTAAGAAGCCATCCAATGACGCTGTTGTCATGACAGGGATGTGGGGCCAACGATAAGGGAGCTTACATGTATTCAACATCTATGGCACACCTGGATATGTGTGTGTGTAAAGATTATATGTTTTTAGTATCTTTTTTATTGGTTTCAGAGAAGGAGAGGGAGATAGCAACATCAATGATGAGAGATAATCATTGATCGGCTGCCTCCTGCACAGACCCACGCTGGGGATTGAGCTCCCAATCCAGGCATATGCCCTGACTAGGAATCAAACCATGACCGCCTAGTTCAGTGGTTCTCAACCTTCTGGCCCTTTAAATACAGTTCCTCATGTTGTGACCCAACCATAAAATTATTTTCGTTGCTACTTCATAACTGTAATGTTGCTACTGTTATGAATTGTAATGTAAATATCTGATATGCAGGATGGTCTTAGGCGACCTCTGTGAAAGGGTCGTTCGGCCGCCAAAGGGGTCGCGACCCACAGGTTGAGAATCGCTGGCCTAGTTCATAGGTCAATGCTCAACCACTGAGCCAGGTCAGCTGGGCAAGATTACATTTTTTAAATCTCTGTGTATTATATCAATAAATATGCATGAGTATATGTTGCATATATGCTATGTGATTATATATACAAATGTATGATTGTTATACAAATTATGTGATTCTATACTATATATTACATGATGCATGAAATATATAATATATATTTTCTCTCCCAGTGGGCAGATGAGGAAACAGAGAAAGAGTGAACTTGCCCAAGGTTTATCAGCATGCATCACATCAATAATGATGACATGAGCCGCCCTTGTCACTGGGAGTGAATAAAGAGCGAGCGAGCCCTCAGGATAAATGAATGACTGAAACTGTCAGGTGGAGGATGTGGCCAGTCATGGGTATTCACAGCGATTTAGGGAAACCTCTGCCATCTGCCTGAACTGTGATTCTGCTGCCGGATGATGATGTATCTGAGAGCGAATATTTTATTAATAATTATTATTACTCCAGTGAATCCTGAGCAGTTGCAGTCTGAGGAAAAAAGTGTTCCATTGGATAATTGGTGATACAGAGAAGCAGATAAAAAGGCTGAAAAGCAAGAAAGTGGTCAAGCAACCGCTACACTGACAGGGGTAGGCCAAAGGGGCCCGCAAGGAACTGGAAAAGCTCCCCGTTGTTGAACCTAGAACTATTTGAGCAGCAAAATAAGCAAAGCAGCATTGTATCAAAACCCAAAGTATAAGCTAAATATCCATGAGTCGACCCTGATATAGGTAAGTTACTGACCACACAAATAATTGGGGAATAGACAAACCTCCCATGTGAAGTATTTCAAAACATTTATGTAGATACCTTGTTCTCAAGGAAGTGGAGAGAAATACCTGCTCTTTTTTTTAAAAAAAATATTTTTTTATTGATTTCAGAAAGGAAGGGAGAGGGAAGGGGGATAGAAACATAAATGATAAGAGATAATCATTGACTGACTGCCTCCTGCATGCCTCACACTGTGGGGATGGAACCCACAACCCGGGCATATGGCCCAATCAGGAATTGAACCGTGACCTCTGGTTCATAGGACAATGCTCAACCACTGAACCACACCAGCTGGGCTGAGAACTTCCTGCTTTTTTAAGTGCAGCTGCTCATCATGACTTCATTCTGAAGAATGTGGTATTGAAAGGGGAATAAAGGGCTAACTTTACAGTGGGAAACCTGACAAGCACGACCTCATCCCAGGGACCGAGGCAACATCAACAGTGAGATGTCGTGTTGACAGGATGTGCCCTTAATGTGATGTCATGACAATGGCACTCTACCTCTGAGGTCTTTACATAACCCAGTCTAGGCATGAGGAAGGCCATCAAATTCCGACAGAGGTGCATCCTATAAAGTCCATGGCTGTGGTCTTCAGACACTGCCACGGTCATCACAAACACGACCAGGCTGAGAAAGCTCCCTTCTGAGAGATGCTGATGGAGACATGAACAGTGAATATGATGTTATCCTGGGTGGGATCCTGGAACCAGAAAGGGCATTAGGAAGAACTAAGGAAATATGACTAGAGCGCTGGCTTTTGTTAATAATGCATCAATATGGGTTTTCATGAATTATAACAAAAGTATCATACTAAGGTAAGATGTGCAGAATCAGGGAAATTGTGTTGGAACTTGTATTAAAAATTGTGTAGAAAATCTTTATAACTCTTTTGAATGTCGAAAACGATTCTAAAATAGATTATATATTTTTTAAAAAAATTGATCCACAAAAGTATCTGTGGTATCACAGGAAAAGAAGGTCACACAATGACGTGTCCAGCATAATAACAATGAAAACATGGGTCAGGAAAACAGCCTAGGAGGACATAATAGCTGTGTGTAGGGAGTATGACTACTGTGATTTTTTCCTTATATTAGTCTGTTTGACAATTTTCTTCAATTATATAGGCTGACTTATAATAAAAATAGGAAAATCAAGATGTTTCATGGATCAAAGAACTAAGAGGTGCCTTTTTTTCTAGATGCAAGGATGCACAGTGTGGAGACCTGGCAGTGTGCCTTTGATAAACATATTTAAAGAAACACGCAACACCGGCAAAGTCATCAAAATCAAAGCAAGAATAAAATCAAAGCACTAATGCCTATATTTAAGCTAATATTTCCAGCTAGTGCCTTTATTTAAGAGCTGCCTCATCACATAATTTTCAGTTTTTGCGACAGTTTCAGACTTACATAGAATTCTGTTTGCAAATACTTTTCATAGCATGAATTATGCTGATATGGAAAGTGTCTGTGAGCTCCTTTGTTGAAGGATAGCGCTGAGTTCCTAAAGCAAAAACATCATCTCTCTTTACATCTTCACATTATACTTACATACAATTATATAACCTGATTTATTTAGCAATACATGTTCCCTTTCCTTGCCTCACTGCTTAGACATCTGCATATAGGTGCATGGTAATAATAAATGAGGCTCAATAATAGTGTCCAATCTCTATATATAAAAGCCTAAGCTACTGTCCAACGGTTCAACCATTCGACCATTTGACCAGTAGCTATGATGAGCACTGACCATCAGGGGGCAGACGCTCAATGCACAGACATGGAAACATGGAACAGACTGATGAATCTCAGAGGGAAGGAAGGAGGGTGGAGGGTGGGAAGAGATTAACCAAAGATCTTATATGCATACTAGAGGCCTGGTGCACAGATTTGTGCACTGGTGGGATCCCTCAGCCTGGTCTGCAGGGATTGGGCCAAATCCGTGCATCGGGCTTCCAACATCCCCTGAGGGGGTCCTGGATTGTGAGAGGGTGTAGGCCAGGCTGAGGGACCCCACTGATGTATATATGCCTCAGGTAGTGTAGTATGAATAAATACCAGAAAGTTAGCCTAAGTAATTAGCAAGCAAATTAAAAAATTAATAACTGATGACTAACATACATGAACAGCCATGCGTGAACTGAATCATATTTAGCTTGATTCTTGAATGAAAACTACCAAATTTGTCCTTATTAATTTTCACAACTGAATATCCAAGATACCTCAGCTCCAAGTTCACCCCAAGCTTAGGAAGCTCATGTGTAGTTTTAAATAAATATGTAATTATCTCCATTAAAACCACTTCAACATAATTATTTTAAGTTGATTTTTTTTTTCTGGCCAAGTTCATTTTATCACCCAGTGTATTGCCTTCATAATGTAGTAATGAGCACCATTCTGGCTGCACTCACCAAGATGGTGTTTGCTCTTTTTAATCAGAGATGTCACAAATGAAAAAATGAGGTATCCAGTAAGAAAATGGACTGTTTTTTTTATAAAGCCGGTGTTGACATTCATTACGTGTGTATACACAACCACACACCAGAGCACAGAAATGCTCTGTGTAGAGTCCGAGAGTAACCCGCTGACCTTGGGGTCTCTTTTGCCGCAGTCCGGCCGTGGCCTCGGTAGGTTATGCTCCTGAATGTGCAGCACACCCCTGATCGCCAATAAGTGCAAGTGATTAGAGCGGCTGCCGGGAGGCCACAGATGGTTTCCCCAGCAGAGAAGACAGCCTCTTGCAGGTACTGAAAGCTTTAATGGAAGTGATTCTGTTTACTTGCAGGAAGCAAGACTTCTTGCTTGAAGAGACTAATCAATTCTTTCATGTAATAGAAAATTTAATTGAAGACAACATCCAGAGGTGAAAATATTATTCAGCGAGCGGCTGCTCTTGGCATTCTGTCATATTCATGGGGATTGGCCTACTATTTTCATTGTTGAATTCACATGACAGAATCTCTAAATTACATTAGAGTTGTTTAGGCATGAATTTGGTGAAGGCAATCTGTTTGAATTTGAGCCGTATGTAAAGCATGCAGCTGATACATCAGAAGGATAATTTCACAATTATTTAACAAGGCAACATAGCATCTACTTCCTCTACCAATGAGGTGTGAAATGCACCTCACCCTCATACTAGTAATCTGGGTAATTTGTTTTGAAGCAAATATTTACTCTGAAGTTGAAGTGGACTGTTTATTAATCCTTTTCTACTGTTTCCTTGTCTCCCAGGAGGAGGGGTGTGGTATGTTATGTCTTTTGTGCATGTCCACTTTCTAATTAATAGCATGCATCAGTCAATAGAGTATGAAGGAACACTGTTCTAAGAATGTAAAGGGGGAAAAAAAGCAATATGGAGAAAACAGAAAGCTTTTATAAGTAAGCTGCCCATTCCACCATGCCCACTCTGTGAGGGACTATTTCTGGACTATTCCATAAACTGTCTTTATGGAACCTTCTCCAACTGGGGCTGCCACATTCTCAACTATACCTATGGGCCCCTGGACAATATCCTTCTATTGACTAATACCCAGGTGAGGTGTGCTCTGTTGCATACCTATTTACACACTCAGAGAGAAAGTTGGGACCGTATCCTTGTGTGTTTTTTTAAAAACATATTTTATTGATTTTTTTACAGAGAGGAAGGGAGAGAGATAGAGAGTTAGAAACATTGATGAGAGAGCTGCCTCCTGCACACCTCCTACTGGGGATGTGCCAGCAACCAAGGTACATGCCCTTGACCGGAATCGAACCTGGGACCTTTGAGTCCGCAGGCCGACGCTCTATCCACTGAGCCAAGCCAGTTACCACACCTTGTGCTTTTAATACCAAGTCCTGAGTCATTTGTCTCTGAAACACCTTGGGCTTTGCTTCAAAGCCCTGTTGTTTTACATACAGGCTGTGGCACCAGCTTTCAGACTGGGCTCCCTAGCTTCTTCACACAGCTATTGAATGACCTACCCAAAATCCAGACCTGCACTTTAGCATCATTTAGAAACGTAACAATTTTCCACAGAGCACCCATAGGTATAATCTAAGCTCTGTCTTAGGGACCTTCATCATCTGACTCCTATTGCCTCAACCTCTCATCGTCTCCCTAGAGCTCTCTCTAAAGTACTTCACTTAGCACTTGAACATACTTCACCTCTTATTTGACTACATGCTTCTTGCATATTCTCCACTGAAAATGCCCCCACATCCCTACTCTAAGCTTTAAGTAGACTTTCTCTCTTAGAGGGAGTCTTCCTGAGACCCATGACCTTCACTGGCCTGGCCGCTTTTCCTGCGCTAGAATGCGTCTATTGTATTCCCCTATTGTTGTCCTTTTATAGGGTGTCTGTTTCCATCACCAGAGGGTTTCTTAAAACAAGGACTACACATTATTCATCTTAGCAGTCCTAGTACTAAGCACACCTCCTGGCACATATTAGGTGCTTATTAAATGTCCATGGACGCATTTGAATGCATTTCAGTTGTAGAATAATTTTTTGATCTACACATTTTGGTTAAACTTTCTTTTCAGAATGATCAGATAAATTTAATTCATCAACAACTTTCACCAAATTTGTCAGCAATCATACTTAGAGTTAAGATGCTACTTATTTATAAAAGATGAAGTTAGAGACAACATGGCCAGATACACCCGGGGGCTGCTCTACTGCTTTAGGTTTCCTGCTGACCACAGGCCTGAACTCCACTGGAGTAGAACTGGATGCCTCCACCACTGTGTCTCCCAAAGATCTGGTCTCCCCATCTCACACTGCTCACACTTCTATGATTGATGGAATGCTAAGTGATATGGATAAGCTTAGACTGAGGGCATTCTGGGAAATGTTATTTTACCTTTACAGCATTTAAATTACATGAACACAAGTTATGCTGCTTACCTCCTATTGAATAAGCTACCTTATAATCTCTACTAAACCCTCAAAATATATGATTGAATGAATTAGTATTTTCTAAGTTAACTCAGAATTAATCTATTAAAAATCTATCAATAAATCAATCTATCAATACCCTACTGTTGTTTTCTCTGAAATCATGGATGCTAGAAAGAGCAACAGTAGAATGCTAAACATTATGGTGTAATACTTTTACAAAGTTCTCTGCCAGCCCATATTGTTGCCTTTTAAAGGAATCTCAAATCCTCATCTTTATCTGCTATTATTCCACCCACAAGATTGGGGAGTGCTAATGTAGACTAGTGGGTCTAAGAACGCAACAAGACCCCACATGGGCATTATCTCCTTTATGGTTAAGTTTTAGGAATTCTTGCTGGATGAGTGGGGTTCACTATCAACACCTTCCCATGCCCAGGAGAGTAATTTCAGTTCTCAACAATGGCATCAGAGAAGGCCCTGGACAGGAAGTGAGAGATACCAGTGAAGGGTAAGTGCTATGAGATACACCTGTGGGAAGCCGACCAGGCATGGACTTACCTGTGGTCACTCCAGTGAATGCCATGATGAGGAAAGTGGTGCCTGCCACAATGTTTTCAATGCAAAGAACCTACATGTCTGCAGGTAGAGGGAGCGTGGTACAACTGAGGTATGGCCAAAAGAGTGGGCAAGACTATTACAGAAAGTAAGGTGGAGAGCAGCTTCCAAGGTGGTTGGAGGCAAAATGAGGCTGAAGAATTTGGCAGATGCCAGACTACACAGCTTTTTATGTTCATCCCATTACGAATTGATATTGCTCTTTAAGTCCAATATCAAACCAAGTAAGAGAAGAAGCTGACCAGAGTTAGATTTTAGAGAATCACCTTTGTTTTCAAAGACCTCTGGCCCTAGGTAACCCTGCATAGACAGCCCACTACGGGGAATGGGCTGGGAATGTGAAAGAGTGAACATAAAGACATTTTTAAGAAGCCATCCAAGTGGTCTGGTTGACAGAGGACGGCAGTAGTGGGGACTGAGATGGAGAGAAATAGACATATTCAAAAGATACTTAGTAGGAAAAGTGGTAGCACTGAATAAGCAGCTAGGTTTGGGAGAGCTGTAGTGGTTTAAAAAGAAGGTATCAAGAAAGGTAAATAAGCATCTGTCCTGTGCAACTTGATGAATGTTGGTGCCAGTCACTGCCAGGGAAACTACAGAAAGAACCAGATTTAATACAGAAGCTAATGCCTTCAACATACCTAACTCACCATGCCAACTAGGCAGGTGAACATATACATCTGGTGCTCCGAAGAATAGAATTGGCTAAGAAAAATTTTAGAAGCTATCTACATAAAGAAAGTGATTAAAACTGATTGTGCTTGGGATTGAAATTTACTGAAAAGAGGCTTTAGAATGAGAAAGGAAGGGCAAGGATAATTCTTGGGAAATGGTGCTATTGATGACTAAAGAGAAAAGGGTAAGTTTGCAAATTAAATTTTCAAAAGGACAGACAGAAAAGGAGTGGATAGAGGACACAGATCTAAGCAATATTTATGAGATAAAAACAGTAGATCTTGAAATTGATTAGAATTGGGGGTAAGCTGATAAGAGAAAATAAGAATGACTCCTCACTTGCTAGTTTGCATGAGTGGGTGGGTGATGGCCAAACTGGAAAGAGGAGAGGGTGAATTTTAAAAATTTGGAATTTGAGGTGACTATGAGGCATTTAAGTACATGTATATAAAAAAAAGCTATTACTGCTCTAGCTGGTTTGGCTCAGTGGCTAGAGCATCGGCCTGCAGACTAAAGGGTCCCAGGTTCGATTCTGGTCAAGGGTACATACCTAGGTTGCAGGCTCCTTCCTGGCCCAGGCCCTGGTCGGGGCACATGCAGGAAGCAACCAATCAATGTATTTCTCTCACATAGATATTTCTCTCAGTCTTTCCCTTGCTTCTACTCTCTCTAAAAATCATTGGAAAAATATCCTTGGGTGAGGATTAAAAAAATGCTATTACTAAGATTAGCTTTCACATATTTAACCCTTGCTATGTGCCAGATATTATTCAAAGCATTTATTTATGTTAATGCACTAACTATCCAAACAAATACTATTTCACACATGAAGAAGCTCAGAGATGTACAGTAATTTTCTCATAAACACACAGCTTCTAATTAGTGGAGCCAGAATTTAAACCTAGGAAATCTAGCTGCAGAAAATTACCTCTTATTCACTAGGTGAAACTACACTTGCTATATAAATCTAAGACAAGGCTAAATATGATCTGGATATATAAATTTAGCAGTAGCCAGTATAGGTTGGCATTAAAACCAAGAAAGAGAAGGAAGCATGAATAAAATAAGAAGAGTAGGTGACACTTCTAGGACTATATCCCAAGAAAACGGAAACACCAATCAGAAAAGATATACTGGTATGCACCCCTATGTTCATAGCAGCACAATTTACAATAGCTAAGATTTGGAAACAGCCTAAGTGCCCATCAGCAGATGAGTGGATTAAAAAACTGTGGTACATCTACACAATCGAATACTATGCTGCTGGAGAAAGGAAGGAACCCCCACCATTTGCAACAGCATGGATGGAACTGCAGAACATTGTGCTAAGCGAAGTAAGCCAGTCAGAGAAATATAAATATCACATGATCTCACCCATTTGTGGAATATAATGAACAACATAAACTGATGAACAAAAACAGATCCAGAGACAGAGAAGCATTGATCAGGCTATCAAAACTCAGAGGGAAGGTAGGGGAGGGTGGAAGTAAGGGGAAGAGATCAATCAAAGGACTGTATGCATTCATATAAGCCTAACCAATGTACACAGACTCTAGGGAGTGAGGGCATGAGTGGGGGGTTGGGGGGCAATGGGAGGGATAAGGACACACATATAATAGCTTAATTGATAAAGAAAATAAAAAAGATTCTGGGGGAAAAAAAGCAAGAAAAAGCAAAAGGAATGATCAGAGAAAATAATATTGGTAAAAATTGACAAATGCCTCTCAGTATTATGTCAAACATGTTTACTGAGCTACACAATTAATAAAAAATATTCTGTAAAAAAAAGAAGAGTAGATGATAAAGGAACACTGAGGGGAAAAGCTACTTATACAAGTGGCAGGTATATTAAAAAAAAGAATATAAATTATTGGAGGAGTCCAAGGACAACCAGAATGGAGAACCACAAAGTCAAGGATATAAAGAAGGTGTAGAAGGTCGTGACTAAGCAGCAAATGCACTTAGGTAGGTCTAGTAGAGTTAGGACAGATATGTTCTATGATCACGTGGTGTGGCAGTCAGGGTATCTCTGGTGACCTCACCAAGTGCTGTGTTGGGAGTGTGGTAGTGATAAAAGCTGAATTACTGGATTTAGTGGAGTGAAAGTGGGCTAAGAAGTGGAAATAGTAAATGTGCTTGCTTTTAAAAAAAAATATTTCAGAGAGGAAGGGAGAAGGGGAAAGAGGTAGAAACATCAATGATGAGAGAGAATCATTGAACGGCTGCCTCCTGCTCGCCCCACACTGGGAATTGAGCTCCCAGACTGAACTGTGACCTGCTGGTTCTTAGGTAGATGCTCAACCACTGAGCAACACCAGCTTGACCTCACTTGCTTGTTTTAGACATTTGTATGAGGAGGCAAAAAGAAAATGATCAGAAGTATAAAGAGGGCAAATGGTTAAGAGAAATGTTTTGAAGATGGAATAGAGATTTGGATATGTTTATTGGTTGCACAAGGAACAGCTGGAGACGATCAGGACTAATGGAACAAAACTCTGAAAAAAAAAAAGAAGATGGAAGGTCTCAATGTGAAAGGCACTGGGGAGTGAACCATGTTATTATGAGGCAGATTGCATGATCCTCTTACATTTTCACCGAGAGCAGTGGGAAAGATGATAATATAGTTTTCAAGTTAGGAAGGAAAGGAAATTAGAGAGTTTATCATTTTTAAGGTGTCTGCTAAAAGTAACATTGGCAGAGATTGAACTGACATTAGAGGATAGGTGAATTTCTGGAATAATTAAAAAGAAATAAAAGGGCAAGATAAATAATACATAAAATGACTGATGGGACCAGTTAAAATAGTAATTGAAACACATTACAATCTATTGGTGCTAATCTATATGTCAGTTTAGTTCTGATCTATATACTAGTGTTCAGTAACCTGGGGACAGTTGGTGAAAAAGTGGGACTGTATTGTTGATACAAAGGACCCAAGAGTGGAGTTTCACTCAGTAGGTGCAAATAAAGAATAAAACTGGGGGATTCAGGAAGATGGCGGCGGTATAGGCAGACGCGTCCCAGGTCGTGTCCCTGAGCAGATGGAGTGAGCAGCTGAAACTAGTAACATCCACCCCGAATTGGCGAAATTCCTCAGCTGGCGAGACAGTTTACAGCCGGGAAGAGCAGAACTCCCCTGGAAAGGTAAAAAAACCAGGGATTTGGGCAGGAAAGTTTGCCACACCTCTGTGCCCAGAGAGTCGGAGGGAGACCGCGTGGCAGACAGCCGCGTCCCTTGGGACAGGCACAGGCCCCTAACAGGGGAAAGGAGAACCGCGGGATTCCTGGCGCTGCCGGGGGAATTGAGAGCTGGGTCTGTGATCACAGAGGACTGAGCCTAAAGGGGGCAGCCTGAAGAGCTGATCAGACCATGCAGTCCCGGTAAGAGAAGAAGCTTACAGAAACCAAGCCTTCCCCGTTTCCGCGGCCGGCGTTTGTTTGTTTGTTTTCACTGAACCCTGTTCATGGGACATTTCGGATACAGACACTCACCTGTGCTGAAGAGAGGGAGAGTGTGCGGAGGAGTGGAATCTGGGGGGAGACTGAGGAGAGAAGGGAGGCCGGGAGAGGTGGCAGCGAATTGAGTGCTGAGACACCCCTGAGCCCACGTCTGAGGCAGCCATTCTCTCCGGAGAGTGAGACTCCTCCCCCCAGCCCCCAGGCAAGGAGCACAGCCACACCCAGATTCCACCCTGTAGGAGATCAAGGATTAAAATAACCTGATCAGTCCCTGGGAGTTAACAGGGTCTGGCCTATAGAGGGATTTTCAATCCCAGCAACAACACAGCACTGGTAACTCTTACGCAGCCAGCTCTGGGCAGTGAACTTCCACTGGACAGAGAGGCCCTGTAGCCTCAGAGGCCAACCCCAGAACACTGCCACCCAGAGGCTGACCCACAAACTGACTCTTTGCTAAACACAAAATAAGGCAGTCTGGGAAACAAATGCGGCTTGCTTTAAAATAAGGACTGTGGTTTACAACACAGAGGAACAGTGTATCGCAGGGAAACTCAACACTCTCCTGAATACCGGGCAGGTCTAAGGCGAGCCACACTGAAGAATAGAAGAACCGAAGGACCTTCACTACTGCAATATTTTTTTTTTTTTTCTTTTTTCACCTTTTAACTAAGAAACCAATTTTTTTTCTTTTTTTTTCTTTTCCTCTTCTTCTTTTTTTTTTTCTTCTTTTTTCCATCACCTGATTTTACCCTTTTAATTACTACCTTCTTATTTTTAACCAGTATTATTACTGCTACCATTTTACCATTTTTTTTAAAGTGCCATTTTATTTTCTCTTTATTTTATTTTGGGATTAGTGTTCTCCATTCTATTTTCATCGTTATATTATTGGTTGTTTCTAGTTTGCATTTATCTCCAGGGAGCTGTTGCTGGAATTTGTTGGGATTAATGGCTGTTCTATAGGAGCATTCTCCTCATATAAAAAGTCTCTTCCCCTCTTCCACTTCATTCTCTCTTTTCGCTCTTTTTTTTTCTTTTCCTTTCTTTTCTCGCTTTTACTTTCCCCCCTCCTTTTTCCCACTTTCATTTTTGCACTCCTTTTTTTGGTCCCTAATTTTCTTTTCTTTTTTCTCTTTTCTCTTTTTCTCTTCCTTCTTCCTTATCCCCTAATTCTCTTAATTCAGGCGGTCACCTTTATTTGGGGTTATTAATATCGTGAATATATTTGTGTATAGTGCCTGGTACGTGGTGCCTTGTTGTGTTGTATTTTGTGCCTTTAAATCAACACAGCAGATCCAAGCAACAGCAACCTCCTGAGCACCACACCCTCTGCTGAGGAACAGCAGCTGTACGTGAAACCTCGCCCCACCAGCCAGAAGAGCCACCACAGCTGTGAACAGCACCCACCAGAGGAGTTGCTGCCAACTGAAGAGCAGCTGCTACCGCAACCGCCCGAAGAGGAACCGCAGACCAAGGAGTCACTGCCACCAAGGGAACAGCCACTGAACGACTCAACGTCTGGATATGTCAGTGAGATCAAACATGGGTAGACAAAGAAACCTCCAAAGGAAAGAGAAGGAGGACTCTCCAGAAAAGCAGCTAAGTAATACAGAGGCATGCAACATGACAGAAAAAGAATTCAGAATAAGGGTCCTAGAGTGCATAAACCGGATGGAGGAAAAAATCGACAACCTCAGCAAGAAGCAAGAAGAAACAGATGAAAAAATCGATAACATATGGAAGAAGCTAGAAGAAACAGATGAAAAAATCGATAACATATGGAAGAAGCTAGAAGAAACAGATGAAAAAATCAACAACTTAAGTAAGACCCAAGAAGATATGAAGAGCGATATAGCTGCAATGAAAAACTCCATTGAAAGTATCAACAGTAGACTAGGAGAAGCGGAGGACCGAATTAGTGATTTAGAAGACAAGGAAGCAAAACACACCCAAAATGTACTGCAATTGGAGAAAAAAATGAAAAGACAGGAGGAGAGCCTAAGGGAGCTTTGGGACAACATGAAACGAAACAACATACGAATAATAGGGGTACCAGAACAACAGAAGGATGAACAAGGATTAGAAAACCTATTAGAAGAAATAATATCAGAAAACTTCCCTGAGGTGGGGAAGAAAAAAGTCACACAAGCCCAGAGAGTCCCAAACAAGGTGAACCCAAAAAGACCCACACCAAGACACATCATAATTACCATGGCAAATGTTCAGGACAAAGAGAGAATCTTACAGGCTGCAAGAGAGAGACGGAAAGTTACATACAAGGGATCTCCCATTAGATTGTCAAATGATTTCTCAACAGAAACACATCAGGCCAGAAAAGAATGGACGGAAATTTACAAAGTGATGCAAAGCAAAGGACTGAATCCAAGAATACTCTATCCAGCAAGGCTATCATTCAAACTTGAAGGGGAAATAAGAAGCTTCACAGACAAAAAAAGGCTAAGGGAGTTTATCACCACCAAGCCAGCAATGCAAGGAATGCTAAAGGGACTGGTATAAAAATAAGAAATAAAAAGCTCAGAAAGAAAACAGCCACATAAAAACAGAAATGCCTACAAACAACTACCTTTCAATAATAACTTTAAACGTAAACGGACTAAATGCTCCAAACAAAAGACATCGAGTGGCTGAATGGATAAAAAAACATGACCCATACATCTGCTGTCTACAAGAAACCCACCTCATTAGAAGGGACTCACACAGACTGAAAGTGAAAGGATGGAAAAATATCTTTCAGGCAAATGGAAAGGAAAAGAAAGCTGGGGTAGCAATACTTATATCGGACAAAATAGACCTCAAAGTGAAGGCCATAACAAGAGATAAGGAAGGCCACTTCATAATACTAAAGGGATCAATACAACAAGAAGATATAATCCTGGTAAACATATATGCACCCAATGCAGGAGCACCCAAATTCATAAAAAAACTCCTGGAAGATATCAAAGGAGACATCGACAACAATACAATCATAGTAGGGGACTTTAATACACCACTGACAGCACTGGATAAGTCCTCTAGACAAATAATCAGCAAAGATACAGCAATCCTAAATGACTCACTAGATCAGATGGACTTAATAGACATCTTCAGAACACTTCACCCGAAAGCCAGGGAATATACATTCTACTCAAATGCTCATAGGACATATTCAAAAATAGACCATATATTGGGTCACAAGCAAAGTATCCCCAAATTCAAGAAAATTGAAATCATAAAAAGCGTCATCGCAGACCACGATGGCATAATATTAGAAATAAACTACAATAAAAACAACCCAAAATACTCAAACACCTGGAAGCTGAATAGCATGCTATTAAATATTGATTGGGTTACCAATGAAATCAAAGAAGAAATTCGAAACATCCTGGAAACTAATGACAATGAAAACACAACAATCCAAAACCTATGGGACACAATGAAAGCAGTCCTGAGAGGGAAGTTTATAGCTCTACAGGCCTATCTCAACAAACAAGAAAAAATGGTAGTAAATCATCTAACTCTACAACTCAAAGAATTAGAAAGAGAGCAACAAGAAAACCCCAGAGTGAGCAGAAGGAAGGAGATAATAAAGATTAGAGCAGAAATAAATGACATAGAGACCAAAAAAACAATACAGAAAATCAATGAAACCAAGAGCTGGTTCTTTGAAAGGATAAACAAGATTGACAAACCTCTAGCCAGACTCACCAAGAAGCAAAGAGAGAGGACCCAAATAAACAAAATCAGAAACGATAGAGGCGAAATAACAACAGACCCCACAGAAATACAAATGATTGTTAAAAAATACTATGGACAGCTCTACTCCAACAAACTAGACAACCTGGAGGAAATGGACAAATTCCTAGAAAAATACAACATTCCAAAACTCAATCAGGAAGAATCTAAAAATCTCAACAGGCCAATAACTATGGAAGAAATTGAAGCAGTCATCAAAAAGCTTCCAGCAAACAAAAGCCCAGGACCAGACGGCTTCACAGGGGAGTTTTACCAAACATTCAAGGAAGAACTAAAACCTATCCTCCTCAGACTACTACAAAAAATTCAAGAGGAAGGAACACTTCCAAGCTCATTCTATGAAGCCAGCATCACCCTAATACCAAAACCAGGTAAAGACAACACAATGAAAGAGAATTACAGGCCAATATCCCTCATGAACATAGATGCCAAAATCCTCAACAAAATCTTAGCAAATCGGATCCAGCAGTACATCAGAAAGATCATACACCATGACCAAGTAGGATTTATCCCAGGGATGCAAGGATGGTACAATATCCGCAAATCAATAAACGTGATACATCACATAAACAAATTGAAAGAAAAAAACCACATGGTCATATCAATTGATGCAGAAAAAGCATTTGACAAAATTCAACACCCATTTTTGATAAAAGCTCTCAGCAAGGTGGGAGTAGAAGGATCATACCTCAACATAATAAAAGCCATATATGACAGGCCCACAGCCAACATCATACTCAATGGACAAAAACTAACACCATTTCCCCTAAGAACAGGAACAAGACAGGGATGCCCCCTCTCACCACTCCTGTTCAACATAGTATTGGAAGTGTTAGCCATTGCAATTCGGCAAGAAGAAGAAATAAAAGGCATCCAAATTGGAAAAGAGGAAGTAAAACTGCCCTTATTTGCAGACGACATGATATTATACATACAAAACCCTAGAGACTCCATCAAAAAGCTACTGGACTTAATACATGAATTTGGCAATGTAGCAGGATACAAAATTAACCCCAAGAAATCCGAGGCATTTCTATACACCAATAGTGAACTTTCAGAAAGAGAGATTATAAAAACAATCCCGTTTACCATCGCACCAAAAAAATTAAGCTACCTAGGAATAAACTTAACTAAAGAGGTAAAAGACCTCTACTCAGAAAACTACAGGACGTTGAAAAAAGATATAGAGGAAGACATAAACAGATGGAAGAACATACCGTGTTCATGGATTGGTAGAATCAACATCATTAAAATGTCCATACTACCCAAAGCAATCTGTAAATTCAACGCACTTCCCATTAAAATACCAACGGCATACTTCATAGATCTAGAACGAACTCTCCAAAAATTCATCTGGAATAAAAAAAGACCCCGAATAGCTGCAGCAATCCTGAAAAAGACCAAAGTAGGTGGGATCTCAATACCAGATATCAAGATGTATTACAAAGCCACTGTTCTCAAAACTGCCTGGTACTGGCACAAGAATAGGCATATAGATCAATGGAATAGAATAGAGAGCCCAGAAATCGGCCCGAACCAATATGCTCAATTAATATTTGACAAAGGAGGCAAGAACATACAATGGAGCCAAGATAGTCTCTTCAATAAATGGTGCTGGGAAAATTGGACAGATATATGCAAGAAAATGAAACTAGACCACCAACTTACACCATACACAAAAATAAACTCAAAATGGATAAAGGACTTAAATGTACGACAGGAAACCATAAAAATTCTAGAAGAATCCAAAGGCAACAAAATCTCAGACATATGCCGAAGCAATTTCTTCACTGATACAGCTCCTAGGGCACTTGAAACTAAAGAGAAAATGAACAAATGGGACTACATCAAAATAAAAAGCTTCTGCACAGCAAAAGAAACCATCAACAAAACAACGAGAAAACCCACTGTGTGGGAAAACATATTTGCCAATGTCATATCCGATAAGGGCCTAATCTCCAAAATTTATAGGGAACTCATACAACTTAACAAAAGGAAGATAAACAATCCAATCAAAAAATGGGCAAAGGACCTAAATAGACACCTTTCAAAAGAGGACATTCAGAAAGCCAAGAGACATATGAAAACATGCTCAAAGTCACTAATCATCCGAGAGATGCAAATCAAAACAACAATGAGGTACCATCTCACACCTGTCAGACTGGCTATCATCAACAAATCAACAAACGACAAGTGCTGGAGAGGATGTGGAGAAAAAGGAACACTTGTGCACTGCTGGTGGGAATGCAGACTGGTGCAGCCACTATGGAAGACAGTATGGAGTTTCCTCAAAAAACTGAAAATGGAACTCCCATTTGACCCTGTGATCCCACTTCTAGGAATATATCCCAAGAAACCAGAAACACCAATCAGAAAGGATATATGCACCCCTATGTTCATAGCAGCACAATACACCATAGCTAAGATCTGGAAACAGCCTAAGTGCCCATCAGTAGATGAATGGATTAGAAAACTGTGGTACATCTACACGATGGAATACTATGCTGCTCTAAAAAGGAAGGAACTCTTACCATTTGCAACGTCATGGATGGAACTGGAGAGCATTATGCTAAGTGAAATAAGCCAGTCAATGAAGGAAAAATACCACATGATCTCACTCATTCATGGATAATAGAGACCATTATAAACTTTTGAACAATAATAGATACAGAGGCAGAGCTGCCTCAAACAGATTGTCAAACTGCAGCAGGAAGGCCGGGAAGGGTTGCGGGGCAGGAGGTAGGGGGGTAAGAGATCAACTAAAGGACTTGTATGCATGCATAGAAGTATAACCAGTGGACATAAGACATGGGGGGATAGGGGAGGCTAGGGGACTGTCTAGGGCGGGGGGATAAAATGGACACATATGTAATACCCTTTGTAATACTTTAAGCAATAAAAAAAAAAAATAGTATAAAAAAAAAAAAAAAAAAAAAAAAAAAAAAAAAAAAGAATAAAACTGTTAACAGAATGCAAGGTATTGTTGAGAGCTTAGTTCAGGTGATCAATCACAGATTCTGGCACAGAGGAGAGAGAAAGCAGAGCTGTGTGGGAACATTAGACGAGGATGAGAACCAGGCCATCCAGAGGCTGAAGTTTCTGAGTGTCATGAGCAGGTTTATTTGGAATAACATATCCGTGCACCTGGCAGGGTAGGAAGATGATTGCCGGGAGCCAGTCCATCCTTGCTGTTTCAAGGGACCTGGCGTGTATGGCATACTGTTCTTTATATGTTTGCTCACCTTCTTGGCACTATGTGTTTTAACCAAGGTCACCTCTCCGAGAAAGGTTGTTTCCCCAGGTAGGGATTTTCCCCTGAAGTTAGGGAGGGAATAAAACCTCTTAACTAAGTGCCAGGCAGGTAATTAATCACTTTAACTACAAACAATCATGCTTAAGCTACATAATCTTTACTCCCTGGAATGGAGATAAGAAACGCCCTAACCTTTGGAATAGAGATTGATAGGATTGGAATCAACTGGTATAAATACAGATGTAACAAGACAGAACTTAGAAGACAGAACCTACACAGAACCTAGAGACAGAAGAACTTCGCTGGAGAGAACATGGCAAAAGATCCTGGACTGAACCTGACTACAGAAATTGGCAAGAGAACCTGACTAGAACCTGGCTACAGAACTTGGCTGGAGAACCTGGAGAACCTAGCAAGAGAACATGGACACAGAACCTGGCTGGAGATCCTAAGCAGAACCTCTCTGGAGATCCAGACCAGAACTTGGCTGGAGATCCTGGCTAGGCTGCTGATCAACTGAACACTGTCTCCGTGTCCTTCCTTCTTCGCCGACTCCGTCTACGCCTTTGGGAACCCCTGGACCTGCTGGGGTTGGACCCCGGCAGAGAATGAGATACTGGAGTTAAAGATTTCTGCAAAATAAAGGACCTGTCATGAGTAATGGGGAAGGGGTGGGAGGCTAAAAACTGGAGATGACTCATTAGGTTAAGAAGATCCAGGCTTTGACATTCAGAATTGTGATATTTGGAAACTTCTCTTTTTCACAGGAGGTTACCATGGGCATCTACTATAATTCTGCTCAAGGAGCTTGCCTTGACTCTAATTACGATAATGTCATTCTAAGGGTATCTTTATCTCTTTTTTAAGAGTCTTTACAAAGCATAGGAAAGGCGAAAAAAGGTTCATTTTTAACTTTGAAATAACCCCAGATGATAGTTATGTACCCACTCTGCTGTGTTGAGCAAGAGAACTATATTAAACTGGTTCTTCAAATTGGTCAGTACTAAGAATATCTGATGCGGTTAAAGTGTTGAGCCATCATAAGTGATAATTTCATTTTAAAACAACTTGAGTAGGTGCCTCAAGTAAAGGTGCAAAAGCATCTAACTGTAAAAATGTGCATTTCACATGTACCTTGATTTAAATCACATCTCTGTCGCCTTATAGCTGCTTGACTTGGGATCCCAAGCTCTTCAACTGAACTTGGGATTGTTGAAAATGAGGATAATATTTACCTCAGGGTTGTTGTAAGAATTAGAATACACTTATAAATTATCCAATACTTTTTTTTTGATTTAGAAATAATAGTGCAAATAACATTATAGTATTACTTAAAACAGTACATGCAATATGTGTATCCTTCTTAGTTGCTAAGTTAACATTTATTAATTTATTAAATTCTGTCCACAAATTCTAGATACTTTGTCTTCTTCTTTAAATGTTTACATGTGCACTAGTCCTCTGGGTTTTCAAATATTTTTTCTGGAGTTATCCTAAAATAGAGATACATTCAGTGGTGACAGTCAAATGAGGAAATGTGGAGAAGACTTATTACGGTGGGAGAATCTGGATGGGTGCAGTAGTGAGGACGGTCAAACGGTGCTCTTCTGAATGGTTGTTTCCAGACTCTACTGCCTCAGGCCCCTCTGGGACGGGACCAAGCCTGGAACTACATAGGGATAGAGCTCAGAAATCTGACTACATCTGGACTCAGGTCCTTTCCATCTGTCCTCCAAGACTCCCCTTCCAGGACCCCCGTTTTCCTCTTTTTGGCTCTCAATTCTAATTTCTCCTCAGACAACTGAGTTAGATTGACCACTCCAAACAGTTCTTCTTTGGAAACTCCAAATATTGTTCCCCCCATTGAGTATGGCTCTTCAAATCCCTGACACTATTAACACAAATGTTTATTGAGCTTCTCTAAGAGATGGTACTTTCTATTTTCATTTTTTCACTGATAGGTCCACATTTAAGAATAACAAAAGGAGTTAACAACAACCACACAGTCAAGTCTTCCATACAGTGACATCAGTAACTGTGGTGGCATTAGGCTTAAGTTCCAAAACCCTGGTTAAAGTTTAAGTTTCCTCTCAAGCAGAACATTTTGTTCCAAGACCGGTGAAGGATATATACAGCAAAAGCAAAGATGCATTGCGCTTGTAAAAGTGTTTGTTTGTATTTTCCTACTTCCTGCTCCCTTATAAGTTTTCAGAGAACAAGAAGATTTAAGAAAGGGGAAGTAATCTTAGAAAAACAGTACCCGTAACTTTGGTTAACGTAATAGTAGGAAGGGAAGAAAGGTTCCAAAGAAGTGTAGGCAAATATAATCAGCTTATGGTGGTTATTTCTCATGGGGTTTGAAAGTGGAAATGACTCGCTAACCTGTTCTGTCTTTGATTGGCATGCTCCAAGTCCCACTCAGTCACTAGAGTGTATATGTTGGTGGAGGACAGGCGGGGCAACAGTGCTCATTTCAGTTCAAAAAGAAAGTTTAAAAGCAAGACTTCAGCAATCATATCAAACCATTTAAAACAGAGGTTTTTAACCAGAGGTTAATAAACAGAACTAAGTAGTTTGTGGACCTGGTAAAATTACAAGCAGAACTGAATGTTTGCACAAAATATTCAGTTTTCTAGTGGGAGGGTAATCAATTTTTTATAAATCAAAACTTTAAGAATGGCTGTCCAGAAATGGGTGCATTTTTATACATCAATAATAAACTACCAGAAAGGGAAACTAAGAAAACAATCGCATTTACAATTGCATTAGAAATAATCTAGGAATAATTATAACCAACCAAGAAGGTAAAAGTTCTATACTCAAAAAATTCTAACACACTGAAAAAAGAAATTGAAAAAGTTACAAATAAATGGGAGCATATACCATGCTCATGGACAGGAAGAATTAACATTGTTAAAATGTACATCAACCAAAAGCAATCTATAAATTCAACCCAATTCCTACAAAAATATCAGTGATGTATTTCACAGAACCAGTAAAAATAATTCAAACATTTATATAGACTCACAAAAGGCCCCGAATAGCCATAATAATCTTGAGAAAGAAAAGCAAAGTTTGAGGAATCACACTTCCTGATATTAATCTATCCAACAAGGCCATAGTAATAAAAACAGCACAGTACTGGCATAAAAACAGACATATAGACCAATGGAATAGAGTCCAGAGTCCAGAAATAAACCCACACCTATACAGACAATAACTATTTGACAAATGAGGCAAAAACATACAATGGGGGAAAGATAGTCTATTCAATAAATGGTGTTGGGAAAACTGTACAGATATGTGTAAAAAATGAAACTAGACCACCAACTTGTACCATGCACAATAATAAACTCAAAATGGATTAAAGACTTAAATGTAAGACTCAATACCATGAAAATCCCCCCCCCCCCCAAATAAGCGGTAAAATCTTTGACGTTTTTCTTGGTAATATCTTTTCTGATATCTCTCTTCAGTCAAGGGAAACAAAAGAAAAAAATAAACAAATGGGACTCTGTCAAACTAAAAAGCTTTTGCACAGCAAAGGAAACCATCAGCAAAATGAAAAGACAACCCACCGAATGGGAGAGCATATTCGCCAATGACACATCAGATAAGGGGTTAATACCCAAACTTAATGAACTCAATACCAATACACAAACAGTGAAATAAGTCAGTCAGAGAAAGACAAATACCATATGACTTCACTTATATGTGGAACCTAAGGAACAATATAAACAAACAAGCAAAACAGAAACAGACTCATAGATACAGAGAACACAGTCAAGGTTGCCAGAGAGGAGGGGGCTTTGGGGACTTGGTGAAAAAGGGATGGAGAAGTACAGACTCTTGTTACCAAACAGTCATGGGATGCAAAGTCCAGCACAGGGAATATGGACAATAATAGTGTAATATCCATGTATGGGGCCAGGTGGGTACTGGAAATATCAGGGCAACACTTACAAAAGGTAGGCTGCATGACTGTCTGGCCACGACGCTGCACATCGGGAACATCTGAAACGGATACAAAATAATATTGAAGTAAACAGTAATTGGGGGGAAAAAGTGACTATTGACTGCAGTGGGTGGAGGAGGAAAGGATGCAGGATGTGACAGGAAAAGCATCCTGTAGGACAGATCACCGTGACCCTGAGCAGAAGGCTCTTGAAATCACGGAGAGCTGATGTAGCCACGGCGGATCCCAAGGAGAGCCAGGAATGAGACGGAAAAGAAGCAGATTCCGGGTCGTTGTGTGGCTGGACGTGGGTCTGACATTTTTCAAAACTTTCAAAGATGTACAGGAAGGAAAGGGGAACGAAGCTGCGGGTATAATGTGTTTACATAGTCTCAGGTATAGGAGAAAGCAGGATAAAGAAAGGAAAAGATGTACACGAACAATCAATGCCTTAAAAAAATAATCGCCTTTACTATTTGCTGTCAAACCTCAGCATAAGGGTTACAATTACATGAAAAATTTTTTAAAAAATTGGGCAACCTCATTAGGTTTAAATTAATTTACTTCAAAATCTTCAAAATCCTCTTGTTTCCTTCTTAGACTGACAATAGCTTAGATGGCATACGTAAATAAGTTTACATTAAATATGGCTATTCATCAACACTGGTTTTTTTCCTTTTCAATTTATGAATACTTACTAGTAAAAGAAGAAACTAAAATTTACTTTGACCCTTTTCTTCAAAAATATGATTTTTCCTTAAAAACTCATAGTGTTTTCCCATTAAACGATTACTTCCCTGCTTTGTGATGTCTTCAAATCTGTAAATAAAATGTTTTCACTAATGAATGGCTGGCAAATGGTTTGAGCTGTGCCATTTATAATCAGACACTGCCCGTTCTATGGCTTTATTCTACAGAGAAAAATTTATAAAAAGCTATATAATGATCCTCAATTTTATATCATTTTCTCCACATGACTGCAGAGTTCTTTTCAAAATAGAAACTGTGTTTGTATCTATGTCTGTAAGTGTGTTGTGTTTGAGGAGACCAGTCACAACAAGAAATCAGAAAGCTAATTATAACTCATTTATTAAAACGCCATCAATCAGGAAAGGTAATTTTTCTGCCCATGGGGATTTCTAATTTTCCCACAAGTGGCTCACTTATAATAAAGAAGAAATAAACAAGCATTCCGAATAGGTACATGAATTATTAAACATATTTCCAAAAGGAGACATGAGTAAGGGCTGCTAATGTGCTTATAACTCTCCATAGCCCCCTGCTGCCATGCATAAGTAATAACAAACAAAGGTCAGGGGGCATCGTGCATCTACAAACTGGAACCACAACTAGGAATTTCTATCTGTTTCCATAGCTTAGAAAAAGAGAATAATTAAGCAACCTAAGGAATTCTAGATTCGAGGGGGTGATGAATAATAGATTACAAGGAGAGATGAGTGAGGAAGTTATGAAGAGAAACATGACATAAAATGAACCCACAAGAATCGAGGTTATACTCATTCAGCTAAGTGGGCGCACATTAGTCCAATATTACCTACCTACCATCCTTTTAACCACATCACAAGTCGCTATTTTTATAACTTAATAATTACCTCTCAAAATGATTAAAATGTTACAGTAATACTTTCCTTCTCTAACAGATGAACCCTGAAACTCAATGGCTTTACACAGAGCATTTCAGTCTCCCTCCCACACAGCCATGTGGGGCCTTCCTCCACATAGTCACTTAGGGGTCCTGGTTGTTGAAGGCTGTGTTAATCCCAGCGAATTCCCTACTTCCCAGTCACGCTGAAGGATAAGAGAGAAAGAGCAGAGGGCCCAGTGGGCTGACTAAAGGAGTGTCTATTCTCACCCAAATGTAACTGGCCAAAGCTGTCACAGGATCCCACTTAGTGGAAACTAGCCTAGTAGTGTGCTCAGAGGAAAGGGAGATAAGTTTGGTCAACAGCTGCCCACGCCATGTGTAGGAAGAATTTTAAAAAGCAAAACAAAAAATTTGTGGGACTTTAAAAAAAAAAAGATATATTTTTATTGATTTCAGAGAGGGCGAGAGAGGGAGAGAGAAACATCAATGATGAGAAGAGAATCACTGATCGGCTGCCTCCTGCATGCTCCCCACTGGGGATCGAGCCTGCAATCTGGGCATGTGCCCTGACAGGGAATCAAATGAAGACCTCCTGGTTCATAGGTCCAGGCTCAACCCCTGAGCCATGCCCGCTGGGCGTTTGTAGGCCCTTTTAATGCCACAGTGTCTTACTTCTCAAACTTTAGTGAACACACAAATCATGTGGATTTGTTGGTAACATGCATATTAAAGTTCAGTGCCTCTGATATGGGTCTGAGAGTCTGATTTCTGATAGGCTCCCAGGTGACGCTGGTGCCCAGATCGCAGCAGCAAAACACAGCCAAGCTGGTCATTATGTGAAAGCAAATCCCACACTAACAAGCAAAAGCTGAGGCTCATGCGGTCAGGTGTCAGCCCTATAGCCTTGCTGACTCTCCTGAATGTCTCTTCCCGCTCTGGGCCCTGCTTCTGCTAAGTCAAGTGACTTGAATAATAATACATGATTCCTCCAACGCAGTGGTCGGCAAACTGCGGCCCCTTGAGTGTGGCTCTTCCACAAAATACCACGTGCGGGTGCGCACGTACAGTGCGATTGAAACTTCATGGCCACACTCAAGGGGCCAAAGAGCCGCATGTGGCTCGCGAGCCGCAGTTTGCCGACCACTGCTCCAAAGCGCACAGAATTGGGAGATTTATGAGCTCATACCTGCGGAATGCTGCGGGCTCCTGGGGGAGGGGTATTACAAATGTACTCGGGATTGTAATGTTACTAGGCGGTCACTGGCTGGAAGGAAAGAATGTTCTCCTGGGGAGGGGGTGTGTGTTCCTCCAAGTCTCAGAACACCTGTGCAAAGAGGAGGCTCCCCTCCCCAGTGTGGAGCATTTGTTGCCACTATAGTGTCCATTATTCCACATTGACATTTTCCACTGAGGCAGAACACAATCAAACCATAGTAGGCACGCGATCAGCTAGAAATGGGACGACTCTCTGAGCTTCCCAGCACACCTGCCAGTAGCGTAGAACTTCAGAACGAACATGCACGTGTTGTGTGCATATATTCACTGCTTCCTGCACTAGCACAGGCATTGTGGAAGCGATGGGATTTAGGCAGGCACAGAGCCTCTGAGGATTGCAGATGCTGAAAACTTTGTGAGGGTTTCTCCTGCTGGCTACACGTGTTCATTGCCTTTCTCTACATTCCCCCTTTTCATCTTCTCTCTCTAGCTCAGTGGTTCTCCACCTTCTGGCCCTTTAAAATCAGTTCCTCATGTTGTGATCCAACCATAAAATTATTTTCGTGGCTACTTCACAACTGTCATGTTGCTACTGTTAGGAATCATAATGTAAATATCTGATGTGCAGGATGGTCTTAGGCGACCCCTGTGAAAGGGTCGTTCAACCGCCAAAGGGGTTGCGACCCATAGGTTGAGAACCGCTGCCTGGCTGGAGTCATGAAGCCATGGTAGTTAGGATTTGTTGATTCATTGATTTATTCATTCATTTATATGGTTTTACTTCTCTCCACTCCCCACTCCCCATCAACCTCCCAAGTAGGCTCAGAATTTTCTGGAGAAAAGAATTAAGGGGGCCGAAAAGGACAAGTTGGGAAGCCACAGTTTTCTATTTCTGTAGTTTACAGTCTGCTTTCCCATTTACACTGGGAGATAATTTTGTAGCACTTTCAAGAATACAAATAAAAAATTGTGGTGGTTGTATCCTATTTGGGGGGCAGAGCAGAGTAAAATATAGGTAAAACCAAAGACCTGAAGTGTATTCTTATCCTTAATCTTTGTGAGTCTCTTCTAGTGGACTGAAATGCGTGCTAAGTGAAAGAAATGTCAAATGTGGGATTTTGCATAATAATATCGGTCATCCAGCACTTTTTGTCCTGAAAACTTATGAAATAGCTATTTTAAGGCACAAATATTATGCAGCATTGCCAGCTATAGCATTCACTTAAAATGAGTTTGCATTTTGAATGAATAGCTGGTTTTGTCGATGGTATTATCTGAATTATTCAAGCAAATGGAAATTTCCTTCGGAATGTATGCAGAAATGCCTCCATCACTTGGGAGCTAGACACTTGACCACAGTGTATTACCATAGCAACCCTAATAACAAAGTATGTTTCAGTAAATCTGGTTTTAGCCATAACCAACTCTGAAAGGTGGACTAGATCTGACTATATTGTTTCAATTTTATTGATGAGAAAGGAAGATAGGTCATTTAGATGTCCCTCAACATCAATTCTAGTTCTGTTAGAAGAGACAGAACTAACTTTCCTGATTCCAAGTGCAAGATGACTTTAACATTAGACTATTAGATCAAATTAGATTTAACTTCCAATTCTCCTTCTGTTAATTAGGTGAGTGTTTTTTAAGTATATAAAGCAATATAGGTTCAGGATTTTAAAATAAACAGAGTACAAGAAGGCAACTGGTAAAAAGTTAAAAATTTCCATCAAAAGTTGACTAGCAACCAAAATTATGACACTCCTCTGAAATATGTGTTATTAACATTTTAAAATGTATTCCTCCAGGAATTTCTGTGCATATATGAGAAAATATCTTAATTTTACTGTGTAAACCCAGTGTAGACATCATACAAATTGTATAAGTTATATAATTTAATGTCATGTTAACGACTAAAGACCTATTAATTACCTTTAATTGGAAGTTTTTATTTAGATTACTTCAGATAGTTTAAGTTTAGTGTTGTTGTTACTATGAGAAAGCTACATAATTATAGTAATTCTTACATCATATACACAAGCACACACACACACACACACATATATATATATACACCCTTGTCTAGGTAGAAAGCCCTGTCATTTTAGCATTTAAAAACATAAGAACCATTGAGGTAAGTGAATTCCTTTAATCACCCTTCCCCCTACTGTGCCTTGTGGCTGAAAGGTAGCAGATGCGGACTCATTGTCCAAATTGCACTATTAGCTGTTAGAGTGCAGCCACAGTGAATGCAAATCCCATCCAAATGCATCCGAACAGCGTGGCTTTGACCCCTAATTGGTTGGTGCCTGTCCAGGAGCCGCCCAGCGAGGCTGCAGGGTGGGGAGTCCCATTCTTCTTCCTCAGTGAGTCCTCCCCTTCCTCCTCGCAGACGGAGGAGTCTCTTATCGGGAGGAGCAGATGGCATGGAGTCTGTTTGCAATTGCAGACACGCCTGGAGAACAGCTCCTCGGATTTTTCCATTAGAGTGTGCGACACAGGAGGAACCATCGGTGTTAGAAGCCCGGGGAAAACCTCTACATTTTAGCTCAGAAATGTTTCTTGGCGTGGACTTCAATAGCTATGCAATATTAGAAGTGAAAATGAGCCAGCCCATTGACTGTCATGTTCTGAGGTGTGAAACACTAATGACCCTTTAAGAGTTAAGAATTTCTGAACTTAAAGCTAATGGTCCCGGCCCAACCAGAGGGGCTCAGTTGTTGAGCATCAAGCTATGAACCAGGAGGTCAGGGTTCGATTTCCAGTCAGGGAACATGCTTGGGTTGTGGGCTCGATCCCCAGTTGGGGCATGCATGAGGCAGCCAATCAATGATTCTCATCATTGATGTTTCTATCTTTCTCTCCCTCTCCTTTCCTCTCTGAAATCAATAAAAACATATTAAAACAACAACAACAACAAACAACAGTGGTCCCAGAATAACATTAATGATGTCTCTTATCAGTTTACAAGTGCTTCCATGTTCAGGATCACATTTAATCCTCAGAGAAATAATTGTGTAAGTCCTCTTTCACAGATAAAGAAATTGAGGATCCAAAAGCCAAGCTAACCAACAGCAAATCCACACATTAAATGTACTGGTCAAGGTGCGCATAATAAGTGAAGTGCAGGCCGTGAGTGGGTAATTATTAGTGTCAATCATTGTGGTGGGTGCTTTATATAAATAATGTCTTATTTGTCACAAAATTGCTACAAAGAAGGAATTATTATCTCCATAATATGAGGTTGTCATGCGTAACTTCCCCAAAGCAGCCCTTCTGGGAATGGGTAGACATGTTTCAAATGTACATCTGCTTAACTCCAACTTTCATCATGCTCTTCCTACAATAACAAAATTAAGATGACAAGTTAAAATGGACTCCAGACTTGCTTAGAACGGATATGGTCTCCTTCAAAAACATTTGGAATAAATAATTTCATATTTTAGTTTTTTTCAAAGAATGGCAGGTGAAATTTTATAAATACAATTTAGGCTTCTGTTCAGTCAAAGTATGACTACGTGCTTTTGTTTTTTAGCATTTTAAGCAACATATACAAGATAGCCCTTTGTGATTAACGTTCATGGGAATCTTCCTGTGGGCACAGCGCTGAATTAAAAGCATATGAAGAACCTAAAAACATATTACTTTATCCTGAAACAAAATACTACAATATAGCTCATTACATGTTAGAATAACTGGACTTACCTCAGAGGTCTTGCTATTGTTACAGCCCTAAAAGACGTCCGTGTTCGAACACGCAGAACCCTTGAATGTGGTGGGATGCGGGGCTAAGGGGCAAAGGTGGCAGGTGTTATTAACTTAGCTCCTCACCTGACCTTAAATAAGGAGGTTCTCTTGGAGGATCGTGGGCTGTCCAGGTGGGCCCAATGTAGTCATGAGGGTCCTTACAGAGCACTGCCGATCTCTCTTAGATTTTAGGGAACACGGTTTTAAGTTTGCAGCCATAGCTAAAGCCATTCTATGGTTTTATACATGATGCCCAGGGGAATTAAGCCAGTTCCCTAAAGGGATGTATTAGGAATGGAAAGAACTGGGATGTGAACTTGGGACTTGGGCTCCAAGCCCAGGCTGTTTCTTTTCTTTTTTTCTTTTTTTAATACTATACCATGGTGTATTGCCCTATGGCTGAGCAATTTTTTTGAAAGGGAGAATGATGATTTTTATTTTTTAAAATATATTTTATTGATTTTATTATAGAGAGGAAGGGAGAGGGATAGAGAGTTAGGAACATTGATGAGAGAGAAACATTGATCAGCTGCCTCCTACACACTCCCTACTGGGGATGTGCCTGCAACCAAGGTACATGCCCTTGACCGGAATAGAACCTGGGGCCCGTGAGTCTGCAGGCTGACACTCTATCCACTGAGCCAAAATTGGTTAAGGCTGCTGAGCAATTTCAACAACAAAAATAGCTGCGGCTTTTTAGTTTTGTCGAGTCCTCATATCAATTCCATAATGATAGGTACAGTTAATCCCATTTAAGTGTTCAGGAGGCTGACGCTAAGTGGGATTTACCAAAGGACACAAACCAGCGCTGGACATCCCAGCCAGGTTATTATTTAAAAAAACTTTGCGAAAAATGCTGAAAACTACAACCACCCTATTTATGCCAAATAAGTATCTGAGGCTAGAATATATGGTAAAAGCCTTTGAAAGATGGAAAACATTCTTGTGGAATTTCACCTCACCTGTTTTAGGAGAAGGAGCTCAACTGTAGGTGGGGCGGGTGGGGGGTGGGGGCGGGCGGTTGGGTAGACTTTCCTATCTGAGCCTGAGCCAATCCTGCTAAACCAGTTGCTTTGCCTGAAATCACCAGCCATGCTCACCCAGCCACCGGACCCAGTTCTGTTCCTGATTAATGCAACCTTGCTTTGCACAGTGCAAACAATCTACAAGAATCTAAGACTCCATTAACTTAACGGCTGGATCCAGGTTGTGTATTTTTTGCTCTTTAGTCACCCATAACTTTTCTGATTAGTTTCTTTCATATCCATACAGGTTCTACTTCAGATTATTAGTTTTTGCAATTTACTAGATGGGAACAGGTCAGACTATCTTTCCACCTGGCTTTTATCGTACAGATTTCGTTTAGAGATGTTAAGTCTAGCAGTTAACTGATGGCTGCTGTGGCTCAGCAGACTGAGTGCTGTCCCATGCACCAAGAGGCCACTGGTTTGGTTCCTGGTCAGTTAACATGCCTGGGTTTCGGGCTCGATCCCCAGGAGGCAGCCAATCGATGTTTCTCTCTCATTGATGTTTCTATCTCTCTCCTCCTCTCCCTTCCTCTCTATAAAAAAAAATCAATAAAAACATATTTTAAAAAGTGAAATGGAGAAATAGTAGCAAAAGAACATTTATACATGCACTCAAGATCACACAGGTAAAAATCCAATGCAAGATTCATTAAAGTAGAATTGTGTCTCTTTTGTCTTCCACTCAAGTAGTGCCTAGCTCAGTGCTTGAGCAGAGTCATGGCAACCAATATGTGTTTGTTAAAAAAAAGGAAGCAATGTGAATTTTCTAAGATTTTCCAGTAGAAGGTGATGAGGAAGAAAAATATTTAGTATCTATTTTTTCCCCCTAGAGGTTAGGCACTTATTTTTTTTTTAATTTGACTTGTATTTGTTACTGAATGCCTCAAATAAAGTCTTTATTTAGAGGATGATTCTTGCCTTGGCCAGGTAGCTCAGTTGGTTAGAGCATCAGCCTCATACACCACGGTCTCTGGTTCAATGCCTGGCCAGGGCACATACAAGAACCAACCAATGAACGTATACATAAATAAGTGGAACAAGTCTCTCTCTCTCTCTCTCTCTCTCTCTCTCTCTTCTTTCCCTTTCTCTCTCTTAAAATAAAAATAAAGAATAATACTTTTGCTTTTACATAACAAGTAAACTGAGTTCAGCAAGATCACCAATGTGTTGTAGAAGTCACAGCCAGTATGAGCTAGGCTTCATTTTTAAACTCTGTTGTCTTATATGAAAACCCGTGCTATTTATTTTGTCATGAGATATATACAGCAAGTAGATTTTTTAAAAATGGACCTTGAAAATACTTTTAACTAAAAATTGCATGGTTTCACTTAATGCTAAAGAATGCTGACAGACACAAAAATAATTGTCCCGCATTCAGATAAATATGAACTAATCACTGTTTGAGTAATTGACAAACATAAATATTTTAGTTTTTATTAGTGTTAGTGAAGTGACTCTTAGCACATAATTAGTTAAGTCTGACTTGAGATTGTTGCTATGCTTAGTGTAGATTAGATATCCTGTTAATTATTTAAAGGAACAGAAATAGGTAATTCATACAAATGGAGTTCCAAGTAAGTGCAGAGGAGAGCTGCTCTTTACCTACATGAGTTGTGCTAGTGATGGGATGAGGACTGAGTTTAATAAAGGAATAAAAAATATGTATTGTAATACCTGAACCAATAAAGAAATTAAAGATAAAAATAAAAAAATGTATCTTTAAATAAATTGTTTTGATTTCAGAGAGAAATGGAGAGATAGAAACATCAATGATGAGAGAGAATCACTGATTGGCTGCCTCCTGCATGCTCCCTACTTGGGATCAAGCCTGCAACCCCGGCTTGATGTGCCCTGACTGGGATTTGAACAGTGACCTCCTGGTTCATAGGTCGATGCTCAACCACTGAGCCACACTGGCCAGGCAGGAATAAAAAAATATTGAAAAATGTTGATTAGGAATGCTGCTGCTTTCAGAGTAAAATCACTGTGTTTTTTTTAAATGAGGAATTAGCCAATATATCAATACATTTATTTTTTACAGTTTGGAATCTTTCTTCTATTCATCCTTTCATTTGAAATGCATCCTCATCATTAAGTTAAAATGGATGTGTTGAAAATAAAAAATAGAAAATTAAGTGCTCGCTTTATGTGAATTCTCAGTGGCTCAGGAATTTACATACACATGTTCACCTGTATTAGCTATGAGCATATATATTTGTATGTCCATACATACATACATCTATGTGTATTAGCTATGTTTATTTTCATTTATTTCCCAGATAAATTCAAGTTGCTTTTGCTTGTTGTTTCCTGGGTTCCTTGCTGATGCTGAATCACCTCTCCCATCATGAAACAGAAAAGGGGAGCATGAGGACTCTTTTCCTTCCTGTTGTTGTGCTTTGATACTGATTAGAGAAGATGCATGGCTCTGATAAAGTAGAAATACAGTTTTCAAAAGATATGTCTACCTGAAGCGCGTTGGAGGAAGACCGCAGGCGTCAGGGTGAGATTTATAGGTCATGTGCACGATAACAGTGAGGTTGAGACTGTTAAGACCTCTTTTCAGGAGAACCTGGGAAGACTTCAAGCAGGCTGAGTTAAAGAGCATCACCTGTGTCGGAAACGGCCTCCGCCGTAGGTCCGTGGCAATCTACCCCAGTCAGACGGAATTCCAAGTTGCAACTCGTTTAGGATGGGCATCAGCAACCCAACCATCTGATGTGTAGCAGGAATAATGGTGTGGGTGGGCTTCTCAGAGGAGGCCACATTATCCCACTGAATCAGGACGATGAGCTCCCTTAGGCTGCAGGGACTGTGATCACAAATCACTGAGGTAGCTGAACCACTAAAACAGCATCAATGCAATAAAAAGTAGCCTGGCCCTAACCGGTGTGGCTCAGTGGATAGAGCATCAGCCTGCGGACTCAAGGGTCCCAGGTTTGATTCCGGTCAAGGGCATGTACCTTGGTTGCAGGCACATCCCCAGTAGAGAGTGTGCAGGTGGCACCTGATTGATGTTTCTCTCTCATCAATATTTCTAACTCTCTATCCCTCTCCCTTCCTCTCTGTAACAAATCAATAAAATATATATCTTTTTAAAAAAGTAGCCTGAAAAACCAGCCTCCAACCTTACTCTGGAGAAAGCAGTTGTTGAAACTGACATCTAAGTCACATGATAGTATGCAATCAACAACAGAAGAGTTCCTTCCAAATTTGGTTTATCAGGGTCAGCCTCAGAAGTCTCCCAGGGCAGCCTGCCAGTGATTTAAGCTGGAAGGTTCTGCTTTCCATGGCTTTTACACAGAGAATTGAATTTATGGACTCTTCACACAGCCGCGGCTATTACATGCAAGGTGCCAATGACTGCCCGATCATCTCGGGAGGACCTCAAAGCAAGTTGGGCATGAAATAGAGGGCCTCTTCAAATGAAAGAGATTAGAATATTCAACACAGTTTACAAAGTGTGACAATTCTATTATGTAAGTTTGAACAGCAGCCACTGTTAGGAAAAAAAAATCTATGAAAATATCCAAGAGAAAAATAGCTTGGCAAGACCAGTGACCGTGAAATAATATAGGCTTCATTACTAGCAGGAGAACAGTGTTTGGAGATTTTCTATCTTGAAAACCCGAATTATGCTCCATAGAACATGGAACTCGTCCCGGTAATGTGAAACTGTTACGGCATAGATAATATTTGTAATGGCTGGCTCTAGACTTAATGCACAAAAATTTCTCCATGATTGGGTTTTCAAATTATTGATATCAAGGTAACTCCAAAGCAACCATGATGATCTTTACTTTCCATGATAGATAGGAATCATGTACAACAGTGTGCAAGAACAGTGGACAGGTTAGTAATCTGTCTTTCCTAAGGGAAGAGGAATCTTTTTTAAAATACATTTTAAAAAAAATTTTAGAACTGTTTTAGATTTATAGGATCATTTAAAACAGTACAAGAGTTCTCATCTATCCCAGGCTCAGCTTCTCCTGATATGAACATATCATTAGAATGGTACCTTTGTCACCACTCAGGGACAATGAACTATTGCATTATTGAGTATTTATACTGTGTGCAGATTTCCTTAGTTATTACCTAATGTCCTTTTTGTGTCCCAGGATCCCATCCAGGGTTCTAGTTACAGTTATTGGTCAAGTTCCCTCCAGCTTTTCTTGGTGATAACAGTGTTTCAGACTTGAGTTGTTTTTGACGACCTTGATCACTTTGCAGGGTTATTGTCAGGTCTTTTGTAGACCCTCCTTCCGTTGGGATTTATGTGGTATTTTCTCAAGATCAGATGGGGGGTGATCGATTCCTGGGAGCAAGACCACAGAGGCAAACGGCCAATTTCCGCACATTATGTCAAGGGCACACTGTTACTGTGACTTATTATTCCTCATAACACCACAGTGGGCGGTGTTTGCCAGTTTCCTCCACCGCAACCTTACCGTTCCCTCCGTCTATACTGTGTTCTTTGATAGAGAGTCACTATGCATAGCCCATCCTTAAGTGGGGAGGACTCCACCCTACCTACCTCCTTAGAAGCAGAGCCTCTATCTCAATTATTGGGAATTTGTCTCTTTTCCTCTATTTACTTATCTGTCCATTATTTATTTGTCACTAATGGACTGTGGTGTTGTTGTTTTTTTGTATTTTCGGTTATAATTTAATACCATTTTATGGATCTTGTTGCTCAAATCATGCTGACTTTGGACATAGAAAGCTCTTTCATTTGGCTTTTGTGTCTCTGACATTTTTCCACTGAAGTTTTATTTTAGAATTTGTTTGTTTTTAGTACTTGCTGGCTCTACAAAACTTTGGTGCCAGGAGTGCTCATTAAACTTGGATATTATTGCTTCTAGGACCTCTCAGCTGACAGAACAAGAAGACAGGTGCCTGTATATTCACTCACCGACAAATATTTCTGTATATAACAGGGTGGGGCAAAGGTAGGTTTACTGTTGTGATTACCTAAAACAGTTTATTCTTGTATTATTTATTAATTATTGTATTATGTCCCATATGAACAACTGTATATCTATTTTTACCCCACTCTGTATAAATATAATTTAAGTTAATCATCAGTTCATACTGAATTAGGAACTTTTTTTTCCCCAGCATCCAGGACTATATGATGATGTTGAAACTGCATACTCTCTATGTCCTTTTTGCTACTTTTCAATAAATTTATTTTAATAATGTTGTATTGGTTTGTAATGTTGTGAAAAACAAAAGTAGACATATTTTATCACAGATCTAGCTACTCTTCCTTTAAGTAAAAATTTTAGTTTTACATGCTAGGACTCTGGGGTTAAGGATGCAACCTCCGAACTCTGATGGTCTGAGACCTCTGTGGTCCATCCCTCCAGGAGCGGCAGTTGCTGGAGAGCCAGTTTACACTTTCCTAGTCCCTAGGATACTGGGATTTCTCCCAGAAAATGATCGTTCCTTTTCTCTCTCAATTTGCCAGAGTTCCTATGAATATGTGTCTTTAAAACCTGCCTGAATATTAAATCACCTGGAAAACTTAAAACAGAAATTCTGATATCATCTCTCTACCCCAGACTAAATTCCATTTGTGTAGGATGAGGTCCTGGAAATATGTTTTAAAAAATATCCTAGCCCAGCTAGCATGGTTCAGTGGTTGAGCGTTGACCTATGAACCAGGAGATCATGGTTTGATTCCCGGTTAGGGCACAGGCCCTGGTTGTGGGCTGATCCCCTGTGTGGGGTGTGCAGGAGGCAGTCAATCAATGATTCTCTCTCATTGATGTTTCTATCTCTCTTTCTCTCTCCCTTTCTCTCTGAAATCAAAATAAATATTTTTAAAAAAATCTCCTAGATGATTATGTTATAGAATTAGTCTTAGGGGTAGCATTGACATTCTTTACCTCCAACGTCCTTTGGTCCTGAGATCTGACACATCTCTGTATTTTATTAATATGATCTGTCTGGATCAGTCTGTGCTCCTTCTGAATATGATGAAATACATGCAAAAGAACCACAGTTCTAAGCTACTTGGTGCCTGAACATTAAGATGAAAGGAAGTTTGTTTTATGTTTGCTGTATACCCTTCTGTCCTGGCACCATATCAACCCAATTTTAGACTATGGACCCTGTAACCATTTGGGAAAATAAAACTGAACTAGGCCAATGTAGAAAAGTTCTTTCAGAATTCAGAGTTCAAGTCCACAGTGGGCGATTTGAAATGCTTCCTATGTTGGCAAATTACATACTCTTTGTTGACCTACTTTGAGATGGGAAGATTCAGCTCTTAAAAAACTGGAAAATACTGTTCTCTGTCTTTTGTACCAAAATGCCAAACAACAGTGTGGGCTGTTCTTAGAGATCCTCAGGGCACTTTAACCATACATCCAGGGACTGTGTCAGGCCCAAGGTCAGGGAACTTAGCAACCTAACGACCGAAAGGATTAAACTAAGAACTGCAATACGTGGGCTCTGGTCCTGAGACTGTAAAAGCCTTCAGATACCAGGGAAGTCATTACACTCCCTGTGCTTTGGCGTCTCCATCTGTAAACGAGGGATAATAGCTTCTTCTTCATTAGGATGCAGAGCCCATACATGAGGCAACCTATAAGAAGGCACTGTAGGCTCTGTAGTGAAGAAGTCCCCTGCACTCTATCACAATGGCCCTTCTATTG
The DNA here is from genome assembly GCF_014108235.1 of Myotis myotis. Classification (NCBI taxonomy): domain Eukaryota; kingdom Metazoa; phylum Chordata; class Mammalia; order Chiroptera; family Vespertilionidae; genus Myotis; species Myotis myotis. The sequence continues at coordinate 4,256,049 of NW_023416401.1, read as the reverse complement.
GATTCGAAGATCTTCTGCAATTTCAGGGCACTTCCTCCTGGGAAGTGTTCAGTGTGTGTGTGTGTGGGGGGAGGGGGGATTAGAAAACTCGTTTGCCACGGTTTATTTGCAATAGCTCCTTGCCGGTGCTCGGCCCCGTGCTTTTCTATCTGATGCCCATGATCTTTGTCTGTGTAATCTCCCCATATTAATCTCTCTCTACATCTTGACTCAAGTTGTAAGTGGCCTGAGTGAACCTCGAGTATCCCCAAGGGCAAACAGAGCCCACCAGCACGGGTTTACCGGGTTGAAAGAGTGACTACATGGTAACAGTTTTATCAGCTTCTGCTCTTCCAGCTCTGAAATCCTGTGTTCCAATGGTGCCTGTGGAAATCCTGAGATCTCTGACCCATTGCACACTAAATAAAGGCGTGCGGGGGAAATCACATGAAGAGCCTTTATTCTGGGTTTTGATGATGAGCTATGTAGTTGGCTGGCTTTCTCTATTAGCTCCTCTGAAGGGCTCCATTGAGCGGAGAATGAGGTAGGGTGACACTATGTGGAGACTGCTGCTGGGGTCCAAAAATAACCTCCTTACATTTTTTTTTTTTTTTTTTTTTTTAGCTACACATTTCCTCAGCTTCTCTGAAGGTGGTTCTTGACTCTGAACATTTGGATGCTGTTTCTCTGTAGGTGAAATTCATTCCCTGCAGTGCCACATGCAGCTCGGGAAGTTTAATGGGAGGCAGGGAAAACGGGTCAGATTCCCACCTTTACCATTGTTTTCTGGCACCAATCACTTCGCTCCAGACACGGGTGTGATGTGTGCAAAAGGAGGTTCAGGAAACTTGGACTGGATTGGACTAAATATTTTTTACATGAAGAAAAGCAAACTGTAAAACACATTAGGGCATCACGCTATAAACTAGGTTCACAACCATTCCTGGCTGCTTAGACTCTCCTGCGCTAAAGGACCCTTTAAAATGAGAGGCATCTGCTTGATCTTTGAGAAGGAGAATGATTTTCATTAAGAAACGCTAAAGAGGCATTTAAAAGACAGGAACATCTGCACGCCGATGCAATATGAGGAAAGTCAGTCAGTGTTCCATATCTGAAAACGAACTGAAGATGGTTCTTTGTAGGCGAACAATAGCCTTATTTTTAGAGAGGAACTGTAAGACCAATGATGACTGTGCTTTCCGCTGGTGCTTTGGAAAGAGTGAAGCCAGCGTCAGGTCCTTTTTATACGACACCACATACTTTCTACAGGTCCTCTCTCTCAACCCAGAATGCACCCGGCTTTTTCAATCATAGTCATTTCCAATACATCTTCACCTACGCCCATTCCTTCCTGTATGAAGCTTTTGATAATAGAAATGAACTCAGCTCACTCCTTTTCTTTCCCTGAGACAAATCAAAAAGTGAAGCTGCAGCCAACAGGGAAAGGAGGATGTGCAATCCCTTGAAAACCTCACCCAGGTTCCCTGGCCTTGGTCGCAGTGGAGCCTCAGCTCCGAGTCTCAGCGGGCAGCAGTGGGGTGGAGCCCTTGCTCCCCGCCTCTCCCTTTGGGACCTGCTGCAGAGAAATGCCACGCCAGGCGAGGAGCAGCCAGACCTCGGCCCAGTGTCTGGCCTCCACCACTTACCCTCCTCTCTAACTTCGGAAGAGCCACCCAATCACTCCAAACATCAACCCAGAGAATGAGCATGAGGATGAACAGCATCAGGTAATATGAATGCCCGACAGAAAGACAACACAGAGGAGTCATGTTGCTATTGTGTTCATACATAACATATACTACCCTAAGATGTTAACCACACAATTATAGATGGCTCAGTAACTAACGCCATATTTTCAAATAACGAAACCCCTGCTTTAGACCTGTGCCACAGTATAGCCACCTTTTCCCCAAGGAGTGTGCTCATAGAATGGGATCCAGCACCAGGAAAGAACCAACAGGGCGGGTGACTGCCTTATTCACATATTTAGGATATTTGAGTGGAGCAAGTGTGAAACCACAAGCCTGAAGTTTGAATGTTGGACCCCTGGGACTGTCCTTGGACCTGAGCCTGCACTGGGAACCACGTTGCCGCTTCTAAGGAATGGATGATTTCCAAAGGGGTGGGTTAATGCACCCAAGTCCTTCGCTAAAGCATTTATTCTAAAGTGAACCCAAGTGCCATGAAACGGTCCCCGAAGAGTGTACACTGTTCCGAGGAAGCCTCTGTCAATGCGAGCTGGCTGTAGAGAAAGCTTGTTGCCCTGTACAGATATTGCTCCAGAAGAACGCGATGAGCAAAGCGCAAAAGGGCCAATCAGTAGAGACTATTCTTACCCTCTGGTCTCAAGGGAAGTCAAATCTTGTCTTGTTAAGAAGACTCAGACAACCGTACTGTTTCTCTTCTTCCTAGGCCACTGAAGAACTTCAAAACAGTCAGCAGAGCAGAGAAAAAAAAAGCTGTAAATATTTGGAGACTAAAAATGTTTCTAAACATTCCCAGTCTAGAATCTGTAAATGCAGACGGAGGTAGAAAGCAGTAGCATGTCTCGAATGCCACAGCGTGCCTGGGCCTATACGAGGTGCTTTCATATTTTCCTTCTTTGCCTTATTTTCATCTTTAAACTGTTCTGAAGTAAATGTTATTGTTTTCGACTTACTGTCTTAGAGAAAGTAATTTGCTAAGTCTAATAATAGATGTATCTGGCAGAAGGAAACATGTTCACTCAGCTTTAAAATATGTGTTCTGAAATCTTTTTTTCTCCCAAAGGTAATAAAAACACTTCTAAAGTTTCTTCCAATTCCAAAATTCTAAAAATATAGTTAAGTGGTAGCATTAACAATCTTCCTTCTAGCAAAACGTTAACATGGTTAAATGCAACTCCGCATATATTCCTAGGCTGCACCTGAAAACCTGACAGTGGATGGAGAAAAGCCACAAAAATGCTGACTGGACTCACTTAAAATTCATGATGACAAACCTCAAAGGAGCTTTGGCCCTTCCAGGCCATCCTACTCCACACCCCCCTGGAAGAGTCGCTCTGTCACTCACCTCTTTCTCATCCGCTCCTCTCTCCTCATGCCTCTACAACCTCCTCTGCCCACTCAGTTCCTAACCATGCTTTTCTTTAATAGAGGAATTGGAAAACTTCCAGAGGCTTCCATTTACATGTCGGTATCTATCTGTACACAGAGAGAAAAAATAGGGGCTGGCTGACTGCCACAATCTAATCCCATTATTTTATAGACTTTTCTACTTAAATAGTTCATTCACTCAATCATTATCAGTTTTTTTTTCTATCTACTGAAACATTCCAAAGAGTGTATGTATGTGTACATATGCTTACACACATGTGTTTTATCTTCAGTTCTCATTACTCACACGAGCTATGGTCTATAAATGCACTGGGAACACTGAATTAGAACTAGTGCTCCTAGCAGAAATAGAGTTAGATTCCCGAAAGTCTTAGGTCACAGCATTTTGTTTTGCATGTGTTTTTGTTTAAAGACACCATATTAAATATATATATTTCTGAAATGTAATTAATGGCATGGTATTTGAATAATATAAAGCCAGGAACTTTGGAAGTTATTTGCATTAATTACGTTTGTCTGCCAATGCCTTGAAAAACAATCCAGGCTCATCAGTGTTAAAAACCTACTCTTATATATAACCCTTTTCTTCTAAAACATTTGTAGGTATTTTTAAAGATTATCTCCTAGGCTCCTGATCTGTGGACTCGGCCTTGCTTTTAGTGTTAACAGTTTCATGCCAGATCTCCTTCTGCAATGCCTGAACCAGCCAGCACTAGCTGAGTGGGTTTAACATTTCCTGAACCTGGGTCATGTGACTGCATTTATTTGGCTTCCAACCTCATGATAATACTGTCCACTATGGCTATTTAAAAATCAGTCATCTCGTGAACCTAAAAATTTAGCCATTTTTCATCTTTGCCATCTATAATAATAAAAGCATAATATGCTAATTAGACTGGACAGCCAAATGACCTTCTGGACATCCTTCTGGACGACCTTCCAGACAAAGCCGGGGCTTCCAAGGCAAGCTGCTGCAGATGCGAGGGCTGAGCCCCTTGCACAAATTTTGAGCATCAGGCCTCTAGTAGCTTTATAATGCACTAGAGATGTCACTTAACACTTTCTGGAGGAGTCTCACCTACAGTTTGTTAAATTTCCTCTTCTTTTTTCTGATTGTACCATTTTGTCGATTCATCAACACCAGCGGTTCTCAACCTGTGGGTCGCGACCCCTTTGCTGGTTGAACGACCCTTTCACAGGGGTCGCCTAAGACCATCCTGCATATCAGATATTTACATTATGATTCATAACAGTAGCAACGTTACAGTTATGAAGTAGCAACGAAAATAATTTTATGGTTGGGTCACAACATGAGGAACTGTATTTAAAGGGCCAGAAGGTTGAGAACTACTGATCAACACTGAATTCAGAGCTAACAACATTACAACTCATGCCCAAATGAAGCCTATCTAACACCCATATTTATCCACAACGTGTACCATAGCCTTCTTAGGCTCAGGCTCACTGGATAGCAGCACTTGAGTATGGCACTTGTCAACAGTGAAATCACGGGCCAAAAGACCACAAACATGAAAAGAAAGGGGACAGGAAGCAGATTGTGAAGGCCATCCCCTTGTCTTGCTTGACCTCACTGGAAATATGCACATCAGGAAACTCAAAGTTCTCACCACTCTGTGCAAGTCAGTGAATGCTTGGGAAAGTACCACGTGTGTTGATTTGGGGTTACAAATAAACATTAGTGAGTAGGTGACTTTGCAAATACAAAAATCTGTGAATAACAACTATTGACTCTATGTATGTATATGTATATAGAAAAAATATATGCTGTGTATATTTTATAATTACGACCACAAATGTACTATATCTATCTATCTATCTATCTATCTATCTATCTATCTATCTATCTATCATCTATATCTATCTATCTATCTATCCACACACAAACACTGAGTGGCCAGATTATTATGACCACCTGATGTTTGTAAGCAAATTAGCTATAATTTCACACTGAAGTTGCTAGAGGGCCAGACCATTATGAATAGGGAAGCAGGTTGTTTACCACGACAGTAGAAGTGGTTTTTTTCTGAAGATATGGGTAAACAATGCAATTTAACAGCCTTTGAATGTGGGATATATATATTATTATGAGTGGCCAGATTATTATGACCACCCCATCAGTACTTCGTTGGGCCACCTTTTGCCTTCCATACTGCGGCGATTCTTCTTGGCATTGACTCCATGAGATGTTGAAAGGTGATGCGAGGAATCTGACACCATGCCTGATGAATAGGACTGTCCAGTTCTGTGAGATTTGATGGTTGTGGAACCAGATGCCTGATGGCTCTTTTAACTTCATCCCACAAATGCTCAATTGGATTGAGATCTGGTGATTGTGGGGGCCACCTAAGCAAGGTAAAGTCTCCCTCATGTTCTTGAAACCACTCCTGCACAATATGAGCACCGTGGCATGGCACATTGTCTTGTTGGAAGAAGCCATCTCCATTGGGATACACCATCAACATGATAGGATGAACTTGATTAGCAACGATACTTAGGTATGTTGTGCTATTCAGATGTTATTTCACACGAATTAAAGGGCCCAAATCATGCCAGGAAAACATGCCCCAAATCATAACACTGCCCTCACCAGCTTGAAGGGTTGTAGTCATGCATGTGGGGTGCATGCTTTCATGCTGTTTCTGCCACATTCTCACTCTGCCATCTGCATGATGCAATTGGAAACGTGATTCATCGGACCACATGACTTTTTTCCAATGCTCAACTGTCCAATCCTTGTGTTCCTGTGTGAATTGGAGACATTTTATCTTGGTAACTGCAGACAGCAAAGGTGTTTGAACAGGCCTTTGGCTTCCATATCTCATATGATGCAGTGTATGGCTAATTTGCCTACAAACATCAGGTGATCATAATAATCTGGCCACTCACGTTGAAATATATCCCACGTTCAAAGGCTGTTAAATCGCGATGTTTACCCATATCTTCAGAAAAAAATCACTTCTACTGTCGTGGTAAACAACCTGCTTCCCTATTCATAATGGTCTGGCCCTCTAGCAACTTCAGCACAAAATTATAGCTAATTTGCCTACAAACGTCAGGTGGTCATAATAATCTGGCCACTCAGTGTGTGTGTGTGTGTGTTTGTGTGTGTGTGTGTGTGTGTGTGTGTGTGTGTGTGTACTAGTATATATGGCATAACTGAAAAGTAACAAAAGTTTTGTCTCTGGTTCAACTGCAATTTAATGCTTTACATCTCTGCTCCCCCAAATCATATACAATCTCACTAGCTCCAATAATATGAGGTATACATGTTATTAAACTTTAATTTTTTTCTTCTGCTAATCTCTAATGTCAGAGGAACTTTGAAGGGTAGAGAAAAAATTTTTCTCCCCAACATCCTCTTCACTGCCATTTAGAGTAAATATTTTAAAGGTACTGTTTTCCTTACACAGCAAATTCTCTTCTTTCATTTAAACTTTGAAGGCTCTTAAAACTAATGCTTATTTGTATGTATAATGCTTAAACTAATTTGTCTGACATTTTAAAGAATTTTGTTTCTTCTTTTCTTTCTTTGAAAAGCAGATGTAAAATACCTTGTAAGTGCTTAAAGTATCAAATAAATTCAGTAAATATTTGATTACTTCATCACTTCATGTAAATGTATATTCCTGAAATTTGTTAAATATTAGTTTTCTTAAAATAAGATATTTCAATCTTATATGTTGAGAGAAATTATTTACTTTTGTAATGCTATCATTTAGATAATGATGATATTTTAATGGTAATTCTTTAACAGCATGGTGATGTACAAGTAAACACTTTTTAAACTATCTATGCACCAAATATTATATCTCTCTTTTTATTCCACTGAAAGAAAATTAAATGGTCTGAGTCATTATGTGGCAGAATTATGTCCCTTCACTGCTATTATAACATACCTAGTTAACATGATATTAAAGAATCAACTTTATTCATGCATGTTTTCTTTCTCAGGAACTTCTACTTTTAATTTCAATGAAATTCCAATCACCTTATATAGTCACATTTTAAGATGATCATCACTGTCCAAATATTGCTTCTCATGTATGTTTATAGTAATTAGTCTGATTTACTTTAATGCAGAGTAAGATTAACAAACATATGCAAATAAGTGTAGAGGGAAGAGAATAAAAATCAGTGCTTCTGCCCTAACCAGTTTGGCTCAGTGGATAGAATGTTGGCCTGTGGACTGAAGGGTCCCAGGTTCAATTCTGGTCAAGGGCATGTACCTTGGTTGCAGGCACATCCCCAGTTTGGGGTGTGCAGGAGGCAGCTGATCGATGTTTCTCTCTTATTGATGTTTCTAGCTCTCTATCCCTCTCCCTTCCTCTCTGTAAAAAATCAATAAAATATATTTTTAAAAAAAATCAGTGCTTCTGATTCAGAGTGACAGAGCTAGCTCAGGTAAAGTGAAGAGTATAGAGAATTTATCTGTGTCAGGCCCGTTAGGGTACCTGTCCTTCCCAGATGTGCAATATAAGTTCTTGCTTTCACCATCCTTTTCAATGAGATCAAGGTTTGTGAATGTTGTCACTGCTCCTTCAAATGAATGAACTCATGAGTTTTTTCTCCAACATAAGAATTAATCAAATTGAAAAAAAAAGATGAATATACACTAATCAATTTGGTAAAAAGGCTGTATCTAACTTAGTGCTCATGGAGGCTATTTTTTAAAACTCAAGTGTACTGAGGTATAATTTACAATAAAATTTACAATTTAAAATGTCTGATTCAATGAATGTTGACAATAAATGAGATGATATATAGAAAGTGCCTAGTTTATTGCATATCATACAATTCTTTCTCCATAAGCAGCAACTACTGATCATCTCAATGTCAATTCAGTTCATATTTCTAACCACTACACTACAAGATTCAGAACAATCATGAATGTTTTTTGTTTCACATTCTCTCTGGAATGCTTACTCCAATTTGTGAAGAGATGCAACACCAATGTGTTAATGAAGAAATAAATGAAAATCCCTCCTATGTACTCATTTTTCCAACTGAAAAATTCCCCCTTCATTTGTTTTTCCAGTTTTTTTTTTTAAATTTCTTTATTAAGGTAGTACATATGTGTCCTTAACCCCCATTGCTCTCCCACCCTCCATTCATGCCCTCACCCCCCTGTTGCCTGTGATATCACATGATCTCACTCATTTATGGAATATAATGAACAACATAAAGTGATGAATAAAAACAGATCCAGAGACAGAGAAGCATCAATCAGACCATCAAACCTCAGAGGGAAGGAAGGGGAGGATGGGGGTAAAGGGGAGAGATCAATCAAAGGACTTGTATGCAAGCATATAGGCCTAACCAATGTTTTCCCAGTTTTTGATCCTTATAAGGATCGTTTGAGTCTTATTTGTAAGACTCCAGATTCCATTCTACACCTTTCTGTCCCGCTGTGTCCCCATTGCCCCTGTGGTACCTCTGTTTTTCTAGAACAGGTTCCTGAACATCATCTACAGTGTCATCTTCTACTCTTCCACTACTCCATCTTAAGTGAAATCTAGGTTCTCCCATGACAGCAATTTCTCATTGATGTAGATCCTTCAGAGCTGAGTAACTGAAGGCCTAGGTCAGTGGTCGGCAAACTCATTAGTCAACAGAGCCCAATATCAACAGTACAGCAATTGAAATTTCTTTTGAGAGCCAAACTTTTTAAACTTAAACTACATAGGTAGGTACATTGTTATTAACTTAATTAGGGTACTCCTAAGGCTTAGGAAAAGCCACACTCAAGGGGCCAAAAAGCCGCATGTGGTTCGCGAGCCGCAGTTTGCTGACCACAGGCCTAGGTGAATCCCAGTGACAAGTCTCAAGCCATCAGGCATCAATCTGCTGGCCCAGATGGATTGTATTCACCATATTTCCTCTTAGGAAAAGTATTATACAGGGGTGGGAAAAAGTAGGTTTACAGTTGTGAGTATGCAAAACACAGTTTATTCTTGTATTATTACTTACAAGTTATTGTATTATTTGCCATGCAAACAACTGTAAACCTACTTTGAACCACCCCTGTATGTATTTTCAAGGTAGTACTAGATAAGCTACTTGGTAATTATATGCACACATGTGTATTTGTGTGTGAGAACACTTGTATTTCACTAGTTCTCATTTCAAAACATCAAATAAAGAACAAATGCTGACAATATTCAGTTGAATATTCAAAGGTGAGTCTTACAGCTTTGCTCACAAATCCACAGTTACCAATTACTTACTCTGCCAACACTTTTTTCTTTTTCTAATTAAGCTATAGAACTGTCATGATTAAGTGTACATTTTATAAAGAAACATACCACCGACAGCTGGCATGGCTCAGTATTTGAGAATTGACCTATGAAATAAGAAGTCATAGTTCCATTCCTGGCCAGGGCACATGCCTGGCTGTGGGCTCCATCTTCAGTGGGAGGCATGCAGGAGGCAGCCAATCAATGATTCTCTCTCATCACTGATGCTTCTATATCTCCCTTCCTCTTTGAAATCAATATATATAGAAACATACCACTATATTTGATAAAATTATATTTCTAGGATATACTAGTAAAGTAATATCTGAGAACTCTAATATGGTCCCTGAAATACTTATAAATATTTTAACCAGAATGATTAGGCATTCAATTCTTAAAGAACAGTAAAATATCAAAAGCTAAAAAAAATTGGAGAAAAATAAATTTATCAACTGCAGCAGGACATTAGTTCAAGGAATGATAAAAATATCCAAAGAAAATTATTTTCTTCTGTTGAATTAAGCAGTAAATCGATTGAAGAGGAATCAATTAGATACTGAAAGTTAAAACCACATCTATGTAATGAAGAGTAGATAAGTGTCTTTTCTCAGGAATGAATGAAAGCACCCTGCATAAAAATAAAATTCCTTTTCTGGGAGATGTGTGGTTTATCACTAATTTGAAAGTTCTAGAAGAAAGGTGATTTCCAGAATTATCCATGTGGCAGCCTGGCTATGTGCGGCTCAGATCTGCTGCAGGAGGCCTCGCTGTCAGCCTCAGCTGCATCCATCTACCCCCTGGTCTGCCCTGTGCTCCCACGGAGGCCATGCTGCCTGCAGGCTGTTCCAGGGTCAGACACGATTGGGGTGAACAGAACCACGGGGGTGCCTGCCATCACAGGTCCATCCGACAACGCACGGGGTTCCTCTAGGGAGCGGCTGTAGCTTGAAGACCTCTCAGGTGCCTGTTCAAATTATTCTTAAAACTGCTTTGTAGTCCTTTCCCCCAGTCCTCCTTCTTTCCTCTTTTTCTTTCTTTTTTTTTTTTTCCTCTTTTTCTTTCACACGTGTCTAAGCCATGTTGCATTCCAAAGACACTCCCTGTCTTCTATTCCCTCCCCTTATTCTTTTTTTATCCTCATCTGAGGACATGTTTAGAGAAAGGGAGGGAGGGAGGGAGGGGTGGAGGGGAGAGAGAGAGAGAGAGAGAGAGAGAGAGAGAGAGAGAGAGAGAGAGAGAGATAAACATCAAAGTAAGAGATAAACATTGATTGGCTGCCCTCTGCACACTCCTGCACGGAAGATCCAAACCACGACCCAGGCATGTGCCCTGATGGAGAATGGAATAGACAACCCTTCAGTGCACAGGACTAGCTCCAACCAACCAACCAACAAACCAACCAACCAACCTAGCCACTCAGGGCAGGGTTTATTTTAATCCTCACTGGAGGACATGTTTGTTTTTCATTGATTCTAGAGAGAAAGGAGGGGGGGGGGGGGAGAGAGAGAGAGAGAGACAGTCAGACATTGGCTGCCTACTCCACAAGCGCAGGGACCAGGGATGGAAGCTGCAATTTGAGTGTGTGCCTGTCCTGGAATGGAACCTGAGACCCTTTGGTGCACCAGATGATGCTCTAACCACCTGAGCCACATCAGCGAGGCCTCCTTCCCTGTATTCTTCATATGCACTTCCTCCAATATTTCTTTGAATGTCTACTCCTGCCTTGGTATCTGATTTTTGGAGAACCTGAACTGACACATGAATAATAAATACAAAGGAAATGACAATTTTTATAATCTTTATATATTAGTTCATATGAAAAATTTGTTCTCTTTAATATCATTGCTTATGAAATGGAGTCATTATAATGGTTTAAAGTCTTATTTTAAAAATTGAATGAAATATTTTAGCATTTATTTTTAATGTTCATCAATCAAGATATTAGCCAAGAAATAGTAGAGACTTCACAAATCAAAGAATGTTGCTATCAGTGATGCACATATAATTAATGTAATCCCATTAAGTGATAAATTTCATAAATTGTAAAAAGATGATAAAGAAAAAAGTAAACAACCAACCCTAAAAAGGATTGTGTTCACTAATTAGTCTATTGTAGAACTGTTTTAATGGAATAAAAATTGAATACCACAGTTAAAATATTATGAAATAATGTAACATATCTTTACTATGCATTTGGAAAAATGAATGAAGTTCTTTTTATGCAATAAAGAAATTAAAGGGAGTATTAGTAAACTTGTTAATAATAGTACATTATTTGAAAAATCCTTTCAGTTTCTATCTTTGTAGCAGTTAAGTAAAGATAAGCTCAAGCAAATAGAAATAGAATGATATTGCTGTCATTTATGTTCTATTAAAAAGATATAACACTTAATTCAAAAATTTGTATGAACATGCAATGTTAGACTGGATAATTAATCCATCTGAAATGGCTGTGAAACATGTTAGCCAATAATTCAGGAAGAATTAATTAAAAATGATTTTGAAGCCAAAGCATGATTTAATGCATCTAATTATGGTAAGTTTTGAACTCAACTAAAACGTACATACTCACTCCTTGGAAAGAAATTAAATTCATTATCAGAGCACTTCCAAGACATATTTCGATTAAAGCAGGTGTCTTGCCTGGCTGGTGTAGCTCAGTGGTTGAGTGTTGATCTGTGAACCAAGAGGTCACAGTTTACTGGTCTGGCTGTCCAGGTTGTGCCCTTGATGCAGGAGGCAGCCAATCAATGATTCTCTCTCATCATTGATGTTTCTCTCTCTCTCCCCCTCTCCCTTCCTCTCTGAATTCAGTAAAAAAATATATTTCTAAAAGCAGGTGTCCTTATGCCGTACTACAGTTACTGAAAGGCAACACAATGAATTGCAAATATATAAGGAGAAAACGTGAAGGTTTTTATTTTTAAGAGTGGAATAAACATATTCTGTTAAATGAGAAGAGATGCATGAAATGCAGGGATTTTATTCAACTTCCTCAGTAAAAGTTATTTAAACAGTATTTCTTATTGATTTACTGATATTTGAAAATTATACATTACAATTATTTGTTTGCTAGAGGCATTGTGTTCTTTTCGAGTCCTGAAGTGACAGAATCCCAGGAGGTCTAGTCTATCTCTCTAAAGCTTTCTTAGTACTTTTTTTTTTTTCTAATTGGAACTTTTATTTTTGTTCTAATGATCATAACGGTCCATTAAGCCATTTAATAGTCAAGAGGTAATTCCTTGTTTTGTAGAAAACCTATCCCTTACATTGAAAAATGTCTACTACTCCTGGCTCCTTCAACTAACTCCAGGAGTGCCCCCTCAGGCAGCACGACATGAGGATGCCACCTGTTTCTGCAAAGCCGCAGGAAACGCCTGTGATGACGAATGCTATGAACTACAGGACTTTCTCACGCTAAGGAGAGTGTGCAAGTGGAGAAGCATGACAACACCATTTCTCCTGCATTCTTCCCCAGACTCAACTGCTTTTCTAAAATCGTGATCCGTAGTTCTCTTATTTGGATCTGTTTGAAGGGTTTTCAATGCACTGCTTTTGCCAGATTACTGACCTTTCCAGCTCTGCTTTGTTCTCCACAGTCCTTGAGAAAAAGAGTGGAGGGAGGCGCTCATTACATACCCAGGGCCCCAGCACCTCAGGTCCAGAAGAGCTTGAAGAGGGTGGATCCTGAGAGAAAGAAACCACGACTCCTGCTACCCCGGATCCTTGTGGTCTCAGCACAAGCGCCTGGCGGCTCCAACCGGCTCCCCTGCAGGACTGTGCCGGTGATAGGGGCACAAGGGTAGAATAAAATAGTTTTTATTTTTCCCCTCTTCTCTTCCTTTCACTAAGAGAATGTGCAATTAATTAATCAAATGCAGACATGTAACCTTAGGTTCTGGCCAAGACTTTGTTGCATTTCTCAGTTGATCAGGCAAGAACAAAGAGACTTCTAACCCAGCCCCGAACTTGCACGGGTGGCCACCAGGAATGCGGAGGCTGAGCGATGAGGTCTCAGAATCATGGGATGACGCACACCAGACACCGTGGACCGGTGTCAGGACGCTGACCGTCCTGTTCCAGGAACCGGTAATGAAGACATTCATCAACGCCCAAGACCCCCACAGGGACTCCAATGGCAGCCCCGCAAATCACCAGGACCCCCTCTGCACCTCCCACTCCCGCTCCCTGACTCCCTGTACAGCTCACTCCTAACAAGCTTAAGAGGAAGGCGGATGTTAGGGCTGCTACCTGTCGCCTTCCCAGGTCTCCGGCCTCTGACAGTAAACTCCACGTGTACTCCAATCCGGCCCCTGCCCTTTCGGCTGCGTGGTGACAGCAGCATGAGCTCTGGGCTCGGCTGGCCTCCGGGTTCACTGGGAACAACAGGACTGGCCACTGGATTTCTTGGGTTACCGCCCGGATGAGAAGTAAATACTTATTTCTTTGTCACAAATTTCAATATTTATTCCTAAAAACAAATTATAGCCAAATTCCAGCAGAATCATGAACAAAAAAAATATATAATTAAAAAGCCAGGGGAAATAAAGACTTTTTTTAGGAATGCTATTTTATTCTGAGACCAGACCCGCTCATTTTCTTGCCAGGAGCAGGAATCACTAATTTCCTCGCTGCAGCTTGACCTTGTTGTAAGGCCTGGATGGTCCGTTTTGTATGGTTCTGGGACACCTCGTTCCCACACTCCGATCCCCAGTTTAACATCACTGTTGAGCTTACAATACTGTTTCTTACATTAAGGGCCAATATGCAACTGTAACCCAACCTCCTAGAAAGTTTACTAAAATTGTAGTATTTTTTATTAATTTGGGGAAATTTTATTTTTTAAAAGTTATCTTTATTGTTGAAAGTATTACATATGGCCCTGCTTTATCACCCATTGACGCCCTCCACATGGAACCTACCCCCTCCTAGGCCCTCACTGTACTATTGTCTGTGTCCATGGGCTACGCATATGCATATACGTCCTTCCGTTACTCTCTTCCTGCCCTCCTCCCCACTTCCCTCTGAGATTCCTCAGTCTGTCCCGTGCTTCTGCATGTAGGTTCTATTGTGTTTGTTCGTTTATTTTGTTCATTAGATTCCACATATAAGTGAAATCATGTAATACTTGTCTTTCTCTGACTGGCTTATTTTGGTTAGTATAATACTCTCCAGGTCCCTCCACGCTGTCTCACAGGGTGAGAGATCCTTTTTTTCCAGAAAAATAACATGGATTCCAGTCCTCTCCCTGAATCACCGAATCAGTATGTCCAGGGCATGACCTGGGGATTTAAGTTTTATCAAATAAGACATGTGATTTCTGCAGCATTCAATTTGAGATCTGCTGCCTTAAAATCTAAGGGGCACTCTATTTTCAAGCCACAGGTGACTGAATTGAAGTTTTTAAATAGTGCTACTAGGTGATTTTTTAAAAACACAGTTTTAAAAATAAAACAAAAAACAATAACTCATAGTGGTTCTTTCTCCATGATGTACCTTTTCATCTTCAAAATGCATTGCTGTCCTTTAGACCAAAGACAGAAACTGATGAATTCCTCTTAGCAAAGATTTTATCCTTTGGTATCTCACCTTTTAAGTCCATCCCAACCCAGAGTTATAATATTAAGTAGCAAATTATGGTTAAGCCCTTTGATAAGTTGGTGGCTATTAAGAAAAACTTTGACTTTTCTTAATAATCATATTTTTTCAATGATCAAAATTTATTTTATGGCTTTGATTAACATAGCCATTAAATATCTTATTTTGGACAGAGTTATAAAGAAAACATTTTAAATAAAACTAAAAATTTTACATAGTTATATTTCATTCATGAGGATATTTTTTCATAACTTAAATGTTCAAATATAGTCTTTCAATTTGTTTTTATTTTCTCAGTTGTTACTATATGTTATTGTTAAAAATATGAAACCATTTTAGTGTAGTTTTATGTGTTCCTTTATATCCTGAATAACTTTATTTTGTTACATTTAGTTTCATGCTTTCAAAAATGCTGTTTCTGTTTTTGAAAGCGTTTTCTTACCATTCATGATTTGTCTGCAAATCTCTTTTTTATTGAGCTAGCGAAAGATTAGACTTTCCTTTTCTGTTATTTTATTAACATAAAGATCAAGCTTTCTAGAAACTTGGTGTGACCTTTTCCGCTTGTGATGTTTTTTATATGCCTGTGGCCAGTGAGCTTCATATCTCAGTCTCCACAGCGAGCTCAGGTCTGTGAGAATTAGCAAGGGATTAGAGTGATATTTCTCGCCCTGTGCTCTTGCTTCTGGCTTCAGTGCTTTCTTTACTGCCTAATGCTTCCAGGGGCTTTTTCTTACTCACTATTCTCTATTATGCCTGCTATTTTGCTAATATTCTTGTCACATTTTCTTGACGTCGCTTTGACCAACAATGTCATTACTGTTGGCTATATTTCTCTGTAAATATATTAAAATGATTTTGAAAAAAACAGATACAATATGCAATGGCATTCATGTTTATCTGTTGCAAAAACATTTAAAGTAAGAATGAATTTCTTACCCCCTCTTAAAGAAAACAAATGAATTGTAGCTTAGCCAATACTGAGTTTGATTACTGGGCTCTTAATTTGCTAAAAAGTGATCACTACCCTGGTTTATGTTGTTCAGTGGTTACAGCATCAGCCTGCACATAGCTGCCCAGCTTTCTCATCTGTTCCCTGATTTGCCTTCTCTCCACTTTCCCTTCATGCTAAGGATGAGCAGCAACCCTTTGCAGTTTAATTCAAAACACTAGGTCTTTGCCTCATTTGATCTACATACACAATGATTAATGAAGAGATGATTAAGTATATGTGTTTATTCATTCCTTCATTCAAGTTTTTTCATTCTCATTCTCTCCTCCACTTTGGCAACCATCAGCTTGTTCTCTATATCTACGGGTCTGTTTCTGTTTTGTGTTGTTTCTTCATTTTTTTTGAGATCCCACATTTAAATGAGTTCATACAGTGTTTGTCTTCTGCTGTCTGACATATTCACTTAGCATAATACCCTCTAAGTCAGTGGTTCTCAACTTTGGCCGCACATTAGAATCACCTGGGAATCTTTTTAAAATCCTGATTTCTGGGCCTCATCCTCCGGAAATTCAGTTTCTTTGTTATGGGGTGGGGCCACAACATTAGTAACAAAGAAACAGAATTTCCAGAGGATGAGGCCCAGAAATCAGGATTTTAAAAAAGATTCCCAGGTGATTCTAATGTGCAGCCAAGGTTGAGAACCACTGCTCTAGGTTATTCATGTTGTCATAAAAGGCAAGATTTTGTTCATTTTTTAATGCTGAGTAATATTCCATTGTATGTATGTATCATACCTGTGTTGTTAATCTTCACCAGAGGATATTTTCCCATTGATTTTTAGAGAGCATGGAAGGGAGGGGGAGAGCCACACACACAGAGAAACATTGATGTGAGAGAGACACACGATTGGTTGCCTCCTCTGATCAGGGACAGGGATCAAGACTGCAACCAGGTACTAGTCCTGTAGCAGAATCAAACCTTGGCCCCTGCCCTAGACCCTTCAGTCCCGTGCATGAATTTCGTGCACTAGGCCTCTAGTCTATATTATAAAAGGCCTGTGGCCCTAACGCCATTACGACCGAAGAGACCGAAGACTGGTGCAGGTGGGCAGGGCTGCGAGCATGGTGAGGCTGCACAGGTGGGCGGGGCCGTGTGGCTTCTAGTAGTAAATAAGAGAGGAACCAGGAAATGCAAGTACAAAGCCAACTCTGAAAGATTAGACTTGCTGAGTTGATATCCCAAGGATACTTGGAGTTATCCCACAGTAAATTCATGTGGGATAAATTACCATAGAGATGACAGGAAGGATGGGGATGAATATTTTGAGGGTAAGATAACCTTATGTCCATAAATTATGGTGTCTAGTGTGGTTTGTGGTTTATAATTGGCTGCAGGTTAGCCCACTGGCACATATCAGAGTTGCCATAAACCTACACCTTTAGGAACCATTGCATGGGGCTACAGAGCAAATAAGGCCCTTTGAGAGGAAACCAGGATGAACTTTGCAAAGGACCTGACAAAATATTTATAACAGCCTGTGACATATTCTTTGTGATTCAAAGTAATAAAAGCTTGACTGTATACTATACACATTCTTTATAAAATACTGAGTCTTTACTTGCATTCAAGGAAATTGTTTTCTTCACCTCGATGATGTATTTCCAGCAATCAGTGCACTCTATTGTGATAACTGCTAAATCACCAAGGTTCTTTCCACTTAGCTGCTTTTAATGTAGGCATGCCTCTGCAAGGCTATGCAGGTGCTAATTTATTACTGAGACATGAGCCAATCTCTACTTGGGATTTCCATTCTGTGATGACAGAGAATATACTGATGGAAGCAAACTCTCAGACCAAAAGTGAATAATGTGTGTAATTCATAAATACTTTAAACATGCAGACATATTCTTTTTAGCCAAACTGTCATTAGCATGATCATAATTATCAACGTCAACCATAGATATGTACTGAACTCTCTTTCTGGGGATAGCAGAGCAATTACATGTTCTTACTTGAAAAGAAAATTTACATACAATCTCTCTTTTGAGGGCCCCAGTCAAATTTAGAGAGGCAGAGTATGTACATAAAATACGATATATTTAAACAATATTACTTAAGAGTCTCATGATTGTTATAGACACTAATAGATAGAAATTTAGGGATATACAGTACTTTTCTAATATTAAACATTGGTAATAATAAGCTTAGGTGGCCTGGACAGAGCAAGCAAGACATTAGTTTCCCCCAAAAGCATAGACATGATGATGTTTAATGAACTGTCAGAAAGTTGAAATGTTAGCACAAATTCTCTCTTTAGCCCTAACGTATGTGACAAACAGTAGGCAAAAACAATTAATTGAAAAAAAAAATCAGTTTTATCCCTTTCAAATCTTAGCTCTGACAGTTCTAAAGATAACAATTCCCTTGGATCTAATGAACATCATCCTCTTATGTTTTAGGTACTTATTTGCTAGCAAAATCTCATTAGGCAGTGTGAAAAATTTAGACCCTTATAAAATTACACATCAAAGAGGACTGAAAGCTTTTTTGAAAGTGCCTGCATTTGTTGGAAATAGAGGAACAGACCAGGAGTCGCTCTCTAACAATCTGCATTATGACAATTTACTTGGGCCCTGCTGTCAGTTTGGTGGGCGCAGGATCTCAATATCACAGAACCTCCTTCTGGGGAGAACTGGATAAAAAGCTGACATTCTTTTAAATTTGGAGAAAATTTTTGTGTCTAGATGGGAGTGCTATAAAATGACTTCTTTTGAATGGGTTTGACCAGAATCTGACAAAATCTTGCTATTAAAATGATGTTAATTTTGAGATTTTTAAATACGAAAAAGCTCATAGGAAATTAACATGAAAGTTATCTTGGCTTGTTAACTAGCTGTAGTTCATTCCATATTATTTTATATTCATAAATATGAGTGTGTATCTTTGTAGGTAGTTTTATAATTTGTTTATTTTACATATCTATTTTAAAAAAATGTTTTATTTATTTTATTTTTTAAATAAGTTTTTTATTGATTTCAGAGAGAAAGGGAGAGGGAGAGAGAGATAGAAACATCAATGATGAGAGAACCACTGATCAATTGCCTCCTGCATGCTCCCCACTGAGGATGAAGCCTTCAACCTGGGTATATGCCCTGAATGGGACTTGAACCGTGACGTCCTGGTTTGCAGGTTGATGCTCAACCACTGAGCCATGCCATTTGGCCCTTAGATGTTTATAACTGAGGAACTAGAACAGACTATATTTTTTTTATCTTAAAAGCAATGACGTTGTTAAGTAGTAATAAGCCCAGCAGATAACAAGAAAAAATTCATTTAAATAAATGAATTGCAGACACAATTTCCTAATACCTTTTCTGACTTCTTCCCTGCTAATGAATCCCAACAATCATCCATGTTGGTTTTAACCAATCAGATCTCTCTTACTGAATTTCCTTACCTAACCAGTAGTCTTACCTAACCAGCCAAACAATATCATGGGCAACCTTAGTTCTTCCTGAACTTCCCCTTCAGCAACAGCTGTACTGTTTTGTACTCACACTTGTCTCTTGTGTATGCAAATTGTTGCTGTGGCTCCAGAAGGAGGTCCCCTGCAGAATTAAAGAGGGTCAATGGGGCTGTGCTGGGACATGTCCCCTTCATCGGAATTTGTCAGCGAACTTCTCAGTGTGCTCCCCCGGCCAGGACTGAACTCTATGGCCAAGCTTCCAGAGAGGGTTGAAACTGGGGAATAAGAGAGATTTTATTGGTTAAAGCCAACATGGTTGATTGTTGGGGTTCATTAGCAGGGAAGAGGTAGGAAAGGTATTAGGAAATCATATCTGCTAAGTATATACTCTTTGTAAGAAAACAAAACAAAACAAAAAAAAAACACAAAACAAGCAAACAAAAAATAAGCAAGGATATAAAAGCTGTACATTAAAGATGGAACCTTCAAATCCAGAATGAAGCCTTATGTTTCCTTTACTTAATTAAAAAAAATTAAAAATAAATGTTTTTCAATTTCACTCTATACATTAAAATTATATATATGTATTGTAGCCATGGATATATATGTATATATCCATGTATATTAATTTTGTTTTATATATATACTAGAGGCCTGGTGCACAAAAATTTGTGCACTCGGGGGGGAGGAGGGGGTCCCTCAGCCTGGCCTGTGCCCTCTCGCAGTCTGGGATCCCTCGGGAGATAACGACCTGCTGGCTTAGGCCTGCTCCCGGGTGGCAGAGGGCAGGCCCAATGCCTAGGTGCAGCCCCTGGTCGGGCTCAGAGCAGGGCTGATCAGGGAGTTGGGGTGCCGCCCTCTGTCACGAACAGAGCAGGGCAGATAGGGAGGTTGTGGCCCTGCCCCCGTCACACACAGAGCCCCAGGGCGATCAGGGGGTTTGGGCGCTGCCCCCTGTCATGCTGATCCTGGTGCGGGGAGGCCTCGCGGCTCCACTGATCCCAGTGCTGGGAGGCATATTACCCTTTACTATATAGGATAGAGGCCTGGTGCATGGGTGGGGGCCGGCTGGTTTTCCCTGAAGGGTGTCCTGGATCAGGGTGGGGGTCCCCACTGGGGTGCCTGGCCAGCCTGGGTGAGGGGATGATGGCTGTTTGCAGCTGGTCACACACCCTTCAGGGTGGGGGTCCCCACTGGGGTGCCTGGCCAGTCTTGGTGAGGGGCTGAGGGCTGTTTTCAGGCTGGCGGGTGACTGAAGCTCCCAACTGCTCCTTTTTTTCTTTTTCTTTTTTATTCTGGGCCAGCTTGAGCTCTGGCTCCAGCTCTGAGGCCTCTGCTGCTGAAAGCAGGTATCTGGTTTGTTTGGGTTCTATAATCGAAACACTGTATCAACTCCAGCTCTGAGATCCCGGCTGGCTGAAAGCTGGTTTCTGGGGTTTTGTTTAGCTTCTATATTTGTTACAATGTTTCTTAAACTGCAAGCTCAGAGGCCGGCAAGGCAGGTGGGGAACGTTGGTTTCCTCCGTCACTGAAGCAAGCAAGCCTCATGTTCGGTTCAAGCTGCCTGGCTGCCGGCCGCCATCTTGGCTGGCGGTTAATTTGCATATCGCCCTGATTAGCCAATGGGAAGGGTAGTGGACGTATGCTAATTACCATGTTTCTCTTTTATTAGATAGGATATATATATATATTTATTTTATTGCCCCATAGACCATGGACCACCTACTACTTTTTGTACCTAATGACCATGGGCTCAGTAAGGAAGAAGCACATTCATGTACAGAAGTTCTCTATACCTATTCTTAGGTTGTGGTTTCTCTGATCTGTTTCCAGCATAATTTTAAAACCACTTTTTAAAAATAGAAATTTCCTAAATTTCTAATCAGCTAAAGGGACTCCTTATTATCCAGGGCTATTATTTTAATTCTTTAAAAAGTATTTTTTCTATCACTTCAATGGCCTTGGGGAGAGATGGGTGGCAAACACATGCATTTATCATTGGAAATAAAAGTTCTTTCTATAATTCTCAATATTTCCCTATGCAGTAGAATTCAATAAGTTTATTGAGTATGTATCAAAATCAGAGCATCATGCTAAGTGCTAAGTAGCTAAGGCACACATACAAATGACTAACACAGTCTCAGACAGATGAGGAACTTTCAGTCTAAAAAAGGTCAGGGAACAAATGAGTTTCATGTACTATTCCCGGTGCCGTCAAAGCAACTATTTATAGGAAACAAAGTGTAGAGAGGTTACAACCAGAGACAAGGATATGATAACGAGAAGCAGAATGCTCGAGGCAGGGCAAGGTATATTTCCAGGTGCGGAAAGTAGGGCAGATGATGCCTCAAATAATCCCTGAGAATTATAAGGTAAAACAGTGCTTCCTGCAAACGACAGATGTGTACAGATGTTTAGTGGGTTGTAACAAATACTGTGCGTGAAGGTGGAAGTCATTGCGAAGGATGGCGGGAGGAGGCCGGGGAGAGAATGCTGACCAGGGATTGAGGGGATCTGGGGGTTGCAGCAGGCCAAAGGAAATAGTGACTGAATGGAAAGAGGATATACACTTCAAAATATAAAAGCAGAAGACTAGGGTGCATAGAAATGGCGTCGAATCTACAGAAAGGAAGATGGTCCAGACCAGCGGTCACCCACCTTTCGGACCTCACAGACCAGCAGTGGTCCGTGGGCCACGGGTTGGCAACTGCTGGCCGACTATTCTAGATGGCCGGGTGCCATTACTGCATACTAAGGAAACCCCAATCCATTTTTATCCACTTCAAGCATAATCCTCAATACGCAGATGCAACTTTGTAATTGATTCAGTGGTATTGATATCAGGTAAGTTATCTTAACTCTTTCAAAAAATTCTAAAATGTAGGCATTAAGATAATTTCCTTAAAGCTGCACATAATATCAGCGACAGATCCAAGATGAAAATTCACCTGTAGTTCTACTATACAGTTATAAAATATGCATACGTGTGTGTGCATGTAATTTGCACATGCTTTTTTCTGCTTTTGGTTTTATGTATTTTACTTAATGCATATGACATTGAAAAATATGATTATCCTAATTTATGGCGAGTATATGCAAACAAAATAAGAGCAACAGTAAAATGAGTCTGTCTCCATTGCTGAAAATACACTCCATCACTGAAGACTCATTTTTAATTGATCCCTTAGGGAGCATATGATAAGCAGTTATTTACCTGGCTGAAATGAATACTGTGGCAAATCATAGCTTTTACTATTTCCTCTACAGCTACCGCTTCCTTTGTGTTCATTAATGTCTCCCAATTTCATTTACTTATTAGATTTGGTTGTTGACTCACTGCAAGCAATGGTTTCTAAACAGATAAAATGAAATTGGAATTGTTCAATTACTGAAGTTTTAGTTTTGCCTTATTTATAAATGTTTGGCTGAAAGTAAAATGACTTGGGTTTTGCACTGGTGAAGAGTTTGGTGGGGGGTATTGCTGCACTGAAATATCTTGTGATGTCATGTTGAAAATAATGACATGCAGCCCAGCCGGTGTGGCTCAGTAGCTGAGTGTCGTCCTATGAACCAGGAGGAAATGGTTCGATTCCTGGTCAGGGCACAGGCCTAGGTTGAGAGCTCAATCCCCAGTATGGGGCATGCAGGAGGCAGCTGATCATTGATTCTCTCTTATCACTGATGTTTCTATCTCTCTCTCCCTCTCCCTTCCTCTCTGAAACCAATAAAAAATAAATATTAGGGAAAAAAATGAAAAGCCAATAAAAGTATTTCAATGTTATCTAATACAGAAATTAGCTGGGGTATTATCACTGGGATCTCTGGGTGACTTTGGGGCAAATAATATATTCAAGGATTAAAAATGTCAGTTCCAGTAGGCTGCAATAAATCTTTGCCTTTGACTTTAATTAGGAAGATGCTAGGGAGATTCCCAAATCCAGATTGTTCCAGGAAATGAGTAGGTTGTGTATACAAGATCAAATTGTGGTCAATACTCAGGATGTTTTCACAAAATTGACAAAGTAAATGTAGATTAATCACTAGGACCAGATGGCGTCCACCCAAGGGTTTTACGGAAGTCTAGGGTGAAAATGAGAGACTGTTGTCCATGTGCAACCAATCGTTTCAAAGAAACACTGCATCAGACAACGATTTGTTTGCAAATTTCACTCCTTTAGGAAGAGTTCCAGGGAACTGTATTTGGAGAGTTTATTTTAGTGGACACAAAAACAGTATATCTATAGGAAGGAGCAGACATTGCATACTTTCAAAATGTTTATTCTTTTTATTTAAAAAGAGGTTGATAGACTATTCATGTTTAAAATTATTCTCCAAAAATTTTATATTCAATTATATAAAATTTACCTTTATGGAAAATTGAGTTATCATAGTAAATGTATGTATGTGTATGTATCTCTCTCTATATCTATCTATCTATCTATCTATCTATCTATCTATCTATCTATCTATCTATCTATCTATCTATCTGGGCAACTCTATATATTTCCCTTATTATAGTACTTTATTTACCAATGGCACATTTCACAGACCTAGGACGAACTTTCCAAAAATTCGTCTGGAATGAAAAAAGACCCCGAATAGCTGCAGCAATCCTGAGAAAGAAGAACAAAGAAGGAGGGATCTCAATACCAGATATCAAGCTGTATTTCAAAGCCACTGTTCTCAAAACTGCCTGGTACTGGCACAAGAGCAGACATAGAGACCAATGGAATAGAATAGAGAACCCAGAAATCGACTCAAACCTGCTATCTGCCCACCACTGAGCTGGGTGCCAATGAGTAACTTGAGCTGATGGTTGAGACTATCGAGCAGACCAAACACACATAGGACAGGGCAGCTACGTCAGGCTTTCTTTCCGGCTTCAAGAAAAGGAAGAAAGTTGCAGAAAAATGTTCTATGCTTCCTTTCCTAACCACAGAAATAGAAAGTTAGCATAACTTCTCAGCCTAGAAGGGGACACAGTTAATGGGAACATGATGAAGCTTTTAACAAAGGGTGATGCATTAAGAAATCTTGTAGGAAGCTTCAAAAAGAAAAATGGATAGCCCTCGGATAAGTTTGTTTATTCAGGTAGTTAAACGGCGTTCATCATTGTAGCATCTGGGTGTTTCACATCTCAGAAAAGCATCATTACTGAAAAAGAGGTAATTTCAACAACAGAAAGCAAAATAATTTAGCTAAATTGTTGCCTCCAGGACTGAATGACCCAAAAAAACAACACAAACCTTGAATAAACACACTGAGGAATAAAAGAAGAAGGTAAAAAAATATATAAGTAAAACAGAGAAACACTCACTGAACTAATGATCTTAACTGGTCACCAGTTTATAGTTCTGACAAATTATTTATAAAATTATTCTTGGGTACGTGCAGGAAGGCTGGGCTGTTAAACTGGATTGTGTAAACAATAGGATTTGCCCGAGTTTATTTGAACTTCTCTGTTGTCCTATTACGTTTAAGAAGTTCTCTTATCTGAATTACAGCATATGATTGACCTTAAATGGAGTTTCTTTCCCCTTGAATCCAACTTTTTAAGACACTGCCAAGCCATCCATCCAGATCAAGGGAATTACGTTTGTTCACCCTTCCGTGAAGGTGACCTCCTAACTTATACCTGTATTTCCTTTGGCCTGGCCTGTCGCCCTTCCCTCTCTACACATAGTCTAACTTAATCCACAGCAACACAGCTTTTAGATTTCTCCATAATCATCCTCAAACATACTCCCCTCTACGCACAGATGCAGACGCAACTTTTCTACAGCTGTCTAACTTAGCTCTTCTAGTACTTTTTTTTTCATTTTTAATGTTTGTTTTTTGTTAATCTCTGTAACTTGTGTCTCAATTTTCTTAGCACTGTTCTAACTCAGGACTTATTTTGGGAGAGTGAATATTTTCCATACCATTTCCACATTTAGGGTCCTTCTGAACACCTACTCTTGGCTAATCTTGACATTACATTGTCTATAAAATGAGTTTAAGATGCAGTTCTCCATGATTCTCCTCCAACAATTTGACTCTCACTAAATTCATATTGTATTTATTGCTTTGTGTCACTTAATTTTTATTTTGTTATATTTAATTTCTTCTCATTGTTTCTGTAGTAGAAAACATTATTTTCCTAAAAAGTATTTAGTCTTCAAGGCCAGAAATTACATCCTTTATATTTTTTAATATGACAAAATACAACACATGTGACAATATCACAGATTCTCAAATGTGTGAAAGGGTGATTTAATGTCAGTTCTGCATAAAAGATTATTTTGTATTTTTATGAATATGTTTCTAATAAATTCCCTGGATACATGTTAGTGTAACAGGTTGTGAGGCTCCATAGACCTGGTGTCCTAAGAATAATGGAGAGGCGGAAGGCGGTGATGTGACAAAGGTGCAATGTTTGATTTTTACCGGCTTACGTTCATGCTTTCACTTAGAGCTCTGCAGGCAGAGGGGTATCTGATAATATGACATCTAATCTGAAATAAACTCATTGAAAAGTAACTATTATCTAGTTATGAGGTTAGGAATACTCACTGAAAATTCCTAGAAGATCAAAATGCCTCCAAGTAGAAAAATCATTAAGATAACTTCCAAGAAGCTAGTGAGGATATTAGAAACCAGCAACAAAGAACCAACAATGTGCCATGATGACGTTAAGCAGCTGAAGTGCCATCCTTTTCAGATGATTTTCTACTTTCAAAGAAACATTAGGATCATATCCGAAAGTGTTTTCTTCGCCAACAAATTGTTTACTTATGATTTGTGTCTGGAAAACACCTAAAGCACAAGAACAGGCCACAGGGCACTGGCATTAACTCAGCCTGGACACATCAACATTGAATGTGGCAGATTAAACCCATGAGGTGCCATCAAAACAAATTGATCTCCTTTCCTTTTTCCAGGATGTGACAGTAGAGCATCTCTCTGAGTGTGAACAGAGAACAAACTTTCCTCACTTGTCTTTAATAAACCCTGCTTGGAGCCATACAGTGCCTGCTGTTCTTTCGTAACTGTGAACGTGTAGATTTAAAAGTTTAAAATGGTTTAGTCTTATTATCAAAAACATCAATCATACAATTTGTTTGTTGCCAGCAAGTTGCAATTATATCTCATTCATTACCACATGGATGAAAGAGTCAGTGCAGGGGTGTGGTTAGAAACAGTGTTCAACAAATAGGAAAGATACTCATGCATCATTAAAACAGTGAAACTTAATGGAATTAAACAAATACTCTGAAGGCAGAGCTAAAAATACATTGTTCTTACCAGTTCTTAAAAGAATAATTTTAAAAACATCTAAGACAGAACCTCTCAGCTGTGTTGTGAGACACACTGGCATTCTGGATCAGTGATAGAGGGCTGAAAAATGAATGGTACCCTGGCTGGTCTGGCTCAGCTATCTGGACTACTCCCATGCATCGAGAGGTCACTGGTTAGATTCCAGGTCAGGGCACATGCCCGGGTTTCGGGCTCCATCCCCATTGTGGGGCGTGCAGGAGACAGCTGGTCACTGATTCTCTCTCATCATTGATGTTTCTATCTCTTTCTCCCTCTTCCTTCCTCTTTGAAATCAATAAAAATCTATTTTGAAAAAATTCCCTTGTACGTGTAGTTTGATGAGAATTTAGAAGATTAATAGTTGTATCAAACATTTGATGCACTGAGATAATGTTTGTCATCATTAATCTGCTAAAAGAGAACTTATATTGGTAGCATTTTCCAATGGTAAAATACTCTTGCTCTTACATTTAGTGTTATATTAACTTGAGAAAAGTGCTTTTGATTTAAAAATGTTATTCAATATATCAGCATGAAAATGTAACATGGCTCTACTTGTATTTTTTAACCTTTTCCCACTTTTTTGTGAAGTCGATAAAAACCATTTAAGATCATTTGCATGGCTTTCCTTGTTTATTATTATTGTTATGCCTGGAAAAATGTTTTCACAAGCTAGACAGCCTGCCTTGACAGAGGAGCCCATCTGAAAACTAGCCCTCCTAGACATGTTCTTGAATAGCAACGGTTTAGTTACTTAATGGCTCTAGTGTTCAAGCTGTTCTTTTCAATTTAATAATAGATCTCTTCTACAAAATTAGTTTTATCCTACTTGAATCCATTGACAATTTTTATATAAATTAATACTTTAATAAAATATCTGTCTGCTACTGTGTCCCCTCCTTTCTAAAGCCCTTTGTATCTTCACTCATGTTCCAACATTTTAACTTGTTTCTGTTTGAAGGTTGAGATAATGGAAATAAAGCTAACTGTGTTTTAATTAGCCCTGTAACTGAACGAAACTATTATTTAAATGCTCTTATAAAGTAGATGAATGATTATAATTGCACTGTGGAAGTAAACAAAAACATTTTTATTTTTAAATTAGGTTTCTTCCCGCAAAGGATTAATTCTTATACAGTATATTTTCTAGACAATCTTTAAGTATTTTATTTTAAATACTACATGTTTTACTAGAAAGGTCAGATACAGTGGTCTATTCCTATAAATCTAGAAATAAGATTATAATGAGATTTAAGATCTGCTTTAATCTTCATTTAAGGTTATGTTTCATTGCCTCATTTCAGAACTGTCTGACCAAATTTTTTGCTCAAGATGTTGGTCTTTTATATTGCTCTTTATTTATTTATTTTTTGTCATTATTTATTTATTTATAATTTTATTGTTTAAAGTATTACAAATAGTAGTACATATGTCTCCTTTTTCCCCCCCCCCATTGACCTCCCCCTAGCCTTCTCTACCCCTCCTCCCCCTGATGTCTTGCATCCATTGGTTATGCTGATATGCATGCATACAAGTCCTTTGGTTGATCTCTTACCCTCCACCCTTCCCCCCTGCCCCCACAACCCTCCCCTGCTCTCCCCCCCCACTGTAGTTTGACAATCTGATCGGTGCTTCTTTTTCATATTGCTCTTGAATAAACAATCTACCTGCAGAAAAACTCCTAATCCAATTGATCATTTCTTATTATAAAACATTTCTTGTGCTCTCTTTTATTTTCTTGAACCATCTAGTCATAATCAATCATTGATATAAATTGGTTAGATAAAAGCAATACACATTTTTGTTTACTTTTGCTACCGAGGGGACACTTTGCATAATAGTGTCTATAGATGTAGCTATAGATGTAGCTGTACTTTTTAAAAGTAAACATTAAAATATTTGTCTTTTAACTAGAAACAGGTTACTTTACATGTGTTGTGTTACTTATTTATTTGGATAATTTCCCTACTCATTTTCTGCTTTCTACATATCCTGATTTTTTTCTCTGCTTCCTTTAACTTTCTCTTACTGCATTCTCCTTGATTGTAAATTTTCCCTTATTGTTTTGGAAGTTTTATACTGAATGTGTTTTTTAAAATGTAGGCTTACTGAAATAAAGTTTCAAAATCTCTACCATCCTCAGGTCACTTTAACTATGACTATCTCCTCCCATTTTTAATGATTTGGAGAGCTACCTCCCAAAGGTGTGTATTTGCGATTGGCCAAGAATATCTCTCCTCCTAGTGGCTGTATAATCCAACACTATTCCTATTTAATTTTCAGCGAATACTTCCTGAGATCCCACCTGTGTAAACCTGACTATAACATGATCATATTAATGAACTGACTATTCTTTATTGTATAGTCAGCTTTAGAAGAAAATTCACTGTGCTTTTATCTATGGAATCTACTTATATAAAAACCCTGGGTGTAACATCATGTCCAGAAGTGTGACCAAGTGAAGGAAGTCAGTCCTGAAGGGGTCCTCTTGGAAACGGCTGTGCCCTCCCCCAGCTGTTTCCAGGAGGGTGAGGTTTCAGGCAGGAACCCACCTCCAGTGCCAGGTTTCAGGCAGGAACCCGCCCTCAGAGCTGAGCATGGAAGTACTGAGTCCAGTCTTCAAACCAGACCCTGACAGTAGGGAGGAGGCAGCCACATTCTTTACGGAATCTGCTATTGGATAGCTTGCTGTCAGTGGCCTGCCACCCAGGAACCCCATTCACCTGCACCCCGGACCCTGATAGGAGGGAGCCCCATTCCTCACGGAATGCACAGGTGGCCAGCTTGCTGTCAGAGGTCTGCCAGCTAGGAATCCTATTCACCTGCATATCTGTATAAAGTTTTAATACAATATATTAGAGGTCATGGTGGTACTTTTTACCCACAGCATTTACAGGAATTGCTGCAAATTTACTTCTTGGTGGAAGCACCTTTCATTCCCAATATAAATTACCGATTCCATTAAATCTGTGGTTCTCAACCTTCTGGCCTTTTAAATACAGTTGCTCATGTTGTGACCCAACCATAAAATTATTTTCGTGGCTACTTCATAACTGTCATGTTGCTACTGTTATGAATCATAATGTAAATATCTGATATACAGGATGGTATTAGGTGACCCCTGTGAAAGGGTCGTTCGACCGCCAAAGGGGTCATGACCCACAGGTTGAGAACCACTGCATTAAATGAAACTTCAATTTCTAGACTCAATATAAAGAGTGAAGTTGCTAAAACTATTAAAAAGGCCCAACTTCTCATTATTGATGAATGCACCATGGCATCCAGTCAGGCTATAAATGCCATAGACAGATTACTAAGAGAAATTTGAATGTTGTATTTGGTGGGAAAGTTCTCTTTCTTGGAGGAGATTTTCGACAATGTCTCAGTATTGTACCACCTGCTATGTGATCGACCATAGTAAAAACGAGTTTAAAGTACTGCAATGTTTGGGGATGTTTCAGAAAGTTGTCTCTTACAACAAATATGAGATCAGAAGATTCTGCTTATAGTGGATGGTTAGTAAAACTTGGAGATGGCAAACTTGATAGTTTTCATTTAGGAATGGATATTATTGAAATCCCCTGTGAAATGATTTGTAATGGATCTATTATTGAAGCTACCTTTAGAAATACTATATCTATAGATAATATTAAAAATATATCTAAATGTGCAATTCTTTGTCCAAAAAATGAGCATGTTCAAAAATTAAATGAAGAAATTTTGGATATACTCAATGGAGATTTTCACACATATTTGCGTGATGATTCCATTGATTCCACAGATGATGCTGAAAAGGAAAATTTTCCCATCGAATTTCTTAATAGTATTACTCCTTCAGGAATGCCGTGTCATAAATTAAAATTGAAAGTGGGTGCAATCATCATGCTATTGAGAAATCTCAATAGTAAATGGGGTCTTTGTAATGATACCAGATTTATTATCAAAAGATTACGACCTAACATTATCGAAGCTGAAGTATTAACAGGATCTGCAGAGGGAGAGGCTGTTCTGATTCCAAGAATTATTTTGTTCCCATCTGACACTGTCCTCCCATTTAAAGTGATTCAATGACGCTTTCCTGTGATGCTAGCATTTGTGATGACTATTAATAAATCACAAGGACAAAGTCCAGACAGAGTAGGAATATTCCTACCTGAACCTGTTTTCGCACATGGTCAGTTATATGTTGCTTTCTCTCGAGTTTGAAGAGCATGTAACGTTACAGTTAAAGTTCTAAATACTTCATCACAAGGGAAATTAGTCAAGCACTCTGAAAGTGTTTTCACTCTTAATGTGGAGTACAGGGAGATATTAGAATAAGTTTAATCACTTTATCAGTCATTATTTGCATCACTGTTGTTTTTATATCATGTTTTTGTTGTTTTTATATAATGTTTTTGTTGTTTTCATATCATGTTTTTATCATTTTTATATCATGCCTCTGTTGTTATATACTTTTGTTACTGTTTAATTATTAATAAATTTATATATTATTTTCATATACATTTTACTAATTTACTTTCATCTCTCACACTTCTATTATAGAGAAAGGGCAAATAGCAATATTAAAATACCTCCGCTAATTAATTCCCTTTTAATGTGCACAAGTTTCATGCACCGGGCTACTAGTCTATAATAAAAGCATAATATGCTAATTAAACCAGACATCCTTCCGGGGATCCTTCTGGACAAAGCTGAGGCTGCAAAGGAAGCCTGGATCCTGGGTGCCTGCCAGCAGTGGAGGGAAGCCCAGGTCCTAGGTGCCAGAGGAAAGAGGTGCCGGCAGCCAGGGGAAGGAAGGCCTACTCTGGCACAAATTTCGTGCATCGGGTCTCTAGTACTATGAAATAAAGGTCTCACTTCACTGCATTTGTGTGTACATTTCACATATAGATGTCCCTTCTTTTTCTCTAACATCTCCTTTATAGTTCCCGAGATAATGTGATGACTTCCAATGTAACAGAAGTTCTTTTCAAAATTGTCCACTTTTATACATTGCTGTCTATAATGGGTAATAATGCATTTAAAAAGTGGAAATAAATTCTTTATGCCAGTTCTTTATTACCTTCTAGAAAGTAGCCATATTGCCTTCTTTTCATTGATTTGTTTATTCCCTGTAACCTACTGAATTGTGATACATATAATGTGATTGCAACAGTGTTTTAACACTAAAATGTATTCAAAATGAGCCATTTCGGGAAAAAATAAAAATGAAAGCCTCTGAGCAGAAACCTATATTTTTAATAATCAAAATGTAAGTGGAATATATCTGGAGGCATGTTCTCACCACCTGATAAGCACATTATGCTTGCAGCTACAGTAGGATAGTTAAAATCCCAGTTTTGAAACTGA
The DNA here is from genome assembly GCF_014108235.1 of Myotis myotis. Taxonomy (NCBI): domain Eukaryota; kingdom Metazoa; phylum Chordata; class Mammalia; order Chiroptera; family Vespertilionidae; genus Myotis; species Myotis myotis. The sequence continues at coordinate 4,224,057 of NW_023416401.1, read as the reverse complement.
TGATTAAAATGATCATATTTATCAGTAATGTATTCAGAGTCAATTTTGTTTTTCAGATTGGTTTTGCTTTGACTCTTGTTTTACTTAATAGGCAGCTAATATTTTTCACATAATTACATTCTTTTTTTCAAGAAAAATCAGAATTCAAGTTAGCAAATGTTATTCAAAGGCTACATATTTTTTTAAACAAATGCATTAATTTATTACAAATGTAATTTATTTTGGAGCCTATTCTATTTATTTTTGCCTTTGAAGATTACCAATTTTTCTCAGTGGCATAAACATCTGAAATTTTGCTTCCTATTTGGGACTTTTAAATCACAATTTGGCAGGAGAACCAAGATGGCGGCATAGGTTAATGCCGGAGTTTGATGCCTTAAACAACTACTTCAAAAGTGAAACTAAAAAACGGAACGGACATCACCCAGAACCACAGGAACGCTGGCTGAGTGGAAGTCCTACAACTAGGAGGAAAGAGAAACGCATACGGACACTCAGAGGAGGCGCAGTGCTGAAGTCAAATTCTGAGGTGCGGAGTGCGCGGAGCGGGCTGGTGGCGGAGGGCGCGGTTGGCGTTTTCAATCGGGAGGGAGTCGCAGACTCTGAGCTCCAGATCCGGGCGAGTCTTTAGGGACCCAGACTCAAACGGGAGAAGCGGGACTGTCTGGCTTTGGTCAGAGCGAGTGCAGCTTTCTCTCCGAGGTTAGCAGCGGGTGCTGGGACTCAGAGAGGCAGAGCCCCTGGGGACAGGACTGAGAGCCGCCATAACTGCTCTCTCCGGCCCACCCTGTTGATCCTGTGCGACCCGCCCCGCCCAAGCCCTGCACAGAGGCATTTGCCGGATAGCCTCAGGCAAAGGCTAGATTAGCACCTCCCTAGAGGACAGAAGTTCTCTCACTGCTGACACAGCTGATTCTCATAGCCACTTGGCCTGGAGGTCAAACCCTCCCTGGTATTAGCTACAACAATCAAGATTTAACTATAAGACTGTGAACAAAGACCACTAGGGGGTGCACCAAGGAAGCATAACAAAATGCGGAGACAAAGAAACAGGACAAAATTGTCAATGGAAGATATAGAGTTCAGAACCACACTTTTAAGGTCTCTCAAGAACTGTTTAGAAGCTGCTGATAAACTTAATGAGATCTACAAGAAAACTAATGAGACCCTCGATGTTATATTGGGGAACCAACTAGAAATTAAGCATACACGGACTGAAATAACGAATATTATACAGACTCCCGACAGCAGACCAGAGGAGCGCAAGAATCAAGTCAATGATTTGAAATGCGAGGAAGCAAAAAACACCCAACCGGAAAAGCAAAACGAAAAAAGAATCCAAAAATGCGAGGATAGTGTAAGGAGCCTCTGGGACAGCTTCAAGCGTACCAACATCAGAATTATAGGGGTGCCAGAAGATGAGAGAGAGCAAGATATTGAAAACCTATTTGAAGAAATAATGACAGAAAACTTCCCCTACCGGGTGAAAGAAAGAGACTTACAAGTCCAAGAAGCGCAGAGAACCCCAAACAAAAGGAATCCAAAGAGGACCACACCAAGACACATCATAATTAAAATGCCAAGAGCAAAAGACAAAGAGAGAATCTTAAAAACAGCAAGAGAAAGAAACTCAGTTACCTACAAGGGAATACCCATACGACTGTCAGCTGATTTCTCAACAGAAACTTTGCAGGCCAGAAGGGAGTGGCAAGAAATATTCAAAGTGATGAATAGCAAGAACCTACAACCAAGATTACTTTATCCAGCAAAGCTATCATTCAGAATTGAAGGTCAGATAAAGAGCTTCACAGATAAGGAAAAGCTAGAGGAGTTCATCACCACCAAACCAGTATTATATGAAATGCTGAAAGGTATCCTTTAATAAGAGGAAGAGGAAGAAAAAGGTAAAGATACAAATTATGAACAACAAATATGCATCTATCAACAAGTGAATCTAAGAATCAAGTGAATAAATAATCTGATGAACACAATGAACTGGTGATTATAATAGAATCAGGGACATAGAAAGGGAATAGACTGACTATTCTTGGGGGGGAAAGGGGTGTGGGAGATGCGGGAAGAGCCTGGACAAAAATCGTGCACCTATGGATGAAGACAGTGGGTGGGGAGTGAGGGCGGAGGGTAGGGCGGGAACTGGGAGGAGGGGAGTTATGGGGGGGGGGGGAAGAGGAACAAATGTAATAATCTGAACAATAAAGATTTAATTTAAAAAAATCAATAAAATATATTTTTAAAAAAATAGAAAAAAAATAAATAAATCACAATTTGGTTTTTCCCCCCCAAAATTTGTGAAACTTTAGGTCTCTTGCATTGTTGTAGGAGGGTTGCAATATGCTATTTTAGTTTATTACACTACCTCAGCCTCTAATTTCCACCTTCCTTTCTAACGTGTATATTTCTCAACTGCATTACTGAAGAATTTCACCAATCATAGCCATCCTACATTATCTGAACCTTTGAAATTCAGCTTTTCTCAGGAGAAAGTCAATTGGTTACACTATTCCTAATCATTTGATGCATCTATGATCCAAAATCTGATTAATCATATAGGGTATGTTTTTTTAAGAAGTTAAAACATACCTCAATTGATGCCTCAACTAATTATGACAGTTATGAGTAAAAGTAAGACAAAGGATTTTTAAAAATACTGTGTTATTGTGGACAGCATTAAAATCTAGGAAATGCAGAACTCTGCCTTTGCCTTCAATATATTTACAATTTTGCCTTAAAGAGAAAGCTAAATACGTGAAAAGTTAGTAATGGAAAGATAAAAACAGATAAGCAAGCAAACAATAAACAGGCAACGGCAGGTAATGCCATTGATTAGTGAGCCAGGGAGTAATACAGACACAAACTGGCATTAGTTCAAAGGAAGGAAAACTTAAGAACAGAACAAAATCCTTTAAGGATGACTATGCCCTGAAAGGAAAAGTTATTTGCATGTTGAGATACTCTGAAGATAATGAAAGCCATTCTAGTCTAGCTGAAAGATAATACTAGCCTTTGTCTGGTAACGGGTAATAAAAGAACTTAGGTTGAAATGTACAACTCATCAATAATTGATGTTTGAATATTCCAGTCTTTCAACTTGTGTAAGTGAATTACTTTTGGTTCATTATCTCTACCCAAAAGTCATTTATTTTAATATGCATTTGGGTGACAATATTTGAATTGTAAATACTTCTACTCATTTTCTTCCTTTCTATTTTAGCTTGTATGTAAATCTACTTACTGGCAAGAAACATTTCTTCCACACTGGATTTTTACCCCACACCACAAGAGAAGAAGGCATGGCCTCTTCATAGGAATGCTTTCCAAATATTACAGGTGTGGTAGCTCCTGAAGAATATAAGAAATTAGTTAAACCCTCACAGAATTATATATGTGAAAACAAATCTAAACAAGCTATTCTTTTTATATATTTGGACATAAGCGCAACACTTGAGATTTAATCTGAATTTTTGTTGTTGTTAATCCTCACCCGAGGATATTTTCCCATTGATTTTTAGAGAGAGTGGAAGGGATGGGGAGACAAAGAGAAAGAGAAACATCAATGTGAGAGAGACACTTCGATTGGTTGCCCCCCTCCACCCCTCGCCCCCTGCATGTGCCCCAGTCTGGGATCAAGCCTGCAATCGAGAGGTATGTGCCCTGGACCGGACCGAACACGGGCTGACACTCTATCCACTGAGCCAAACAGGCTAGGCCTTAATCTGAAATATGAGATAATCACACAGTTCCTACTATACTACAAACGATAGAATAAGGCTATTGTTTTAAGAAAAGCTATATGAATGAGGAAGGCATATATTGAAATCCCAGGTTAAGTAACTTTTCCACAGTTATGGGTGAGACATCTTCCTATCCACTACAATACACTCAAAATAGATAAAAAGGGCACGTCCTGAAGCTCACTGTTTGGGGGAGTTTTCCTTCACAGCTTTATTTTAAGGCTGCCTTAAAATAGAGGGCCCAACACACACCAAGCCAACCCATTTGAAAAACCAAGCATGGGGTATTTTTCTTCATTAGCTGACAGCAAAGGATAATCCACATGGCTATAGGTTGAGCTGAGGTCAAAGCAGTAGGATGGATGGCATGGGTGTCAGGGCTACCTGCTTAGACAATTGGCTTGTACCCTCATCCTGCCCCAAGCCATTTGTGTATGTACCACTTCCATCCTGTAATGAATTTTCACTGGCTTTGCCCAACCTACTGGAGCCCTGGCCCCTGGCTGGGTGTATCAATTGGAGTGTCATCCTGTACATCAAAATATTATGGGTTTGATCCCTGGTTGGGGTGCATATGGAAGGCAACAGACACGTTTCTCTCTCTCTCTCTCTCTCTCTTTCTCTCTCTCTCTTCCACTCTCTCTAAAATCAATAAAAAATATCCTCAGGTGAGGATTAAAAAAATACTTAGTGGGTCTGTTAGAACCTACCTCATGATATGCAGTTCTGTATCCATGGTCACATGACCTATCTCTACAGGACACAATAACATGCTAGGAGTGTTTTATAATAAGGAGTAAAATTCCCCACTGAAGATGACATGGCTTTTATCCTAATCCCAGAGTTTGACATTTTGATATTCCTACTGAGGCTTGCTATAAACTCCACAAAGCACTTCTGCTTAACTCTGCTCTTTCTAACAGCTCAGGGGATGCTGGGCCATATCACTTAAGTGGCCTGGGCATGTTCTGTAACCCATTCCTGCCCTAGAGATCGGATCATTCAAAGCTGCTAGGCCAGCGGTTCTCGACCTGTGGGTCGCGACCCTTTTGGTGGTTGAACGACTCTTTCACAGGGGTCGCTTAAGACCATCCTGCATATCAGATATTTACATTATGATTCAAAACAGTAGCAACATTACAGTTATGAAGTAGCAACGAAAATAATTTTATGGTTGGGTCATAACATGAGGAACTGTATTTAAAGGGCCAGAAGGTTGAGAACCATTGTGCTAGGCTTTCATATCACGCAGTGTGTCAATGGGTACCATATTCCCAGGTGTGCCAGATAGTAGCTGTATAGTCCAAAGAATCACAATAAGGGGTTAGGTTTCTTTCATCATGGTGTGAGGTGCAAAATGCAATAATATGTATTATTCTCTTAATGGGATATTCTGGCATGTCCTTAACCATTGTTGCCAATGTGGTGGACCCACGAAAATTCATAGTGGTTAGTTTCCACTTTCTCAAGTGCACGTATCTTTCCAAGGTCTGCAAAACACTGGGCCCTCTTTTCATTGGTCTAGTTATCATGGTGCCATTATAATGGATACATGTAGTGGTCTGTGGGATATCCAGACTACATTATAATCAGGTTATATTACAGCAGAGGTAGGAACTGAGTAAAAGCATAATATTCATTCTTTGCTCATTCAAACAGTTGCTAATCCTCTTTTATGAAAGAAATAGCAAACAATACATTCACCAAATTCATAGCCACATATTTCCCGAGAGACAATGCTCTGTGAATATTTTCACGTTTTTACATCTTTTGGGCTTTACGATTTGCTAGCAGGCAGGTCCCTGAAGCTAGAGTTTCTATTTCACTTCTGAGATTTAGAGAAGTATCTCTCCCTGGAGGTATTTGTTTACATTTAAAGGGCGGTACAGATCCAGGGATTTTTTTGCTCCCCTTTCCTCACTTTCTAGTCATCAGCACAATATGCTAAAGGACCCTTTTGGGTAAGATTGGTCATGTCATTGCCATTGAATTGCATAGTCTATTCATCCTGACAACTGTCCCCTCCTTCAATCATTATGTTCTGGGTCCTAAAAATGCCTCAGGACTAGAAATGGAGCCAACAACTGTGACATCTTGTTTGGACAACTGCTCTTAATCTCCTGATCGTCCGTCCTGAATGATTTCTGACGGTCCAGTCTGAGCAGCACCCTTGTTTGGCTGTTCATGTATTTTGTTCCTAGGAATGTCTTCGGTGGTTGTGTTGGAGGTTGCAATCAGGGGAGGAAACAGGGGTTCTGAATTAACTTTCAGTAAGTTTGAGGAGCTAGCTTTTAATAAGGATGAGAGAGGTGGATTAACTCCTTAGGCTCATAGAATTTGGAGAAATCTCAGAATTCAAAGTTTTGGAGGAGATATTCATGATGATCCTTTCCCATATGTTAGCTTTCCATTGTTTCTCAACCAGGGCCATGGTTTTTGGCTTAGCAGATCTGCCTCTCCATTCCTTGGAGCTTGGTAATTCTTACATTCAAGCTTTCCCCCTGAGGTTAGGCTACCAAAGAGGATCTCTGGTTTTTATCAGTGGCTTTTAGTTGCCTGTTAATTAGTTTGCTTTTTGTTACCTTTACAAAATCTAGACTATCGATGGAGTTTAGCAATAGCTACAAAAAATTTCGTTGTATTTATAATTACTATTTCCTTCATAATTTTCAAATCAGATATGTCACACCACTGATCCAGTCTCCCACCAGCAGACGATGCCAGTTTGTCACCAGTGAAAGTTATGACTCTGTGGCGGTTCCCACCAGTGAGGGTACTCTCAGTAAGACCTGGGTAGGGACTGATCCAGCTCTCAAACTCCATCTTTATGGCCTGCTGCTTGGATACTTCCAAGAGTACTTCCTTTGGCAACTATATTCCAAGGGACAGAAGGTAGTGGGCAGTACTTACTAAAGGATACTTTTGAGAATGGTAACTGGGAAGAATGGGAAAAGAGCAGGTTTGAGCAGAGGAATAAGTGAAGCTGCAATGCTGGCCAGGGATCAGCCTCAGCAAACCACATAGAGAACTCTTGGGTCAACGGGGAAGAAAGGAGACACGTATCACTGTTTCTAATACTTTAAACAATAAAACAAAATTTAAAAAATACCACCCATCATAATTGTCCCCCAGCAGGCCCAAATATCCCGGCCCTAATACCTGTACAATTTTTACATGTAGGTTGTCCTGGGAAAAGTATGACCTTGTGGCAGTTTTCTGCAGATAAGCCAATCCCTGAAGGCACTGGTAGCTGTAGGCTGTTTGCTGAATGCATCTCTGGGTCAAAAATACCCAGTGGTCTGTTGTGGCAGCAGACCTTCCTTTCCATCACCACCATATGGTGCTGCTAATTAGCATCGACATTCAGAGTAAGCACATGGAAATGTTATCATCCACATCAGCTAAAGTAATATTTTATTATATGTTATACCCAAGCCAATAAGGCAGCATGTCTCCATTACCAGTGTAATAAAGAAATTTCCCTGTTAGCTTTAAATGCATCAGTGTCCTTATAAAGAGAAGCTTTACAATAGAAACATTATTGTTCTAATTATGAAAAATAAAGTAATTGTCTGAACTCCCACTTTGTCTGCCATGTGTAACTCTTGACTAACAATTGTTACCATGGCCTATAATTCTGCTCTGAGTTATCTAAGTCCTTGTCTTAATTCCCTTATCCCCTCTGAGCATGTGGAAAGGCAGGCAAATTAGAACATGGACAATATGCCAGATATTTGAAACCACAGTTAACTTGTGAATTGATTTGTACGGGGAATTGCTTCAACAATTTAAGCCTTTAGAAGGATTCTAAATAATAGTTGTATTGTCTTTGCTGATTAGTTTTTAACTTGAATTATAAAAACAGTTGTTTCAATTTTTCTTTTCACCTATTGCAAAAGCACAGGAGATTGTATTATAATTAATCATTTATTAGATGTCTGTTTACTGTGGAAACTGAAGTCTTAAGCTCTGAAAATATTTCATAAATTATAACTGGTAATATAAAAATAAAGATAAACTACACTTTCTAAAATATTTTCATAAATATGGTAATCACAGTTTATTCCCATTAAGGTGTTGCTTTTGTTGTAATAGCATTGATAAAAATGTGACAAGTGATAAAATAAGTAATAATTTGCCCATGGCACAAGTCACTATAAGTGTATAATAGGGTCAATATAGTATAAAGACTTAATTTGTTTTGTTCTTTCCTAGAGGATGAAAGTTATGAATTAGAAAACTTCCTTAAATATAAAAATAAATTTCAAGATCTTATTAAAATGGAAGTACAAAACAATATATGCACCTAATAAATATATGTTTTGCCTTAAATTGTTTACTTTGCATATGAAAAAGCAACACCTTCTGAAATGGATTACTCAAATTGCCTTAATATAAAGATTTTAAATTGGCCTCACAAAGACTTTTGCATCCAAGATGGAGTAACATGGACCACATTCACTCCTTGCAGATAACTGAAAATCAAGTCGAGTGCATATCAAACAATGGTGCTCAAGATAGTCAACCTCCCTCCTACAGCAAAAACAGTAATCTCTAAAAGGTGAAAAACAAATGGGGCCATATTTGTGGAGTCACAAAACAAGTCTCAATAAGTTTAAAATAATTCAAGCAATACAAAGTATGATTTAAAATTACAATGGTATTAAATTAAAAATTAATAACAACATATCTGGAATATTCTCCAAATATCTGCAAACTGAATAATGTACATCTACATAACTTATTGGTCAAACAAGTAAAAAAAAGTGTTTTGAACTGAATTAAAATTAGATAATTACATGTCAAATTGTGGGCATGCAGTTAAAAAATAAGGAGAATATTTATAATATCAAATGCTTATATTAGAAAAGACTGACCTCAATTTAAGAATCACATTTTCCATCTTAAAAACTAGAAAAGGGGAAATAAAACCAAACATAAGAAGAAGAAAGCAAATATCCCAGTCAAAATAATAAAATAGAAAACAGAAAACAATACAGAAAATCAATGAAACCAAACCTAGTTGATGCGATAGATAAATAACACTGATAAAACTCTAACTACACTGATCAGGAGAAAAAGAACACACATGACCAATATAAGGAATGAGTGGGTGGAAATCACTAAAGTAGGTTTATAGTTGTGAATATGCAAAACACACAGTTAATAAAGCTATTGTAATAATCATAAGTTGCATGTCTTTTTCCATATGAACAACTGTAAGCCTATTTTTGCTCACCCCCTGTATTTCCAAATAACATATCTGATTTTGTATGCAGAACATATAAAGAATCCTTAAAATTCAATTCAGATCCTCCTTGACTTACAATGGGGTTATGTTCCGACAAACCCACTCTATGTTGAAAATATAAGTCGAAAAAGCATTTAATACACCTGGACTACTGAACAGCATAGCTCAGCCCAGTCTACCTCAAATATGCTCAGAACACTTACATGAGCCTACAGGTGGACAATCAATTATCTTGAATTTCAGCTCAAGAGTAAGTGCCTTCCTTTCTTCTCACCAGAAACAGGAGACACAGATGGAAATTTTTGGTTTTTTTCTGAACAAAAAATATCAGCCAAGGATATTTTTCCATTGATTTTTAGAGAGAGTGGAAGAGGGAAAGACAGAGAGAAATACAGGTGTGGAAGAAACAGGTCAGTTGTTTACCCTGGTGATCACGTGGCCAACTGGGAGCTGCTCTCCGCTGCCACTTCCCAACCCCGGGAGACAGGACTGTCTACCGCAGATGGTAGCCCAGGAAAAGGTCCACATTCCAAATTCAGAGTATGGTTTCTACTGAACGCAAATCGCTTTCACACCATCATAAAGTCACAAAAATCATGGGTCAAACCATTGTAAGTAAGGGACTGTCTGCAGTAAAAAAAACTGCAAACAACCTCCTAAAAATAGGCAAGATCCAAACAGACACTTCATTCCACCCTATGGATTACATAGGAACACATGAAAAGATGCTCACTCAACATTGTTGGCCTTGAAGAATTCTCAAATGAAACCTGAGTGACTCAGCTACCTATTTGAATGTGTAAAACCAGAAGCATGGCCACTGATGTGTCCACGAAGATGCGAAACAACTAGAATGGAAAACACTGAAAATGTCAAGCAGAACCAGCACTTTGTAAAAACAGTGTGGCAGTTCCTTCAAAAATTAAAAGCACAACCTACTTACGGCCCAGACATTCCACTCCTATGTGTTCACCCAAGAAAATTGAAAATGACATCCATCCATGAAAAGATGTATACTTAAACGTCGATAGCGGTTTATTTGTAAATAGCCAAGAACTGGAACAACACAAATGTTCAGTAACATATTCTGGGTAAACATTTGTGGTATATGTCCATATGGTGACTACTGATCAGCAATATAAAGCAAAACAAAAAACCTCCCAAAATTTGATAAACACAATTATATGGATATATCTTTAAATATATCTTAAAATGATTACTCTGAGTAAAAGAAGCCAGAAAAAATTTACATACTAAATGATTCCAATGATATACAACTAGAGGCCGGGTGCACGAATTTGTGCATGGGTAGAGTCCCTAGGCCTGGCTGGCGATCAGGGTCAATCTGTGGGGCAACCAGCGGGCGATCAGGGGACCCTCGCTGGGACCTGCCTTGGCCAGCCTGGCACCACCCACTCGCCGGCCCCACCCCCTGCTGCTGCCGCTGGTCGCCTCCCTCTGCAGGGCAACTGGCAGGGCAATCTGGGGGGCCTCCCCCCTGGCACCCGCCTTGGCTGGCCTGGGGCCTGTGGGCTGGGGGCAGCTCCTACGTTAAGCGTCAGTGTACGTCATAGTGACCGGTGGTTCTGCCATTTGGTCGATTTGCATATTAGGCTTTTATTATATAGGATAGAATTCTGGCAAATGCAAATTAATCTATGGTGACATGAAACAGATCAGTAATTTCCTGGGGAAAAGAAGGGTGATTGAGAGACTAGAGCAGCCGGGGGCAAACTACGGCCTGCGGGCCAGGTCCGGCCCGTTTGAAATGAATAAAACTAAAAAAAAAAAAAAAAAAAAAAAAAAGACCATACCCTTTATGTAATGATGTTTACTTTGAATTTATATTAGTTCACTGCTGGGGTCCAACCCCAGCGGGTTTAGGGGTCCCCAAAGGTGTGGACGGAGTCGGAGAAGAAGGAATGACACGGAGACGGAGTTCAGTTGATCAGCAGCCTAGCCAGGATCTCTAGCCAGGATCTCCAGCCAAGTTCTGGTCTGGATCTCCAGAGAGGTTCTGCTTAGGATCTCCAGCCAGGTTCTGTGTCCATGTTCTCTTGCTAGGTTCTCCAGCCAGGTTCTGTCCAGGTTCTCCAGCCAGGTTCAGTTACCAGGTTCTAGTCAGGTTCTCTTGCCAATTTCTGTAGTCAGGTTCAGTCCAGGATCTTTTGCCATGTTCTCTCGCTAGGTTCTGTCTCTAGGTTCTGAGGCCAGTTTCTGTCCAGGAACTTTTGCCATGTTCTCTCCAGCGAAGTTCTTCTGTCTCTAGAGAACGTTCTGTGTAGGTTCTGTGCCTAGGTTCCATCTCTCTTGGTTCCGTATTCTAAGTTCTGAGTCTTACTGTCTTATTACATCTGTATTTATACCAGTTGATTCAATCCTATCAATCTCTATTACAAAGGTTAGGGCGTTTCTTATCTCCATTCCAGGGAGTAAAGATTATGTAGATTAAGCATGATTGTTTGTAGTTAAAGTGATTAATTACCCACCTGGCACTAGTTAAGAGGTTTTATTCCCTCCCTAACTTCAGGGGAAAATCCCTACCTGGGGAAACAACCTTTCTCAGAGACCTTGGTTAAAACACATAGTGCCAAGAAGGTGAGCAAACATATTAAGAACAGTATGCCATATATGCCAGGTCCCTTGAAACAGCAAGCATGGACCAGCTCCCGGCAGTTCACACAAACACTCCATCCATGCTTTTTTTCCGGCCCTCCGGTCCAGTTAAAGAACCCATTGTGGCCCTTGAGTCAAAAAGTTTGCCCACCCCTGGACTAGAGGGACAGATTAGACAGGGGCATGGGGAAATGTTGAGTAAGGGCATTATCCTGTTTGATGTGATAGTTTTTTATGGATGTGCACATATATCAAATGTTATTGAACTGTACTTTTTAAACATGTGGAGCTATGTTCATTATGATACAATAAAACTTTTAAAAAATTGACCTCAGAGTCAAACACAAGTGTGTTTAGTCCTAGCTTTACTGCCATAAAGTTATTTTGAGTTACTTGCTAATACATTCTAAGATAAACCTTTCATAAATTAAGGGTGATATAGGTATACTGAAAAATAAAAATGAAATAATCTTAGTAAAACATTAATTACAATGCTAGACATTTAAATGTGCAAATATTAATCATAGAATAATCTATACAATGTGAGTCATGTCCAAAGCAACCACCTCCTTTTTAGTAACTACCCTCCCACTACAGCACAGGGTCCACCAAAGTATTTCATGTGCTGATTCCCAATCACCTGCTAAAACTCCATATTCTAGACATATGACTTACACCAAAGGCTTACAGCTACTGCTCTAGTACAAAAGGAGTGGACATGTAAGACTGCTCACATGGCTGTACCAGGTCTACCCCTACTTTGACCTATATTACTGAAATGATGGCGGCCAAGAGATTAAATAAAAAGGTATACCTTACAACATTTCCCTCAATTTTCCACTTCAGTTCATTAATAGAGAATTGTCCTCATATGGTCTATTTAATTTTCTCCATCCTTTGACAGGATAAATTTCGTTAATTATCCTTTTATTCAATGAACAAAATCAATATAACAACTTATCTAAAAAAGGAAACCTCAGTATAACTTGGTCATTAGTAGGAAGCTTTGGGCTCTGAATCTGGATTATGCCTCAACTTCATGTTACCTGCCTTACTTTTATCCAGGAGAATACTTTCACACTAAGGATATGTCTAAATAAAGAATCCTATTACATATAGCTCTGTGGTCATTTTTACTTCTTCCTTGATCTCAGTATCTACATTCTGAATCAAAACTTTACTATCTGTAAGTTCCCAAATATATATGCATGCACATATACAAAAATAAATAACTCTGCATGTTGGGAATGTCTTGAAAATTAATTTTTGTCTATATTTTCTATTTTTTTTTAACATGAAAGTTGTGAAGCAGATGAGTAATTTGTACTGAAAGAGGAAGTTAAAGTTAGAAATTTCTGTAATAACTTCAAAAGAAATACCAAATTCTTTGCTTTGACGAGACCAGGTAGGGTAATTTCATCTCTTTTTCTTGTAATGCCGTTATTTTTCTGTTAGCAAGCCTCTATACTACTCACAGCAGTGTCATCGGATGATAAATGTGTGTGATTAGTATTTTGTAGCTGCTGCTTACCATTTGTTACTGGGAAAAATTGCTGGTAGATCTGGGGCTTGCCTTGCCTAAGGTCACAGAGCAAATGTGTTTTAATGAGAATTAACACCTATTCTTTAGCCTTGACACCCTCTTTCTCCTCAAGCACCACTGCTTTTACACAGAAGTTATAGCCTTGGGATGAAGCTGAGCCTTCAGTCAGGCCCAGGGGAGCCCTTCCTGACCCAGCCTCCTCCTGCGAAGGGCTGCTCAGCGGTGAGGCACCTGCTCTCCACCTGCCCCGGAAACACTCCCACTCGGCCTTCCCTGGAACCCAGGGGTGTGCTCGTCTTCAGGTCGCTCTAGGACCCTCACTGCAAGCACCCTCTGTGTTTTGTTTTCCTGCATTAATTCTCTGATGTTATCGCTAACGTAGATGAAAGATGTATCAGTGGAAATGAAGTCCTCACTGAACTCCTGAATGCAACACTATTTACTTACCTCCTATTTCTCCATCTGGGAGTTGGCAGCCCAGCTCCACTCCTCTCCCTTCTCACCCATTCTGCTGTCGCTTACACATCCACCCACGCAAATCGCTGAACTCACTGCTTTCTTTTATTGGGGGGTGAGCAGGAGATAATTATGTAAGCATGCTTTGGTTTTAAAAAAGGAAAAAAATGTTTCTGTTCATTCAATTTAGTTTAAAATTTAACAAGACATAATGTAGTCTTAGAATCTGAGTAATTATTGTGATGTAGATGATTATTGTAATTCTGTATTGAAATACTTAGCATCTTGTGGATTCCTGATTTTAAAGAATGGCAATTAATACTGATTTTAATAAAGGTAGTTTTTTTTAAAAAATTCAGTATACATTTGCCCACACAACTATATATATTAAAACTTTTTAAATTACATAGTACAGTAGTTCATATTTCTATTAAGATCATCTGTTATTGTTTTAAGTACTTTTTAATGCTATAGTTATTTTTCTTCATTTATAAAATTTGCCAATATAAGTTCAGTTACTGGTAATTCATAAATGAATTTGGTTCTAAAATAAATTTAGGGTTATATCGAGAAGCCTCCATTGTTTTTTGACTTCATCCTTGATTATATTCCATCCTAGTTTGCTTGAGGGAAAATCAGGTTGGGGCTCCAATCACCAGAGGCAGCCCTACAACTGTGAGCAAACAATAAAATTGGCATTCCTGACTCCCGTCAGCATCATGCAGCTGTGCATATAAATATGTCCTATGGGCTAAGTGTTTCCTCTCCATCTAATTGGACTATACTCTTACAGAGTAGCCTTACCATGCAAGAGAAGTTTCTGCTCTCTCACATCTTCATATCATCATCATCATCATCATATCCTATTCAGATGAGCTGATTAGAAAAACTCTAATGAGTTATAAGATTGGATATCATGCAAATGAACTTTTTCACTAGCTGATGAGTTTATTTTCTCATCTTTGCTTAAGAATACAAATTCATAACAAGGGTGAATCAAGCCTATGCATACGCAATGATATAGAAATAGTTCCATTCTATGGATGTGTGTATGTGTGTCTGCAATTTTCTTTCTATTGTTCTCTACACCCTCTTTTCAATAAAGCTTTCTGTAAGCTTATTCTACTCTTAGACTAAACCCCCACCCATAAAAACTATACCTCACAATTATTTAAAAAGTTTGACATTACTTGAATTCTTATTTATACACTTATTATAGATTTTATTTATGACACTTAAAGTGAATTTTGGAGAAGTAATTTAAAAAACATATTTTATGCCTAAGTGATCATCAAATTATGTAGAAACTTCCATTTGACATGTTAAAGTATTAATATGACATCAATATAAACAGAATGTACTGTATCTCATACCCTGATGTATTAAAATCATAAAAATTCTTTGAATACAAAGATCTATGTATTAAAAGCATTAATATTGCATCTACTGCAGACAGATAAAATTTACATCAAAGCACTTCACAATTGAGATGGCACAGAGTCTGAATTAAATATATGGAGGAAGTAACCTTAAAAATAATCATTTCAAAGTAATACGCTCTCTAAAAATGACAGCTTAGTGCTCCTGCATTTGGTATTCAGCAAGTAGGTAACCTGTCAAAACTGACAATGCTGACTGATAAATGTCAAAGAAGACTCCACTGAAATATTGACAACCCCTCAAGTGTTGTGTATTATGGAGATAAGAAGACTAAATTTATATTTACTCTAACTCATAGCCCAGCCTTTCACAAAGCAGAAAACATGTGTTAAGTTTTTAAGATGGTGAGCATTATGTATGTGAATAAGGACATACACACACACACAGAAACACACATACACACACGTCGCTTTATCATTTTTATCCCCAAAACATATGGCATTTTATCAATCAGGATTCAACCAGAGAAATAGAAACTGTAGGTTATATATCCATCTCTCTTTCTCTATCTCTCTCTTTCTATCTACGTATGTTTACATATAACTATATCTAAATCTATATTCAATATATATCTATGTCTATATCTGTCTATATATCTATGGGGAGGTAGGAGGGAGGGGTGGAGGGAGGGAGGAAGAGAGAGAGAGAGAGAGAGAGAGAGAGAGAGAGAGAGAGAGAGAGAAAGACAGACTTATAATAGGTATTGGCTCAGGCAGCAATATTATGGAGTAGTTTAGCTAAACTATCAACAGGACTATATTAAGCTTTGCTATTTTTTTTGTACTTGTGGTTTTAATATTGCTAATCAAGGGCATCGATGTCTATCTTTAGATCATATTTGTAAAGTATGGGGAACAGATTGATGAATAGCCATGTGGTACCTGGGAACTATTCTGAATGAAAAGCTCCTAATTGCTAGCCAATTTTTCACCCATGTCCAACAGGTGTGTACCTGGCTAATAAGTGATAATGATCAAATTTTAGTTCAGATCTTCTAAATCCAGCCCACTTCCCCTTCCTATGCTCTAGACTTGCTTACAAAATGAGGCGTGCAGTTATAATTTTCATGACTACTAAATGAAAGGCCATGGTAAAATTATTTCCAGATATAAATTATGTAAAAAAAGGGCAAGATTATAAATACATGTAATCACTGTATAGCAGGAGGCATTAAGACAAGGGTATTAGAAAATGTGAAGTAATTAACTCAAAGTGATTAAGAAGAAAATGTCAAATAAGATGTAATTAGTGATAGATATTGAGAAGTCCATGCCCTTAATTCAACTCCAGCCTCATTCAATATTGATTTGTGGACTTGAGCAAATGTTGTTTTAGTTCTGATGACTCAGTTTGCACGTTCCCCCAAATTGGGATATGCATATAATTACCTCTCAGAGTTGTTGTGAAGATGAAAGTCACTTATTTGACTTTTCTCCCCCATTATGCCTGGGTTGTAGTAAGCACTCAATATGTGTCAGTTACTGCTGCTACTTCTACTACAATGACTACTGCTTAATCCTGTCGTTTACAGAGCAAGCAGCCATTGTGGAAAGAAGCTCCTACCTGTAGGCCTCTATCCAGCAAGTCCTGAGACCTTTGCTAGTGGAATCTAAGTCCCTAAAGATGTTGGGGTTGGAGAAGGCTGATAAAACGCACTCCTGACAAAGAATCAGGCCGACAAAGGGCAAACATGAACTTTGTTATGGAGGCAGCTATTAGAGAACAAGGTTTAGGTGTGCACAACAGAAATATCCTAGTCGTGAACTCTGCAGTTGAGCAGACTTACTCATTTAGCTAGTGTTGGACAAATGCAGGTTCCCCAGATCTGACAGGTTCCTTGTACTGCACAAAAGACAGAACAAAATGCACCCTCTCTGCAGAAAAGCAAATGACAAAAAGCAAGACTGGGAAAGGCAATGAACTACACATAACTAGATGTTGTTCCTAAAATTACCAGTCAGGAATGCTAGTACGCTGCTGGCGGGAATGCAGACTACTGCAGCAACTATGGAAAAACAATATGGAGTTTCCTCAAAAAATTAAAAATGGAACTACAGTTTGACTCAGCAATCCCACTTCTAAGACTATATCCCAAGAAGCCCAAAACACCCAGCAGAAAGAATATCTGCAGCCCCTGTGTTCATAGCAGCATTATTTAAAATAGCTATGATCTGGAGACAGCCCAAGCGTGTATCAGTAGATGAGCGGGTAAAAAAGCTGCAGTGCATTTACACCATGGAGTTCGATGCAGCTGCAAAACAGAAAGAACTCTGACCCTTTGCCTCACAGGGATGGACCCCGAGGGCATTCTGCTGAGTGAGATAAGCCAGTCAGAGAGACAGGTAGCACCTGGGAGAATGCAGAGAATCATGGCAGCGGCCAAGATCTGGAAGGTAACCTGCAGAAAAACTCCTATCACTTTCTCACTTCACTGACCTAGTTGGTTTCTGCAGAAGACAGAGGGTTGCTTATTGTGAGTGAAACCAAAGATACTCGCAATAGTGCCTATGCCTATTGTCTCTCTGCCTTAGGAATTCAGCAAAGGCCTTTGTCTCCATTACGTTGGTTCCCACCACCACCACCAGGTAAACGCCGGAAGTAGCGTGCACTCACTCAACAGCGACAGCACTGCATGTTGACTCTTCGGCTTTAGAGAGGATCAGTTATCAGGATCTGTGCCATAATTCAATTTTCCAGAGCTTCCATCATTCCAGAATCTCAAAGAAAATTAAACTGGGCACCATTCCACTTCGAGGCTGAAAGTGGGGTGAGGGGAGGTGAGGTTCTACTGGGAAAGTAATAAAGTAGAATATATGATATATATATTTTGAACCCAAGTGTTAAAAATATTAGCATGGATATGAAAGCAAATAATGGTTTTGGTTTTTTAATGGTGACTATTTCCTAATCTTTTTGCAAAAGACTGCAGCTTCCCCAATTAAAAGTGATTTGGGGAAACAAGAAAAAAAGCAGACAAAAGAAGGGAATGGCATGTGTATTAAGTTCTAAAAGTTTGAGAATTAACCACTAGAATCTCTTTTTTCAATCTCTAAATTATATTTTTAACTTCAACTCCATTGTCATTGGAGAGTAGAGCTTTGAAGAAGTTCCATGAGTTTGGGGCTTTGGATTAGTAACATTTCAGATAATTAGCAGAAGAATAGAGTAGCTTAATAGCTTTGGAGGTCTGAGGCTCATACAGAGAGAAAAAAAGCCAGTTGAAATCGCCTTGGGGTCACATTTGTATTTAATCAACATGTGCGGGTTAATGGTGAGACGGTGAGGCTGACCGGCTCAACAGGCCTGGGTACGCTTGCTTGTGAAGCCCATACTTCACTAGTAGACAGTGCTTGAAAAGTTTGACAGCAATTTCCAGGAGTTTCCATTATTTTGAAATTAGACACATAGATTATAGTATAGTGAACATTAGTCCTCCTTTAATGAATCTACAGTAACAGCCCATTAAATTCAGAATCCTGGGCTCTGTAATTGATAATTTTAAAAACTTTAACCATCTATATGTATAACCATAAACTTTGATTTCTCTCAAAAAGATAAAATAAAACCACACTTCTGTTTAAAACAGCAAATCAACTGTGCTGAGCTGTCCCAAGGGGAAGAGAGTGGATTCAATTTCACAGCTTTGCATCAGTACTTTTATTGCTTTAGAAATGACAGGGAGCCAGGCAAGCTGGTATGTAAATAACACCACCCCCCTTTCTGCTCTGCATGTGACGGGACTTGGTGATATTGCGGGTTATTCTAAAGATCGAAGGACCTTTCATTCCATTCAGCCTTGGTGCCAAGTAGTTGGAGGTTGTATGCTCTCTTCCGTCCTCCTCCATTCCTCACACGTGCATTCTGGCCCAGGGTTATACCAAGGAGGAATGCCGCTGTAACCGCTCAGTCATTACTGGGTTCTGCAGCCATAACCAGTAAATGGTGTGCTATGTCTTTACCCCTTTACTATGTTCATTATCCCTTTCCCCATCAGAACGTGAGCTTCAAGAAGGAAGGAGCCTTTTCCTCTCATTGCTTTTTTGTTTGTTTGTTTTTGTACTTTTGTATCCCCAGTACCTATAACCATTCCTGGCCTATAGAAACTCAAAATACTTTTTTATCTTATTTTATTTCTTTTTTTGCTATATCTGTGCATGTGCACAGATGTGCCTGTGCATGCATGCATGTGCACACACGTGTGTGTGTGTTTTGATCTGAAGCCGAGATGTGAATTACAATTGATACTCGCTTACAATCATGTTTGGTCAGGTAGAGGTTAGGGTATGGTTTCATTATGTGTATGTGGACACAGTTAGCTATTGCTGTATATTCTTCTCTTCAATAGTGATGTGACTGTTGTTACAACACATGTATATTTGCCATTTGAAATGTCTTTAAAGGATTACACCATGATTTGGCATTAAATGAAAAGTTACTGTGTATTCGGGAAGGCACAAAAAGTGATTAATCAGGGGTAATTTCGGTATTTGTGAAACAAATATTTACCATTAGAGAAATAGCTCTATGTCCTCATTTTCTTTCAAAGCAGAAACTTAATGTTTATAGGTCTTAGAAAGAAAAATGCTCTGCAGAAGCTATTTAAGTTTTATTGTTGGGATCAATAGAATATTACTCACCACACAAAAACCCAGAATAAAAATTAAATGTGACTTTTATGTGCATCAAGTATGACTGGTTAAAACATTAAATCATTGTTTAATTGGCATCCATTTTTTCTTAATCATGGTGTATGTGATAAAATAATGATGAATCTTATAATTAACGGCTTAAGATAGATGAAATACAGTGAAATAAACCCAAACAACGCATTATTTGGTTCAAAATTACTGTTGTCACGATGGTTTGTTGTGGTGTGACTTGTGAATAGAAGCTTTTTTTTGATCTTTTTGAAAGAAAACATTTTCTTTGTGAAGAGCCCGCACATAGCTTTTTGCTTATTGAATTTGACACCTACTTAACCAAATCTATTCCTATGTGAACAGTCCATATATTTTTGCAAAGTTAAACCAAATCTTGAAGACATATGCAGCTTATTCTTGACATTTCTTCATTCAAAAAGATATCATGGCTAATTTTCTATTTGAATTAGTTCCATAAGTATAAGTGCCATAAAGCAGGCTACATGTACTACTGCTTCAGGCAGTTAAACCTGAAATTTATTGTTGTGCAAAGCTCAATATTCAATCTGTGCTATAGAGCTCATTCAACCATATGCTCCGATCGGAGCATTCGTGTGATTTCATTCCAGGATATTTTAGTGGGGTGACAGGAAGCAAAGTTTTACTTGGCATTGAAAGGTAATCAGGAGAGAGTCCAACTGTTATTCACACGCTTGGCAGGATTTTGGATCCTTTAGAGGGCTATTCTACTTCTATGCACAAATATGACAGAACAGACCTGCTTCCCTTTAAAATTTATTTAGAGGGCAGATATTGTGTTAAGTGTTCTTATCACAGACACAAACACACAAACACGAAACCAAAGAGACACAAGGAAATTCAGGAAAGCATTCGATGTCTGTTAACTCGATGGTGGTGATGGTATTTCACGGTGTTTGCGTATGTCCAAACTCATCCAATTACACACATTGACTATGTGCAGTTCTTTATATATATCAATTATACATCAATAAATCTATGAAGAACAGACCTATTACCTTCTTTTTAAATATATGGAGGACACAAGCTGATCATTTATGTTAAATTAGCATTATTTGTGCTTTAGTTACATAGACTTCTTCTCCAGCCTCCACCACTTGAATGAATCCATGAAAGTACAGAATTTGTTGTGAGTTGAAATGTCAGTGGCTGAGATTGTACTGAGAAACAGAAGTCTATCTTGGGAGGCCTTTTTTTTTCCTGTAAAACATAAAAGAAACTTGGTAGTCCGCTCAGGACTTAATGAAATACAGCTCAGATTCAATAAGGAAAGGAAACCTTTACTTGATGAAATTCTTCTCTAAAGGTATTTCCTTTCTTAGATTATCAAGGGATTGTGATCTTATTTTTCAACCATGTAGTTAGGATGTAACCTGATTCCTTTGGGAACTACTGGATTCCTCTTGGGGAATTCAATATATGTTCAAAATTTTACTTAGAAAATAAAAGCGAAGCAAAAAGAATTAATTAATGCATTATAATTTACTGCCTGGCTAAATTCACAGGGGTAAAGTTTCCTTTTTGTTTCTATGTTTTCTTATGTGCAAATAAGCCAAAGATTTATATAAAAGCACAACTTCACAAAGTCACACAAAACCTAGCATGTCATTGTTCCCATGTGCTCAATAAATTTATTGAAAGAATTTATGGATTCACTTTTTGTGTAGGAACTGCTATTATGAAGTAGGATGCATACATATCCCTGGGGCCATAAATCATAACTAATTGAAATAAAATTTTATTCTCATCTGAGGGTTATCTGACAATCTGCGTGAAGACGACAGTGGTTTAGAAATGACCAAGACCAGAGCCAGCGAGAGCTGTGCCAGCAGAGGGAGGGCCCTCCAGCCAGAGAGAAACACCGCTCCCTCGAACCCCAGCTCCGTCAGCCCAGGAGCAAGGCCTTTTCATGACCAGCCCCTCCCCAGCACACGGAGAGTATTTTAAGCTGCAGTGTGTTCGAGCAGCTTGCTATTCTCCACTATTGTGCCTAATTGTGAATGCTTGTCTATTTTTACACCATTTTCAGTTTGTAACCTCTGTTAGGGCAGGGACTATGCCTGTATTAATTGTCATTTTATCAAAGTATCACAATATCAGGTAGCTTGAAGAAACTGAATATGTATTTACTGAATGTATGACTAAATGAGTCATTTTATTATTTGTTTAATATTTCTTCCCTTCAAAAGAAAAGAATCATGTCTTACACATCTGCGTACCTCTTGATACACCAAGATGTGGTTTTTAAAAAAATAAAGCTATACGATAGGATGAAGATGATAATCGTCTCACCCTTGTAGAATCCTATGAAATGACACAATGAGCCCATATCACAATAAAACAAGGAAGAAACGCTGAAAGCTAGAAAGCAGGTAATGTTGCACATAATGAGAAACAATTCTGGAAGAAGTCGGAAACAAAGGAAGAATGCACGTGAGGAGAGAAGGTTGGCTGGTGAGGGTGGCAGTGGCTCTAAGGGCAGAGGGAGAGTCACCGGAACCACCAGGAGCCTCTTAGCTCAGGGAGCCTCGCTGCCTGCCCCTCCTCGGGCCTAGCTGGCCAGGGCATTTGGCCAAACACTGAAGCAATGAGCGGGGTGATTGGACTCAGCCACAGAGGATGCTCCGGAACTGCTAACCACCTTGACAGAGTCCTGTCAGCATCCAGAAAGACAGCATCAGATACCAACAAAATTGCAGAAGTGAATGTCCATTATGAGAACAAGCAATACTAAGAGCAAACACGCAGGGAGCATTTCCAAAATGCTAGGCACAATCTAAGCACTTTATGGGTATGGACTGTGAACTGAGGTCTCTAAACTCCAGTCAGTGCCTTGGAGAAAGATTCTGTGGAGTTCACCATTTTAAACCCAATGCCTTGAATAGTGCCTGACCATCGTAGGTGCGGATCATTTAATACTAAAAATTAAATTTTGTCTTACTGAAGTTTGGTGCTTACATTTCTAGCCCAGTGTAGACCAAATTAAGGTACTCTGAAATATTTTAGCGAACAGTTAATTTTTCATTTGTTATTTTTAAAGTGATAATTACTATAACCTTATTAGAAAGATATGCTTAATTCAAAATATACCTCATACATTGGACATCTTATCTTTCACATGTGGGAAATCATAACTTTTTCTTTACTTCAATGTTCTATGTACTATTTTTGCTTTATTCTTAACTATATGCATACATATTTTCTTATTAGACTGTTGGTTTCTTTGGTTAGAGTCTAGCTACCAGACTATGTACCACTCATCTCTCCATCCCTACACAGAGCCTGAATATAGCAGATACGTAGGTGGGGCGAGTGGAAGGGCGACTATGAAGTAGGAGTACTGACTGGGATATAGTCCACATTCTGCTGGAAGGAGCCCTGCAGCCTTAAATAACTCTCCCCCCCCCCCCCGCCCCCCAGGACTCACTTCAATCCTCTGTAAAAAGTGTTTCAGGTTAAACTAGTTCAAATTTCTCTCTCATTCTAATATTCTACATGAGACACTTAATTGTGTTAAGGTCAGTCATATCTATAAATGTGTCCTGGTTATTTGAACAATAACTTGAAATTCTTCTTAAAAATTATTTCTACATAAAAATATATTAGATATTAGCCCAACATTCCTTCATTCATTTTTCATTATATATAGTAGAATCCTTGCATCTGGGGCATACAGGGAGCCAACTAAAGATATGTTATCCAGCCTCCCTTGCTGTTGCTGCTTCTGGCTGGGTGTCTAAAATGTATCCACTGGAATATTAGTATAAGCAATGTACTAATTTCTCAGGTTGTCCCACTAAAGGGAACGGACACACCCTTCATTTTCTTTTTACTCCTTCCAGACTTACTGGTTAATTATCGAGATAAGAGTAATACCCCACACCCAAGAAGAGTTCATTAAAACAGAAGGAAGACCTGGGTTCCCAACCTTATTGAACTGCTGTGTCTTATGCAATATTTCCCACTAGAACTTTGATCAAGGAAGTGATACAGAGGTGGATCTCAGAAACAAATGCTTCTCATTGGGTTCTTGGATTGGTCACTCAAATATTTGATGAGTGTATAGATATCACTCTTTCCAGAGGAAATGTGTCCCTGAAAAACTATGGTATGTGGGCCATCATTCTTATTCAAATGACCCAGTAGAGGCAGGTAATGAAAAGCAGAAAAGGGCAAGACATTGAATGGTTAAGTGGTGGCGGTATGTAGTTGCTATGGAAACAACAGTGATTATAATGATTACTGAGTCTGTTGAATGCTTTTTCCCCAAAAAGAGTACACATAGAAAATGAGAAATTGAAATCCTGTTAAGATGAATTCGGAACAGGGGTGGAGAGTCAGAAAGCCTCTATAGCAGCTTTGAACTAAAAAGAAAGGCCAGGATGAGGACCAAGCTTGGATTCTGATTGTAAAGTTTGCAGAACTTGCAGCTCCAATTAAACACTATCCTGCCAGCTCTTATATTTTAAGATAAGGCATTGGTGGGAAGGAGTGGACCTTAAAGTACCAGATGAAAATATTTAGGGAGACATAAATGAGGCTTGAAACTTTGAAATACAAATTCCCCAGAACTTCCTTTGCTCGCAGAATCAGCCTCCTCACAACTCTTACATCTCTAGCCTAGAAAAACCCAGCCTTCCCTGAATGAAACCTTTCAATAACTACAGCTCTCCCCCTTATTAGGTAGTTCCGATTCTCCTCATTTTTCTCCTCTAGTTATCCTTATTGCTTCTAGGTCTATAACAGGATTAGACCCCAGAGTAGCTAGATGGCAAGTCCAAGAGGAGACAGAGTAACACAAACAAATACATTTATCATAAGTTCCAGAACCATGCAATTTGTGTCTGCATATATCGGAGCTGCCGTAAGGTTGTTAGTTCAAAAGCAGCACAGTAATACTTTATGGGGCTCAATTTACTGATACAGATGCATTCGTCCTGCTAGGAATCAGGATTCAGTGAGTTGGCTAGAGCCCCCAGGCAGTGGTGGAGTAGCATTGATCGCCTGATGGGTTTGTAGTAGCTGAGGTTTTGATGCTAGAGCCAGCCATGGGCAAACTACGGCCCGTGGGCCGGATCCAGCCCGTTTGAAATGAATAAAACTAAAAAAAAAAAAAAAAAGACCATACCTTTTTATGTAATGATGTTTACTTTGAATTTATATTAGTTCACACAAACACTCCATCCATGCTTTTGTTCCGGCCCTCCGGTCCAGTTTAAGAACCCATTGTGGCCTTCGAGTCAGAAAGTTTGCCCACCCCTGTCTAGACCTTCCTTGACATATTATAAAGGAAGGAATTGAGCCCCAGCCGGTTTGGTTCAGTGGGTAGAGTTGGCCTGCGGACCTAAGGGTCCCAGGTTCGATTCCGGCCAATGGCACAACGTGTTTCTCTCACATCAATATTTCTTCTTTCCCTCCCTCTTCCACTCTCCTTAAAAACCAATGGAAAAATATCCTTGAGTGAGGATTAACAAAAAATAATAATAAAGGAAGGAATTTGAAGGTAAAGGGATGAAGTTTGGAGGATATCAGTGATGAGTGTCTGCCTCACAATTTTCCCTTCATTCCTCATGAGAGGACATGCTCTTCCTCAAGTACACAGAGTTCACTGGTGAGCTGGACAACAACACCTCTGAAAAGCTCTATGGTGACTATTCTCTTCGGATCAGAGATTATACCATAAAACTGAATTCTCGGGTCTGAGTGGGAATAATTTAATCTCAGTTATAGAGAGCAGTTGGCCATAGTTACCCTTCAGGGACAATGTGAGTGCAATTATCACAAGTTACAGCAACGGTTCTCAACCTTAGTTATACATTTTCTCATCTTGAAAGCATTCAAAAAAAATAATGACCTCATCTTCCAAGTGATTCCGAGTGACTTGGTTTGAGGTAAGGACCAGACACAACAATTTTTAAAGCTCTCTAAGTGGTTCTAACGTTCAGCCAAATATGACCAGCGTGAGCTAGAGGAAGAGCGGCAATCAGCATGTGCTCACATGTGTGGATCTGTGGTGATGGCTCGTTGATCAGTGGTTCCTGGTGATGAAATAGGCTTTGGATTAAGTTCTTATTTGGTATAAATAGGTAGAAATACTCTAGGTGTGGTCGGCAGAAATCTCCGTGATGTGGTTTCCCGGTCTCACGGAATTAGAGTCCCTTGACAGAGAAAGAGGCCAGTTGCCTGTGTGGAAACATGCTACATACTCAGCCACAGGTATGCATTATGAATGCCCTCAAGCCTTCTTCAGAGGCCCCAAGGTTGCCATTTGTAATAGGATAATGTACTCAAGGGAAAGGGAGATACCCAGAATTGTCAGTGGTCATTGTGTAGTGATTCGAAACTCATGCTGATCTCTGGAAACTGAATACCACTGTGCTTTGCCAGACAATCGGGGGCTTCTGCAGGTCATGAACTAGATGGGGTCCGCCCGAGCGAGTGCAGTGGGATCTCACGCTCATGCTGTGGTACTTCCTCAGTCCCGGAATAAATAATAATCACGCATGTACTTCACAACCGGAAGCTTTCTCACATGTGTTCCCTGACCTGAAAAGTAAGCACATTATGGAGGAAAGGGCTGCATGAAAACTCTGCACCAGCCCTTCCTCCCTAATATGATAGTAAAGCACACGCAACACTACACACCTAGGGAAGTAACAAAGATTAATACCATCACCAAAAAAAAGGAAAGATGCAGGAGTGATGATTCCTACCTCATATCAATGTAACTTATCTCTTTGTCTGGTGCAAAAGGTAGTGTGTCCTAAGGCATGAAGGTGTAATATCAGAAACTTAGTTACATGGTGATGCGACTCCCAGTTGTCCTTCCTGATAGAGTATCTTTGCTAAAGTAAATCACTAGACACACAGCTAATGAAATAGCAAATGTTTCTCTCTTTTTTTGTTAGTTTTCCCCATAAGCAAATATTATAAGAAGTAATTTGCTTGGATTTATATGTAAGAGACGGCAGTATACATTACTGTGCTGCCGCAGGCCTATGTTAGCTCTTTAGCTCTCCATTATGATATAGTCTAGAGGGACCTTGATCTTCTGGATATAAACACAGAACCTCCTGCTACTTGCTTATCTTAAAGATACTCTACCGGATTGACAAGATGATCAGGGAGCCTTAAACATTATTGATGCCCCAGTAGGACTCATGTATGCCAGAGGGTGGGAAATAAACTCTGTAGATGTTTAGGGACCTACCACGTTGGTAAAGTTGCTAGGAATTTGTGGTTCTTTATCACATCAGAATAGCCTTCTCTGAAGTGAGCAATACGTCGCTCCAACATCTGCCATCAAGGTGTCTTTAGATTTTGAAGACAACCTACATCACATCTAATACTTTCACTGGGTAATCCATAAAACTGTTTTTCTGAGGGGATATGAAGCCAGAACAACTTATTCAGCGGGTCTATCCTGCTGTGGGCCAAATCTGGCCATTGTCTATTTTTGTATGGTCTGTGAGCTAAGAATAGTTTTTATATTATTAAATAGTTGGAAAATAACAAAATAAGAATACTATTTCACAACACATGAAAATAACATGAAATTCAAATTTCCATGCCCATAAAGCAACTTGGAATATAGCTCCTCTTATTCCTGTTATAGTTTATGGATGTTTTCATGCTACAGCAACAAAGATGGATAGTTGTGACAGAGTTTGTATGGCTCATAAAGCCTAACATATTTATTGTCTCTCCCTGTATAGGAAATTTGACAGTCCCTGCAGCAGAAAAACTAGGAACTTGCTATGGAGCCTCTGCGGCTCAGACTCACAGTTTCATACGCAGGCCATGATCTCTTTCCAAGGGAGAAAAGCTTTTGTGGGTTCAACATTACTGATGTCTCCGCACCCAGGTTGATCTAGATATTGTTACTATCAAATCCCCCACCTATCAGCGTCAGAAACCCTTTGAAGGTTGCTCCTGGTGTTTCTAAAATCCAAATTCCAATGAAAAGTGTGATCTAGAATGCCCAGGATGACTTGGCCATTTTCTAATCCACTGAATCATAAATGTGGAAGTATATTTTAATATTCCACGGAATCCTGGAGATAAAGTGTGTAAGAATAAAACAAAAGTGGATAAGAAACAGGTACACTGCACAAACAGGGGCCTTAGACATCCACAGTAACTGTTCCTTGTGCTTTACTGACTCCTCCATGTGACAACTCAGATTTCAGGGGGAGCCCTATACGATTACCTTATGTGGGTGGGGAAAGCATGTACCTGCACAATGTTACACCACCTGGAAGTGGACAGCCCGTGTATTATAGCCCCAGGAAGGGAGGCCTGAAATTTGCAATAAGGATAATGCTTCCCAGTGGACAGAACTTGGGGAAGTATATCTGTTTGTTGTCTTCATACGGAGGCGAGACTAAGAAAAATGCCTATGGTAGCAAATGGGGTAGATGGCTAGTCAAGATTTTGAAAAGAACAGATTTGATAGACAGGTGATAAGTCTAGGCGAGGGGTAATTCAATGGACTTCTTGGTATAAGCACAAACGCAGATTGTTGTAGTCACTGTAAATGAGCATCAGAGAAGATTCATTTCAGAGGGGCTTTAAATGAAAGGATGATGGTTATCATTCTTCAAATGATGTCACTGACTCCTTCTAGACACCTTTCTTCATGCTCGATCGATGTACCTATGAAGTAGCCATGGAGGTGGGCATAAAGGTCATGCACGATGGCTACAGCTTAGAATTGTCATTACTGAGGCTGATCTGGCTATTGCCAGACCTTAGAGGCTAATGCTGAGCACCTGATCAAGTATTATTTCCCAAAAGAATAGCCATCCACCTAGTAGCAGACTAATTACATTGACCCTTTTCATCATATCTATTATAGCTATTCCACACACTCTATCTATCTATCTATCTATCTATCTATCTATCTATCTATCTATCTATCTATCTATCTTCTATTTCAGTGATGGCGAACCTTTTGAGCTCGGCATGTCAGCATTTTGAAAAACCCTAACTTAACTCTGGTACCGTGTCACATATAGAATTTTTTTGATATTTGCAACCATAGTAAAACAAAGACTTATATTTTTGATATTTATTTTATATATTTAAATGCCATTTAACAAAGAAAAATCAACCAAAAAAATGAGTTCACGTGTCACCTCTGACACGCGTGTCATAGGTTCACCATCACTGATCTATTTTTTTTCTAATATGCCTTCCTGGTTGTAACACATCTGCCAGCAATGCTATTCAGGGACATTCAGGTATCCATTCCCATGACATGCCACATAATATCACCACCAATCAAAATGTATATCTTTGTATGGCAAAGAAGTAAAGCAATGAACTGGCATCCATAGAATTTACTTAGCATATGCTCATGATTTAAATGTAGTTGGGTTTATAGAATGGTGGAGAAGCCTACTAACATTTTAGTTACAGCCCTGACTAGAAGGCAGGTCATTCTAAGATCACAGCATTCTCCATCCTACAGTGTATGCCGTAGACCAGAAGCCACTATATGATGCTATTCTGACTACAGCTAGAATACACAGAATAGAGAAACTAAGGGGTTGGGGTCGGAGCATTTTCTTCTCACTATTTCACAAAACAAAAACCACTGGAAGAATTTTGGCTTCCTGTTTCCATGACCTTGATTTTTAGTGGCTTTAGAAATCTTAATGTTCAAGGCAAACATTTATCAACGGGACACAGGCACCGTTCTTTAACTAAGAGGCTGAAATTGCTCTCTGGGATCCATATGTCACGCAGAGAGAGGGTCACTCTCCTGGCAAAGTGATCCATTGCATTACCAAGGACAGAGTGGACGGCTGCTCACCAACAGGACAAGGATGGCGATGTCCAGAACTGAAGGGTTTACCAGCTTTTAATATCTTTTAGTACCTTTTACCCAATAATAGCTGATAGAACACAAAGACAGGCACATAAACGATTCAGATCCCAGGAAAAAAGATGTAAGTCACCCCACTTGGTAAAGAATCCTGTCCATTTTAGGTAACTGCAGACTGCAAAAGGAACATTATATGGATGTTGAAAAATGGAAATTACAGAAATGAGACTGTTAAGCCAGGTGTTATATTCATCATTTCTCTCCGTCCCCTTACATTAAGAAATGGTGGTGGTTAACATTTTGTATTTTAGGTAGAAATTTATATAACGTGCTGTCTTCACATGATTAAATGAGAACTTACGATATTTTGTTTAGTTATATAACAGGGAAGGACTATGCTATATTACTTATATTAATCTTAGTAGAGGTTGAACCCAGCATGTTCCTCTAACCTGATTCTTTTCCTCTCTTAAAACTAACGCTTGCATGTGAGAAGTCTTTAGTATGCTATTAAGATCTGTAGTTTTGGTAACTCTGTGAATCTAAGTAGCCTGTCCTCAGGATCCCAGGAATTCTGACAAAGAACAGGTGACCAGCTGAAGGATGCTAACCTTAAAGATACATATCAAACCCCCTGGGAAAACATCCTGCACATCCTCCCCGAATTAGGACAAAGGCCCAATTAGTCATGCCTGCATAAATCACTAACAACCTTATGAGCTTAGTCCAGGAACCTGCTGTTCCAGATCCTGCCTGGGCCAGGGGCAGCCTGACCACAGGAACTGGCTACACCAACATCCTTATGGAAGCTGACCAGAACCCAACCCCTGAGCCTGATGTCTTTGTTCTGTTTTCCCTCCTCCTCCCAATAAAAACCTCTGCCTGCACTGAGATGTTAAGATGGTTTTTGAAGACAAGAGTCTGCCATCTTCTCGGGTCACCAGCTCTTGAATAAAATGAGTTTCTTCTCAAAAGCACCTGTCCCACGCGTTTGGCTTTCCTTGAGACAAGCAGCCCAACCTGCGCTTGGTTACAGTTACACAAATTTGTCCTCAAGAAAAAGAACATGAGTAGATATTGAGAAGCAAAAGGGGTGGACTGTGCTGGATATTTCTGTTTGCTTCTCTAGATCTCCTCTTCACCCTTTCCCACTTTTTTTTTTTCCATTTCATTGGATGTTAGCTTTATAGACTATCTCAATGAGTTTCTTCTCCATAGGATTTTTGGAAAGACAGAAAGGAGGAGGAGGAGGAGGAGGAGGAGGAGGAGGAGGAGGAGGAGGAGGAGAGGAGGAGGAGGAGGAGGAGGAGGAGGAGGAGGAGGAGGAGGGGGGGGAGGAGGAGGGAGGAGGAGAGAGGAGAAGACTGAGATTGGGATATATAATCCTCCAACTCCTGCCAAGTCTATTAAATAACAAGCTCTGTTCTGGGAGCTCCCTCTTACAACCGTCTTTACATTTTCCAGGTCCTAGTAACTGCTCCATCCTCTTGCCCCTTCACATCTATGAGTCTGAACAGCTCTTAGCAGCCCTGACATACTTCACCCAACCTTTCTGGCTTCCTGCACTGCCCACATTTCTTAACTAGTCATTTGATCAATAATTATTAAAATTTCCTTAGATATGTTTAAAGTGCATCCTTTGAGAGATTCAAAGCTGTTTCTGTGGAAAACCTGAATGATACAAAGTATTAAATGTCACATATTATATTTTTTTCTACCTCTTAAGTCCAAAATATTAAAAGTTCCAAGTAAAGTAGATGTCATTTTCTTAGAAAATGTCACCAATACCATATTTCCTTATGGAAATTCAGCCTCCGTTTTGATGAGAGGGTAATATGAGAATAAGTGGATTTGCTTCACCTTTTTGTGCATGCTTTAGAAGCATGACCTTTAGAAGCAGGCACTGGAATATAAATGCAAACCAACTTTAAACACTTTTGACAAGCTTAGTGCATTCAAAGCCCTTGTTGCTATGAAAAAATAAGTCTATTAAGTAATTTCTATTTAATAGGTGTTAATAATTACAGTTACCTCCATATGGTTTTGTTTGTCATCATGTTATATAGTTTTATTATAGTTGTGAAGAATTTTAAACACTTTACTCAAATGATGAAATTCTATACAGATGAGAAAATCCCTATGATATTGCAAAATAAAAATAATTTAAGTTTAATTACAGATTTGGATCTCCCTCCTCAGTTATTCTCAGTAAAAATGACTAAATGATAAAGAAACACAATCAATTAATATAACCAAGTAACTGGCAAAAAATGCTGCACATCATAGAAATTTGTGCCAATGTCTTAATCATTACAACATGGTAGCAATATAAATTTACAATTGTGTTAAATTATTTCTGTGTTTCTTTATTGCTTTGTTTTGTTCTTATATCTTTAGCAATGTTAATAACTATTTTGTAACTTGGAGTCTATATCTACATAACACATTGTACTATGTGGTTTCAAATCCTGCAGAGTTTGCCCACAAATATCATAAAATCACTGTTGCTTAACATATATAACTTCAGCATGGTTTTACACACATATGTTTATTTTGATTTGAAAATACCAATTGATCAGCACATATGATGTGTTTTCTAAAAACACTATACAAGTGATAATTATCTTTATAAAAGAATTAACACAATGATTAGCAATCATTGTTAAAATTATTCTCTTTCAAATGTTTTGGAGATGAGGTAGTTAGGTAGTATTCAAGGGTGTTCTGGCATCTGCAAGTAGCAATTATGGGTGGATTTACCTCTACAAAATAGAAAAATAGAGCTAGAAGAATCTTTCAAAGTATTTATGAAAAAAGATGAAGGCAAAGAGATATTAAAGCTCAATGAATTAATCAAATATGGGAAATCTAATCAACAAAGTACTTTCAGAGGAAGGAATGTTATTATAAAGTTTTCTTATATAAAATAATTAAAATTTTGTGTGGGATGACTGCTCCACTCCCAATAACTAGATTAGATTGTCTTAACCTCCCAATATCCCATCTACTTTTTTAAAAGGAAAAATCCTTACCTGAAAATATGTTTCCATTGATTTAGAGAGTACAAGGAAGGGAAGGAGAGAGAGAGAGAGAGATAGAGAGAGAGAGAGAGAGAAACAGAGCGAGAGAGAGAGCGAGAGATATGAAACTTCTATCAGTTGCCTTCCAGAAGCGCCCTACCCTACCCAGGATGGAACAGGCAACCTAGGTATGTGCCCAAACCAGGAATTGAACCCACAACATCTCTGGTGCACAGGACGATGCTCCAACCAACTGAGCCACCTGCCAAGGCCCATTTAACACCCCAAGCATCTGAAGTCACAGAAAATAGTAAGAGAGCCTACTTCATGATAGTCCATTTTCCTTCTGAGTTCCAGCTCTCTTTCTGCTAAATTGGTTGTTTACAGATCATCTTATGAGTTATAAACTGCCACATATTTAACATATAGAAATACTGAACTTTAAGTTAAAGTAAAATTTCAGATAAAAGTGATGTTTTTTTAGCATAAATATGTCCATTCAATATTTGGGATATTCTTATAAAAAATCTCATTTGTTGTTTACTTCAGTATTTATTTGCCACATTTAACTGTGCGTTCTGTATTTTATCTGACAACCCCAATTAGTGCATTCTAGCTTGCTCTTTGATGGAATTCAGCTCCTCTTTATTATTATTCTCCTGCCGCATTTCCCCGCTGCAGTACGATTCGTTTCCTGTAAAAGAGTTTTGGTGAAGTACTGGGAGAGAGAAAAAACATGAACAGTAGGAGATGTTTTCAAACACCATTTATTTTTCCTCCTTACATAAAAGCAAAGTTCACTGCTCTTTGTCTTCAAAGCATTCATTTTTAATTGGTATTGATGGACTTTGATTACAAGGAAACAGGGAGAGATTCTTGAGTGTAACTTTGAGTAAATGTAAGATGTATCCTTGTTTCTCATATACAGAATGAAAAGATTAATCATATGAATAAGTAAGTAGATTTCTATCTATCTATTGAACTCAAAATTCTTTTCAGATAGTGTAATTTTATAATTCCATATATTGATTGTGAGAGAAAAGAATTTTCCTTGCCTTTAAAGCAGAAGAGATAAGAAAACAAAGAGTGATAGGTTGAGAAAAATCAGTCTTATAAATGCTAAATTACCTCAGGCCTAAATTTTTTTTTTCATTATTCTCTTCATCTAGTCTTTCTACTTCTTTGGACCAGTGGACTAAGTGTAGACTTTATAATTGGGGAGACTGACTCATCATTTTATTAAGTTTATACATTTTTGCAATTTTTAACTTTTCTGAACCCTAATTAATTTTAGAGCCTAAAATTTTCTTCAGGAATTTGCTCAAATAATGGTTTGCCTCTCACCATTTTGTATGAAAAAGCAAAACAAACATATACTTTATTTTTCTTTATAGTACTTACCATCATATCTCACATCATATACTCATTAATAATGTTAATTTGTTTTTATTTTGTTTTTGTTTTTTATTGTCTAATTCTATGGCAGAAGGTAGCCACCACAATGATCGGGATTTTGCCTATCTACTTCTTTGCTTTATGTCCAGCTGTTCAGTTTCTAGCACATAAAAGGACATAATAGGCATTTGTTGATTGGTAAGTAAGCTTTACTTATTTTCATATATACATTAGTGGCTAAACCACATTCCAGAAAGCTTTTCTGAAGCTTTGCTGCATATGAAGAATTTGGGTAGTGTCTGGCGTGTGGTGTGTAGAGAACAAATGATTAATATTATTGTTACTAACATAGTGCACAGTCTTTGACATGTGGTAGTAAATCAAAGGATTTTAATACTCTTTCTTTTCGTTCTCAATTTTTTAGATTTATTTCCCTTGTTGAATCCCTAGCTAGCTTCTCTCACTTACCCTGAAAAAAAAAATCAAGAGAATGTAGGAAAATACAAAGAACAATGAAAATCCTACATTTATAAAATATTAATAAAAATGCGTGTTGTTTGAATTGTATGTGTAATTAAATTAAAATGTTTGGCAATCAAAGCACAACAGGTAAGAGAAAGTTTATGATTCACATTATTTAAAAATTTTAGCGTTGTGGGGGTGATTGGGAAAGTACTAATTTATGTTAAATTTTACTATGTCAAAGACTACTCATGTTGTAGTTTCTTGAATAATCAAAGAGCTTACAACTAACAATGTCATAAAGAAGAAAAATTTAAAATAACTCAATCAGTCCAAAAGTGAGCAAGAAAGAAAACAATTGTAGTGCAATAGATATACATATATCCAAACATATAAATAATTCCAGTAATTTCAAGGCAAATAAATAATCAAATAAAATATGGATAAAAAATATAATCTAAATATAGTCTGCATTAAAAAGACACACCTGAAATTAAAAAGCACAGAAAAGTGTATGATAAATGTTTGGAAGATCTGGCTGGTGTGACTCAGTTGGTTGGTGCATCCTCACTGAAAGGTTGTAAGTTTGATTCCTGATCTTTGAATGCTCAGGAGGCAAGGCATCTATGTTTCTCTCTCACATCGATGTTCCTCTCTTTTCCCCTAAGAACAGGAACAAGACAGGGATGCTCCCTCTCACCACTCCTGTTCAACATAGTGCTGGAAGTGTTAGCCATTGCAATTAGGCAAGAAGAAGAAATAAAAGGCATCCAAATTGGAAAAGAGGAAGAAAACTGTCCTTATTTGCAGACGACATGATATTATACATACAAAACCCTAGAGACTCCATCAAAAAGCTACTAGACTTAATACATGAATTTGGCAATGTAGCAGGATACAAAATTAACCCCAAGAAATCTGAGGCATTTCTATACACCAATAGTGAACTTTCAGAAAGAGAGATTATAAAAACAATCCCGTTTACCATCGCACCAAAAAAATTAAGCTACCTAGGAATAAACTTAACTAAAGAGGTAAAAGACCTCTACTCAGAAAACTATGGACGTTGAAAAAAGATATAGAGGAAGACATAAACAGATGGAAGAACATACCGTGTTCATGGATTGGTAGAATCAACATCATTAAAATGTCCATACTACCCAAAGCAATCTATAAATTCAACGCGCTTCCCATTAAAATACCAATGGCATACTTCATAGATCTAGAACAAACTCTCCAAAAATTCATCTGGAATAAAAAAAGACCCCGAAAAAGCAATCCTGAAAAAGAACAAAGTAGGTGGGATCTCAATACCAGATATCGAGATGTATTACAAAGCCACCGTTCTCAAAACTGCCCGGTACTGGCACAAGAATAAGCATATAGATCAATGGAATAGAATAGAGAACCCAGAAATCGACCCGAACCAATATGCTCAATTAATATTTGACAAAGGAGGCAAGAACATACAATGGAGCCAAGATAGTCTCTTCAATAAATGGTGTTGGGAAAATTGGACAGATATATGCAAGAAAATGAAACTAGACCACCAACTTACACCATACACAAAAATAAACTCAAAATGGATAAAGGACTTAAATGTACGACAGGAAACCATAAAAATTCTAGAAGAATCCAAAGGCAACAAAATCTCAGACATATGCCGAAGCAATTTCTTCACTGATACAGCTCCTAGGGCACTTGAAACTAAAGAGAAAATGAACAAATGGGACTACATCAAAATAAAAAGCTTCTGCACAGCAAAAGAAACCATCAACAAAACAACGAGAAAATATATTTGCCAATGTCATATCTGATAAGGGCCTAATCTCCAAAATTTATAGGGAACTCATACAACTTAACAAAAGGAAGATAAACAATCCAATCAAAAAATGGGCAAAGGACCTAAATAGACACCTTTCAAAAGAGGACATTCAGAAAGCCAAGAGACATATGAAAACATGCTCAAAGTCACTAATCATCTGAGAGATGCAAATCAAAACAACAATGAGGTACCATCTCACACCTGTCAGACTGGCCATCATCAACAAATCAACAAACGACAAGTGCTGGAGAGGATGTGGAGAAAAAGAAACCCTCCTGCATTGCTGGTGGGACTGCAGACTGGTGCAGCCACTATGGAAGACAGTATGGAGTTTCCTCAAAAAACTGAAAATGGAACTCCCATTTGACCCTGTGATCCTACTTCTAGGAATATATCCCAAGAAACCAGAAACACCAATCAGAAAGGATATATGCACCCCTATGTTCATAGCAGCACAATTCACCATAGCTAAGATCTGGAAACAGCCTAAGTGCCCATCAGTAGATGAATGGATTAGAAAACTGTGGTACATCTACACGATGGAATACTATGCTGCTCTAAAAAGGAAGGAACTCTTACCATTTGCAACAGCATGGATGGAACTGGAGAGCATTATGCTAAGTGAAATAAGCCAGTCAATGAAGGAAAAATACCACATGATCTCACTCATTCATGGATAATAGAGACCATTATAAACGTTTGAACAATAATAGATACAGAGGCAGAGCTGCCTCAAACAGATTGTCAAACTGCAGCGGGAAGGCCGGGGAGGGTTGGGAGGCAGGAGGTAGGGGGGTAAGAGATCAACCAAAGGGCTTGTATGCATGCATATAAGCATAACCAATGGACATAAGACACTGGGGGATAGGGGAGACTTGGGGATTGTCTAGGGCGGGGGAAAAAATGGACACATATGTAGTACCCTTTGTAATACTTTAAGCAATAAAAAAAAACAAATTTAAAAGATCTGATATAATTCAGAATACATTTTTGGTGACAGTGGAACTATGCCAGGATCCCATCACAGAAAGAGAACTGGAATATCTTCAAATGTCTAAAAATTTGCAAGCCCTTCTAAATAATGTAGGTCTAAAAGAAATTACAACAAATAAAAATTGTAAATATTTTCACCTGTATGGTATGAAAATGAGACTTGGTGACCTTTCTGGATGCAATGAAGATGTAATTTGAGAGAGAAAAAAGTAAGATGTCAGTGACTATGTCAGAAACCATTGAAGCAGCTACCTCTAAAAGAAATAAAAGGGCTTTCAGCAATCCCATGTTCCTGCCAAAGCCTAGAAAAGACAGAGAAGGTGTAAAGTGCATGTGTGCATATATGCGTGTGCATATATGCGTGTGCGTGTGCGTGTGTGTTTTGCTTTGTATTAGAGAGCTGATGAAGCATCCTAGATTTAAGGGAATGACATTTCCAAGAAGGTGAAATCTTTTGGAGAGTTATGGCAACAGTCAGCAGTCCCCCCACCTGCCCTCCTTTGAGTGTGGCCTATAAGTCATACTCAGTGTGAGACATAGGGCCCAAGAGCATGAGAAACAGCCCAGCGCGAGGGAGTCTCCCAGGGATGGAATGATGAGAAGCAAACACGAATGAGAGGACACGGGGATCAGGTCTATGTAATGCGAGGAGAGAGCACTGTCTCACAGTCTTCAGGGTCTTACCTGTGTGCTATCTGCTGAGTTCCGCAGTCAGAGACAGATCCAGGACGACAAGAAGAAGCCCTCTCCAGTCCAGGGTGGAGGCGTCCAGGCTCTGCTTCTGCCTGGAAGGGGCTTGGAAGTCATCACTCCATCCCAATAGGTGAACACCCGAACCGGCTGGAATGTCAGCTGTCCTGGGGCCACAGGGGAGGAAGGACACCGGGCAAATCCCTGTCCCCACGACGGAAGACAGGCAGAGAGAGAGGCCCGGCTTCCCTGGAGACCAGGCTCAGGACCTGGAGGCAGGTGGAAACCCTGAACTGTAACTGACAAAGCGCTGGAGACACCATGCGGGCAACGTTGAGAGCTAGAAGCTCAGGGGACCCTGTCATAGGAGGCCCCTGCCACACTGTACCGCCAGACTTACCTCCAGGAGTGGAGCCCATTCCCCCAGGAAATACAAAGAAACATCCCTGTGGGCCCAGGGAGGGAGCCAGGAATGAAACCGTGTTCCAATACACAGGAGCTCTCTTCTTAACAAGGCCCCCATCGGGGACAACTAGTTAACCTGAGCCTAACCTGCTGAGGGCCAACCCCTGCCCACGCTGGCCATGTCTTCTACCTCATAAGGGAGAGAAACAAACCCTGAGAAACCTTGACATGCTCACGGAGGCACATGCTCATGGAAAGACTGTGACCTGCTTACGGGGTTATGGGACGCCTCCCCTCCCCACACCGCGCCCCATCACTAAAGGCCTGTTTTCAGCAGTTCTCTTCCCCTGGCACATCATGCCTGGCTCTCAAGAGAAAACGACAAGTCTGCCAAAGGCAAGACAACAGCAACAGCACCCAGTCGGAGAGACAGCAGGCGTGAGAGCCAGACACGCCAGGGGATGCTGGAATGATCAGACTGGAAACTGAAAACAACCACATTCATATGCTGAGGGCCCCCGTGACGACGCGGACGGCATGCGGGGACAGATGGGCAGGACACGCAGAGAGGGAAAGCCAGGAAAGAACCGGAAAGAAGCGCTTGTGAGAAAGCCACACACACCTCACAGACATGAAGAACGGCTTTGAGGGGCTTGTCGGTGGAGCGAAGGTGGCTGAGCCAAGGAGAGTGGAGTTTCCAGCAGCCGCGGAGCTGTGGAAAGTGGAGGGGTCAGTGGGAAAGAGGACGCTCTGAAAGACCGAGGAGCCAAGGCGGCACCTCTCAGAGGCTCCTGATGACCTTGAGCCAAACCAGAGCCAGGTGTCACCAAAGCTACCACCGAGACAGCCCCGTCAGTGCCTAACTGGACTGGGATGATCAGCTTGCAACCTATCTGCCTGCACAGAGAGAGTAAACCTCTTGGGGAAAGACAACTGAAAAAAAAAAGCTTTTTAAATAATGTCTAGTATTCATTCAAAACGTTAATAA
This sequence comes from Myotis myotis, assembly GCF_014108235.1. Lineage (NCBI taxonomy): Eukaryota > Metazoa > Chordata > Mammalia > Chiroptera > Vespertilionidae > Myotis > Myotis myotis. The sequence goes on along the minus strand of NW_023416401.1, from coordinate 4,184,713 downwards.
AACCGGCCAAGAGAAATCACTAAATGATGGAAAGTCAGCAGGAAAAAAATAAACATCAACAGTAAAAATAAAACACAGCGGTGAAGCAGATTTTGGAGATGTCAGATAAAGATTTTAAATAGAAAAGAGGGGACATATGGGGAAAGAGATAAAATGTGAAGTCCACAAGTTGCATGAAATATAACTTGAAATATAAAATTAAAAATATAATGACCATTTTAGAAGAGTTTTTGATCTACAATATATGCAATAGAAAATATACAGAATAAAATACAGAAAGAACATAACAAAAGGAATGCGTGTGCTTGTGTGTGTGTGTGTGTCACTGAAACATCTAACATTTTTAACAGGGTTCTTAGAAGGAGAAAGTTGGGCAGAGCAATTTTTCAAGATATAATTGCTTAAGAATTGATTAAAAATTTCAACCCTTAGATCTAACAAACTGCAATCTTCAACCATAAATGAATAAGAGAAACTCATGCTCTGGCCCAGTGGCTCAACTGGTTGGAACATCATCCAGATGTGCCAAAGCTGCAGGCTCCATCCCAGGGGAGGGCACACACAGCAACCAACCAGTGGGGGATGAGTGGGCGAAAGAGCAAGTCAGACTTTCTCTCTCTCTTACTCCCCTACCCCCTCTCTAAAATCAGTGAATAAAAATTTAGAAAGGAAAAGGAAATCATAACTAGGCATATCCTAGTCCAACTGCTGAGAACCAAAAACTAAGAAAAAATATCTTGAAAGCAACCAGAGACAAAAGATAAATTAACCTTAAAATAGCAACTTATAAGACCATTATCTGACTATTACACAAAAATTATCGAAATCAGAGGGCAATATAATACAATCATTAAAATCTTAAATGAAAATGACTGTCAAACTATAATTCTATTCCCAGAAAAAAGTGAAGGCAAAGAAAAGTTTTAGGCAAATATACCATATATATTGCTAGTATCTATGACAAGCAGAATTACACTTAAACATACTAAAGGGAATTCTCTGGCAGAAAAAAAACACTTCAGTGAGGAAGAGAGAAATGCAAGAAGGGATGATGAGCAAAAAAGTAAATTTGCCAAAATGAAAATAAGACTAAACAAAACCCACCTGACTGTTCTTATCTATCAAAGAAATTGAATTTTGTTTTTTAAAACATTCTTATAAAACATCATTGGCCCCATACAGTTTTAGTGGTCATTTACTCAAATATTTAAGATAAATATGATAGCAATATTTTAAAAATTATTTCAGAGAATGGAAAAATGTAGCACACTTTCCACCTCATTTTATGTCGTCAGCATAATTTTTAAACCAAAATCTGATGAGGACATTGAAAGATATTATAGAGGCCAAACACTCTCATGAACATAAATGCAAATCCTAAATAAAATATAAGTACATAGAATCCAGTAATATATAAAACATTATTATATACTATAATTTATTTGCATGTCTTACATAAAAAAATTAGAGTTTGTTGAAAATCAGCCAACATAATTAACAACAGTAACATAAATATTGGTGAAAAATATGATAATCTCAATAGATATAAGAAAATATTTGATAAAATATCATGCCATTTATATTTAAAAATAAACTGAGCTACAAGAATTATAAGCAACTTTCTTAACCTGATTACTATATTCACAAAAATTAACAAAAATATAATTTCTAGTGAAATTTTGAAGAATCTCCCTTAACAACTGGGTGAAACAGGCACAGATGCCTATTCGCACCACAGTTATTCATCATGCCACAGGAGGTCGCATTCTGGGAAATACAACCAGAGAATAACCTAAGGCACAGGAACTGAAAGGCAAGAGTAAAACTGCCATTATTCACACATGACAGGATCATGTTCTTAGAAAATAGAGAATAACATACAAACTAGAAGAATTTATTCATAAACTTAGCAAATAATTTGAATATAAGGATAACCATAAAAAAGACAACAAAATCAAATATAAAGTTATAGCATTTACAATAGTGTTAAAAACCACAAATATTTAGGAATTTTTCCAATGAAAAATGTGCGAAACCTCTTTATACAAATCTAAAAATTTTTACTAGGTAAATTTTAGAATAACTAAATAAATGAAAGCATGAATCACAATTATTGTTTAAAAGATTCAATGTTGTATGCCCGGCCTATGTGGCTTCGTGGTTGAGCGTCAACCTATGAACCAGGAGGTCAGGGTCCAATTCCCAGTCAGAGCACAAGCCCTGGTTGTGGGCTCGATCCCCAGTATGGGGTGTGTCGGAGGCAGCCCATAAATGATTCTATCTTCTTACCGATGATTCTATCTCTCTCTCCCCCTCCCTTCCTCTCTGAAATAAATAAAAAAATACATAAAAATTAAAATATAAGATTCAATGTTGTAAAGATGTTAATTTTCCTAAATTCATCAGTAAATTCAATATAGTCCCCAACTTAATTTTATATCCAGAACATATAAGAACTACAAATCAGTACCTGGGAAGCAACCAATAGAAAAATAGGTGAAAGATTTAGACAGGTACTTTGCAAAGGAGTATATCAGAATCAATAAACATAAGAAAAGGTGTTGGATATCACCAGTAGCAAAGAAAATGCAAAGTAAAACCTATATAAATACAACATTTCCATTATACTATGACTCAGTAATCTATTATCCTATGTAGATAGCCCAAGAATTGTGCATATATGTTCACCAAAAGCCATACAGAAGAACATTCATAGCAATACTATTTGAAAAGACCCCAAAATGGAAACAAGCCTAATTCTATCACTAGTAGAGTGAATAATGATGCTGTGTATTCCCTTAACAGAAGACTGGGAATCCGTGACAGTGAATAAACTACTACCCAGGTTAATCTAAAAATATAATAGAAGTTCATCACAAATATGAGCACTACACAATTCCATGTGTATGATGTTGAAAACTAGCAAAACTACATGTGATAAAAGTCAGGATGATAGGGACTTGAGGGGAGACAGTGACTCTAAGAGGGATACTGGAGGATATCTGATAAGGTTCTATTTCATGAGTCTCCTCAGTCATGAAAAGTAATTGATCTGTATGCTGGTTTTTAATTTTTCTATATGCATATGTAATTGTTATATGTTACATATTATACTGTAACAAAAGTTTATTTCTAAAAGATACGACAAACCTCTTCAGTCATTGTTTCACTTATTTTACTATCCAAATGATAATATTTCAGATATTAGTGAAGAATTCAGAGTATTGCTGTGTTTTCCTAATGCTTTCTACTCCACTACCTATTATTGAAAGCTCACAGGCTATTTCCGTAGCTCCTTAACTCAGCCCTCCTTCTGAAAGGAGGGTCTCATAACCATTTTCTGCTCTTAAACCACACACAGCACAGCTAACATCTACTGCTCCAATCCTGATCGGTCAGTGGTTCTCAACCTTCCTAATGCCACAACCCTTTAATACAGGGTGACGCCCAATTTCATTGTTACAAATTGAACATAATTAAAGCATAGTGATTAACCACAAAAAATATGTAATATATATGTTTTCCAATGGTCTTAGGCCACCCCTGTGAAAGGGTCGTATGACCCCCAAAGGGGTCGCGACCCACAGGTTGAGAACCTCTGTGATCGGCAGTGGAAAAGATTGCTGTGACTGTTCCTCTGTTAATAAATTCTGAAAAGACTACTGCCACTCTCTTGAAGTTCCTACCACCAGTGCATCATAGCATCTGAGATGGCTGCAACCTGCTAGCACTATGGGGAAACCCCATCGTAATTATTTGTAAAAGTGGATTTTCTAGTGTGTCTGCTGGCCAATAATGAGGAGGAAGCATTCTCACAGACGCTTTGCAATCCAATTCAACATTTTATTTTTCCCCATTTAAGAAAGATAGAAGTATAACTGCCCCAGAGGAGTTGTTATGGCCTCTGCTTTTGGAAATGGCCCATTTCTTTGTTCGTAGATTTGAGAATGTGTCTAATTCCTTTGTGAGATTTTAGCAACTTCGAGAAAAGTTTACAAGTGAGTGAATAAAGTTTCTGTCATTCCTCCTCAAAATATAATGTCACCGTCCTCTAACCTATGTGGTGTGATACCAAACTGATATTCAGGTTCTATCTTACAAAGTAAAAACCCACAGAGGTATGCAAAGTTTGTGAAATGTGACTATGAATTCTAATAATCATTTGGAGTTTCCCATAGGAAGAGAAAGAAATTAGAGGAAATTAGATTTTGCTGAGCTAATGAGGCACACAGGACAGGGTTAGTTTTGCTTCCACTTTTTCATCGAAGCAAGCAATGTGAGATTGCAGCTAATTTTGCAATCACTTTCATCTATTTAAGCCATAAATCAGATAAATGTAAAAGTTCGACTAAAAAATCCTGTAAGTTAAAGGGGACGCATAGGAGGATCTAGCATTTACTTGGTGCCTGTTGTCAATATATATCCCATCCTCACAAGAATCTTATGAAATCAATGTTATTGTGATTCTGACAGAGGAGTAAACTAGATTTGGTTATTTAAATATCACAACTCCCGGCCTTCACAAAGCCAGTACAGTGCAGAGCCAAGAGTCCAAGGTCCATTCTCATCATCCTAAACCGCTCCTACTCTCCAATGGTAGACTTAGTCAACTTTAACAAATAATCAGTTGATCTTTATTGCTACGTGTATTTCCTACTGTTGTGCATACTTAAACTCTAGTTTTTAGTATAAATCATTTTAATTCATGCCAAACCTTATTCGATTTGTGACCACATGGCAACATTGTTTTTGAAAACGTGTGAAGTATTTTCAATTTATATTACGGGCTTTGGATTTTATAAATAGCTCAACATATTTAAAAAATTAATTTCCACCCACACATCTGTACTGCACTTAGAAAAATATTTATGATAATGTTCACATTTTTCTAGGTGAATTGCTGAACAAGAAGGAAGAAACACTCTGGAATGAACAAAGCATAAGACCATGAACCGTACAGCTATCTTACACAATGCAGTCCATAACTTACAGGGACAGATAATGTAGGCAGCGATTAACATCATGGATTTTGCGTCAAGATAACCTGGGGATTACCATATTTCATGAAACCTAAGACAGTATTGACTGAGAACTAACATTACTTTATAGTGAAGGAAAAACTACTACCCAATAAGGTTAACACACCTTTGATGGTAGGGTGCATCCTGACTTCAGAATTGCTATATATTAAAGAAAAATGAAAAAGAGGATTCATGTAGAATTGATGATACAAGGAAGCAATATTATACAAACTATAAACATGTTACTGGCAGCAACAAGATAAAAATTTATTCCTCATGAATGTGCATAAGGGTGTTTCTCATTTTGGCTGCCTCCTTCTGAGAACCGATTCAGAGATCCAAATCCTCTCTATTGGGCATCTGGTCCATCCTTAATACATGACCTCCACAGTCTATATGCTTATCTGCATCGTGATGGTGGGAGGGGAGAGAACCTGGGGGCTTATGCCTAAGGACAGCATCTGAAACAGGGTTGGGAATGAAATGTGTCACTGGTTCTCCCATTTAACTGTTAGAACTCGGTCACCTTGCCACAAAGCCAGCTGACTATCAAGTCCTATGTCCACAAAGAAAAGGAATCAGGTTTGGTGCAGCTGAACTACGCCACAACCTACCAAGTTGGACTCAGTTTTGTCACCCGTGTCTACGATTCTCTCCACTCACAGACACATGCAAGGCTGTTTTCCAGGCCCGTTTTGGTTGGAAGGATCACTGAGTGGACATGCCAAGGGCAGCAGCCCTAAATAAAGGACAGTGAGAGTCACAGTGGATTTTCTGTTCGGTATTTATTGCCATTTTATTGTTTGTATTTTTTTAAAATCTTTTTTCCTTCTTAAAGAAGACCCTTTAACATTTCATGCAATACTGGTGTAGTGGTGATGAACTCTAGTTTTTTCTTGGATGGGAAGCTCTTTACATGTCCTCCAATTCTAAACGATAGCTTTACACATTTTTGTTTTTCCTTCCAAGGGCTACTTGCCAACTATATTATACTCTCCAAGTTGAATCTCATTTTGTGGTTGACCTTTAATCACCGAAGGTCCCGTTTTATCATTTCTGTACTAATTGGTGTTAAAACACTTGACAATTTATTGTGATTTAAGTTTCATTAGCTTGCATCTCTGTCCCCACTAGATGATTAATAGAGATGTTAAATAAGATTACAACCTAATAACAATGCCCTCTCTACCCTGCCTGTATCTCTCCTCAACTAGGTAGCAAAATGAATTCTTGATGGATGGAAAACATGGTTGCAGTCTGTGTCTATGCATGTGAAAAAATGTGTTATCTCTGATAATTTGGAGATTCTTGGTCTCCCTTCAGCCTATTATGTACATATAAGTTTAAAGTAAAATTATTTTATTTAATTGCTATCAATGCTAGTATTTTACAAAAGTCAAATAGCTATGTTTAACCATTCAGCTATTTAAATGAACCTTATCTCTAAAAAGAGGAATTTTACTCACACACACAGCATAGGATGTAGATTTTTAAAACTAATTACAATGTTTAATTTACACTTTTAAATTTCTTGAAGACATCTTAAAGAGGATTTGTTCCAAAAAGTGGGCTTCAGTTAACCTCATCTCAGACTGACAATTCTTCACCATTTTTAAAAGCAGCATTAGGATAAAATTTATAAATTATAAAAGTCACTCTTTCATAATGTACCATTCATTGTTTTTTTTTACACATTTACTGTTGTGCAACCATCATCACTCACTCTCTTTAGCTGCATCTCATACGTTTTCCTATATTGTTGTTGCAACATTTTTCTATACTACTTGACTGTATTGTTAATCATAGCTTATATATTTACTTCCTAGTTATTTAATATAGACCTTATTTTTTCAACATGATTGCAAGTTCATTCTTGGCTGGACATATATGCTAATAATAGGACATTTAATTCACATTTTTGAATGTAGCAACAAGGTAAAATAGATATGAAATTTCAAAATGAGCATGAGGCAGATCATTTTAAGCTGACTTTATACAGAAAATAACTAAAATTTATTTGTGCAAATCAGAGTTTCACACACATATATGGTCCGTAGACCCTGGCGGGTGAGGCCTTTGTCTAGGGCTCTGTGCTTCTGGGAGGTACACTGAACTAGATTGAATAATGCCCACCAAAATTCATGTCTGCCCTGAACCTCAGAATTTGACCTTCTATGTAGGTTCTTTGCCAACATAATCATGGTAAATTGAGGTCATTCTAGATAAGGTGGCCCCTGAATCCATTATGACTGGTGTCCTTCTGGGGAATTGGGACACGGAGACAGAGAAGAGAGGCCATCTACCAGCCAAGGAGCATCACGGATTGTTGGCAACCACCATGAGAGGCAAGAAAGGATTCTAACCCTGAGCCTCCAGAGGGAGCCTGGCCTTGCTGACACCTTGATTTCAGGCATCTCGTTTCTGGAGAAGTAGGAGAAAATAACTTTCCGTTGTGTCTAGCCAGCCAGCTTGCGGTATTTTGTTAGAGAAGCCCCAGGAAGCTAATATAAGGACTCAGAACATTGGAATGTCTTCCTCATAATTTTCTAAGATCCCCTCAGGAATGTAGGTACATATGGGGCCAGCTGAACAGTCCAGGAAGAGTGATTCTAGTCAGGATCAAAACCCCTGAGCATACAGCTAGTTATCCTCATCCAGCCTCTGCCCAGCCTCCATTCCCTAAATACAGGGTTGAACATGCACAGTAAGGATGTCTGATTCGCACCCACAGGCATCCTTCTGTTCCGGGAGGGTGGCCTGGCAAGAGGATAGCCCTCGTTGATTATCATAATACTAGAGGCCCGGTGCATGAAGTTCATGCACTGGTAGGGTCTGCCGCTGCCACCGCTGCCTCCCAGGGCCTCCTGCCACCTCACCTGCCCTCGCCTCCCTCCCTTCCCCCCGCTGGTCCCCTGGTCCGACTCCAATTGAACTCTGGGACAATTTGCATACTATGCTTTTATTATATAGGGTTTGTTTGTGTGTGAAACTGCACAAGATTGGGCCTCCAGATGGTGCTAATACATTGATTTGGGTTATTTTAGTCAGATGCAGGATGAGTTCAAGATTTTGCCTTGCAATGATTTATCAGTGACCCCTGGCTTTCACCATGTGAGTGGCCTCCTGTGCTGGCTGGCTCTCATCTATGTTCTGAGCATGCTGCTGAACAGCTGTGGTCTACAGCACTGAAGTCGACAGGAGGGCAGTGGGCCTCTCTTAATCTGTTTATCTCCACCACAAGCACCCCAGGGAGCCACCCCAACCTCTCCACAAGCTCTTCTCCATGGTCCGGTCAGTCCCCTAACAGTGACCAGACCTATGTCCTTCAGGATCTTTCAAGATCATCCTCTGTAGCACCAAAGGCCCCATTCAATCATGTCCCAAGTGATCCCTAAGGGCAATCTCAAACAAATAACCATCAGAAGCCTCAGCCACACCCCATGGGAGAGAGTGAGACTTACATTTTGATTAGGCCCAGAGATCATGAATAAGATTTGAAAATACAGTCAATAAAGAACCTCTGCTACGCTTACTGCTGCTCCCTCCCCCTGCCTTCCCAGGACTGTGAAAATGACATCTGGCAATAAAGGTAGAAATTGCATGAAAAAAGAAAATCAACAGTCTTCATATACATTCAACTACATCTTGGTGAGGAAAACAAACCCATGTTCATAGTGTTAATTATTTGCTGAATTGAGATTGTTTATAACTTAAAATGAGAGTTTTGTGTGTGTGTGTGTGTGTGTGTGTGTGTGTGTGTGTGTGTTTAAAACTGAGTGTGATCAGCAATGTGGAGGGACTGCCTGAGTCTCATCCTATGGCAAGAGACAGACTGCTCTTCACGAGAAGATTTAAAGAGCACGTGGGGAAACACACTTTGGGTTACATTCTATGAGTTTTGTTCCTTTAGGATACCAGTCAAAATGTCTTTTAGCAAACATATCAGTGGTTGTGTTACGGTGACACAGAGCATGATACAGGCCATGAGAAGCAGTGCTAACTGCAAGGAGGGAATTAAATTTTTCTCTAAAGTTTCCACAGTGCATTTTCTTTTTTCCTGCTTAGATCTCACAGCCCAATAGTTTAATCTTTGCCTGAAGAATTTCTAAACAACCAAGACCTGATGTCTTTTTACTCCACCTGCCCAACAAGCATCATATTGCCTGAGTTCTCTCTGTCTGTACCCAGACTTCTGAGGCAACTGGAGGAAATCGCACACCTGCACCAACATTCATGGCAACTGTTTACCCGTGTTCTAGCAGTGACTGCAGCTGAATTATGTTTCAGTAGGCCAGGTGCCTTCTCATGCCCTACAAAATATATTTTATCGTCTTTACTTGCTTTTATTTCTTCCAAAATTTTATTTATTCTCAGTAGATTATCTAGTGCACCATTTCACAAAGAAAATAGAATTCATTAAGAAGTAAAGTCCAATTCTAGCTGCTAACAATCCTATCTGCATCTATACATACCTGTTTCTTTCATTAAAATGGGAGATTCATCATCAATGTCTTATCCTAACTATTGAGGACTTCACATTATTAACTCACATTCCTCAAGAAAACTTTTCAATCTTCATATGAGTTTGTTCAAATTTCATCAACCATACCCAATAGAAAAAAGAAAAGCAAGTTCTTTCATGTTAAAAATATGATAACAATACTTGTATATAAATACCAGAAAAAAAGAACAGAAATAAATATAAAACATACACACACATTCATATATTGCTGGTGGGAGTATAAAATATTTCACCCTCCATTGGGAGATATTTTTGGCAATATTTGCCAAATTCACAAAAGCATATATCCTTCTAACCATAATCCTAAATCTGGGAATTACCTTACAATTTACTTGTACATATATAAATGGCATGTGCACAAGTTTATTTATTGGCATATTGTCAGTGAGTTCTTATGAACAGATGGAAGTTTTTCTATGGTCTTTAAGAAAGTATCATATGTCAATATAGGCCAGAGTACAAATATCATCCTTTCTCCCAAAATTTCTAAAAATCAGGTCTTTTTTTTTTTTGGTCTTACTAGTATACTTGAATGGCAACTGCTGCTTAAATCCTTAAATAACGGCAACTGTTCAAAGTTCCCCTGGTCTTGTCTCATTTTTTGAATTATTCATAGAAATCTGCAACAGTGCTGCTGCTAATATCTCCCAAATGATTGCGCCAGCTCTTATGCAATCCTTTCTGCAAATGTTCCTTTCCTTAGCTTTTGAATATCACAGGATTTGAACAACTTGGTCTATTTCAATAGGAGCCAAATATTCCTTCTTGCAACTACTTTGCCTGAATCCTAGGATATATGTTTCTGATAATTTATTTTTTTTCTATTGCTCTTCTAGTCACTTCTCGCCCTTGCTTAAGTCTGGCTGCTTCTTAGAAAACTTCCATGACTGCATGCTTCTCTCTCAAGTAACATAGGGTCTGGGAATGGAATCGATGATCTCTTTGGTCCCCAGAGGCCTTTCCATCTTAGACACTTTCACATCTGCCAAAATCCCATCATCAACCTCCATCCAGGTCCCCCGCATTTTTCATTGAAGATCTTAGCTCCTGCCCCACTGCCTTTCTCTGGGACTTTGTCCTGCATGTGGGTGTTCCTCTTGGCATCTTGACATTTCAGCATTTTGGTAAGTCTATCAATTGGAGTCTCCCCAGGAAACATGATCACCCCTATGGTTCATAAAAAAGAGATTTTAATGAAAGAACAACTTGTATAACAGAAGACAGGAAAAATGATGAAATAACTGAAAAACCAATTAAAAACAAAAGTAAAATAGAGAAATAAAGCAAATAAGAAAGCAAGAACACAGTAACTATGAAAGAGGAAAAGAGAGATTATGTAGATGGAGATTCAAGTCTAAGTTCTGCCTTTTATCACGTATGGAATGTGGTCATATCACTAGTGAGACGTTGTCATTACAATTCGGTCATCAGTTGAACAATTTAATTCTTCTTTCCCACACATGATGCCTCTTCAACTTTCCTAGTAATGGGCTCTTTATATGTCTCTCTATTAAAGAGCAGAAAGGGGGTGAGTCAAATAAGCGGGTGTGCAATCAATGTTTGTAGCATAATTGACTGAATACATAAATATAGGAATGAAGAATAAGTCAAATTGACTTGCTTGTTAATTTATATCTGTAGTTAGTTCATAGAACTGTTTCAAAGACAGGAACTCTTTAAAGAAATTGCCAGTGCTGGGCTGCTCAGCACACTGTTGCAAACTAAGATAAATGCATTCCCCAACCTATTTTTACTAGAGGTCCAGTGCATGACATTCGTGAACTGGGGGAGTGGGGAGGGGGTCCCTCAGCCTGGCCTGCACCCTTTCGCAGTCTGGGAGCCCTCGGGGGATGTCCGACTGACAGGCCTAAGTTGCAGTGGGATATCCTTAGTGCTGCTGTGGAGGTGGGAGAGGCTCCCATCACCGCCACTGTGCTCGCCAGCCTGAGCCAGGCTCAGGGCTTCTGGCTGAGTGCACTGACCACCTGGGGCAGCTCCTGCATTGAGCATCTGCCCCCTGGTGGTCAATGTGTGTCATAGCGACCGGTCATTCTGCCATTCGGTTGATTTGCGTATTAGGGTTTTATTATATAGGATAACACAGATGGCACAGGCTTCATTAACCTGTGACTATAAAATAAGGTCGCATCCTCCTTCAGTCACTAAGCTATGACAGATCAAGAACTTTTAAGCCTTTTTGCTAGAAATTATTCCTCAAAAGGCTCTAAAAACAGGACTCTCAACCACAGTTAGTTTGGTTTTCTTCTCCTTTTCCAGCTCCCACTTACCCCACCTCAGCTGCCTCAGGATCTCTGCCCTTGTTCACATCCCTTCCTATAGTATTTCGCTAAAGATCTTCTCCCTGTTTAGGTTACAGCACAAATATTAGTTTCTCAGAGAATGCTCGCTACACATTCTCTCTAAGGTATCTCCTCTTCACCTGTCACTTTATAGAAGATCGGAGCATTACTTTTTATAGAACTTATATTTTGAAAAAGCTGATTTTCTGTTTTCCTATTAAAAGTTTTAGGTATTTAAAGATTTAAAAGTCAAAGTTTTCCTCCCCTTACTAAGTTATAAACTCATGTGGACAAGAACTGTTTGTCTTATTTACTGTTACATTCCCAAGGTTGAGCATTGTGTCTTCTTAAACAATATACAGGCTGTTTCTGTCACCAACATAACTTCAGATCAAAATTATAAAATTCTTTGATAGTCTGTACTAACTATATCTATGTCTATGTCTATGTCTGTGTCTGTATCTATATCTGTATCTGTATCTATATCTAACATATGATATACATGTATATAAACAACATAATAAAAATGTGCATTTATTTAACACTACATGTAGGGAAAAAAACTATATTTGAGAAGCTACAAATCAGAGGGTGTATGCTCTTTATTTGAAAAGAATATTTTAGAATACTCTTTTAAAAACATCGGCCTGTATTTTGAATGGCTAATATGGGAGCATTAGATGTATTGCCGACTTTTATTTGTTGAGTTATTATTGCCATAGCTTGAGCTCTCATTCAAACACATCAGTCCTTCAGAATGGAATAAAGAAACACTGTACTTTTACCTTCAGGACTTCAAGAGTGGAAATTTAGTCTTTGAAAAGTATGTTATGTATTATAACAGAGGAAAAAGCAATTATATTTATCTTCTTAAAGCCCTTGTGCTTTTAATAGGAAAGTACAACAACCTAACAGTACAACGCAAATTAGTACTTGCTGATTTGCTGACATCCAAAACATCTGTATTTTTGTATTATTTTCATTTTTTAGTTGGATATAATATGTGTTTCCTCATGTATTCTATCAATGACAAGTTCCAGGGACTATCTTGTCATTTGGTGGTGGTGGCGGGGGTTGGGGGAGGGATGAAGGGGCTGAGCTATTCAAGTTGTTGTAGCTGATAAAATTTATTTTCAGTACCAGTAATAAAGCCTACTCATGGCTCTGTCTCTGAAGAATTGGCCCCTAATACTCTGTAATCCATGAAGGACTCCCATAGAGGGTTATGAGGCTCTTAGATCCAAAATATCAATAATATATGAAAAGAGGAATGTAGGTTCACTTTATGTCTCAGATTTCAGACATGTCCCATCAGATTCATTTTTATTCTCTCCTCACAGCACTATACAACATTTTCCCTTCAGTGCTGTGGCCGATTTTCATGCCAAACTTCACCTTAAAACTTTTACTAGCATAGAGATTTAAGAAGGGGAATAAACTGGACTAGTAAATATTGGTCTTAGGGTCGATGTCCATTTCTTTTTTATACGATTGAGACAAGTGAATTTCTATGATGTCAGGATAGAGCAGAACTTCTTAGCTACTCACAAAGAAATATAAATAACCACAATCTAATAACAAATCTCTGTGTGATAACATTATTGAGTCATTTCAGCATGGATGTGATGCTTACTTGTTTAACATTTTGCCATTTTTTTTTCTGATACCAGTCTCAAAATTTAAGAGACGGCAAGGTATCGATATTCTGGTTGTGCTGCTGTGAGCTTTCTAACCCCCGCCAGACAGGTTCCCTAAGATTAAGAATCCAGGCTGCACTTGGCTCATGAGTTTGGTTGTGACTTTACTGGAACACGATCCAGTAAGAAGGACAGAAGCAACTTTTATTTTAGACAGTTAAGGCAGTAGCATAGTCAGTGAAGCAATTCGATTAGAGTATTAAATTGCTGGTTTGAACTAAACCTCCAAGTTTCATTCCAGCTCTGATAGCAGATGGGCCTGTAAATATTACACACAATCCCCGGCATTGAATGAAACTCTCTAACAGTAAATGCCCTGGAGAGTTGAACAGGAAACGTATCAGTAGTTTGGTGTTACTTCAGGCTTATAAATACTTGAAACTCTCAGCAAACTTTTAATAAAAGTTTCAAATCACTATGGGCTTGGATGTATGTAGTAATTTTATAGTTTTTTTATTCTTTCTCCTAGATAAGTACTTATGGGAGTTTTGCTGATTAGCGGGTAAACTCTAAATCTGAGGAAAAGTCTAAAAAAGAAAATGCTAAGTCATGAAAGATTTTTTTTGTAGCACAAGGTAAAACGTTCTTATTCAGAGGAACAGCTTACAGTAAAAATGGTTTTACTCAGTGCCCATTCTCATTCAACAGAAAGTCTGTGTAAACACCTAGGCAACATACCAAAGTCAATTTCTCAAGTAGCTATATTACCCTTCTGCATAACATACATCCCAGTACTTTTGAATATAACTGTCAATCAACCTTGGTTAAATCCCTGCTAACAAAAGGTTTATATTTTTCTAATTTTCATTATATATATATGAAAATCACTGGATCCTTATTTAATGGACAAAAGTCGTTTGAAGGACTAGAAAATTCCTTAATTCACGTTAAACAAGTTCACCAAAAAATTTAAAAGTAAAATGAGCTAATAAGTTTGGGCACTGATTTGCATACAATAATTACTGACACTGTGGGTCTGACTCTGTGAACATCTTGTCATGAGAGAACGGGGCTGGAAATTTTTAAGTTAAGATTTATCATGAGCTTCACCTCCTTATCTTCTTGTTGGGATAAGACTGTTCATACAATTGTAGTGCCTGAGTGTCCAGGCACCCACTGCTCTATAACAACCACCTCTGCATTCAGAGGCATAAAGCTACAGCACTTCACTGTACCCAGAGATCCCGTGGGCCTGGGGTTTGGACATGTGCCCTGGCGATGGCGTACCTCAGCTTCACGTCTGGGGCTTCGGCCTGAACATCTCAGCTACTGGGGGGCTGACTCAATGGGCCAGGAACTGGAATCATCCAGAGGCTCCTTTACTGGCGTGTTGGCCAGGTGACTCAAAGGTTGAGCTCAGGAGAGTCTGCTGACCTGAGTTCCTACCCGCGTCGGTTCCATGTGGTTGGGCTTCCTCAAAGTATGCGGCCTGAGAAGAGGTGAACTTCCTACATCAGGTCCCTGTACCCCAAGAACAAGTGTGCAACCGAACAAGTCCCAAGACACATGACTTTCTGACTTAGCCTTGAAAATCTCACAGAGTGACTTCTATCATATTCTCTTGGTCAAAACAATTACAAACTCACCCAGATATAAGGGGATGGGGTCTCACTTCACAGTATATCCATGTTTCAAAAGCAACACCTTCTGGCATCTAAGAAATCATGCTTGCCCTAACCGGTTTGGCTCAGTGGATAGAGCGTCGGCCTGCGGACTGAAAGGTCCCAGGTTCGATTCTGGTCAAGGGCATGTACCTTGGTTGCAGACACATCCCCAGTAGGGGGGGCGGGGGTGCAGGAGGCAGCTGATCGATGTTTTTCTCTCATCAATGTTTCTAACTTTCTATCCCTCTCCCTTCCTCTCTGTAAAAGAAAATCAATAAAATATACTAAAAAAAAGAAATTATGCTTTTCTTTAGTCCCATAGTCTATTCATTGATCCCATATGTATATATAAAATTTAACTGAAGTTCACTATACACATACATTTAAAGTTAATGAAAGGTTTTGAAATCATAATCTGTTTTCATTACTAATTTAACTGACCGAAGCAGCACATCATGAGAAGTTCATTGTCATTACTGGGTCTCAGGTGGGACACTGGACTATGAAACAAGCCTCTTGGTATCTTGCCAGGGTCTTCAGAGAGCTTTACAGACTGATGATTTGTCTTTCAATTCTAGCCTTTCAAAATTTAGTAGTCCCACGAAGAGTTTTATAGGTAATAAAATCTCTCAGATAAGCCAATTTATAAATTTTAATGGTAACATAACAGATAGGTAAGATCTCCAAAGGTAAAGATGTTTTATTTCATATTACTTAATATTTTTTAAAAAGAGCAGGATAATAAGCTATGTCTCATATCATATAACTTGCTTTTTAGTGTCGCCTGTGGCCCATGCCACATGTGTGAGTCACAGGCATTCATTAGAAAAAAGGGATAAAAAAGGTTAAAAAGGGGGGCCGGTAAAGTGGGCAGTGAGGTAACATTAATTGTTTTGGGTGGGAGGGGTGAGATATACTGAAAATAAAAGTAAACTGACTATGTGGAAAGAATCATGAAGGAAAGAGAAATACTTTCATGATCACCACTAGCAGAAAACGCCTCTGGCCATAGAGGAAGAATGGGCACCTACGGAAGGGAAGACAAGACCGACGAAGCCAGAACTAAGCGTCCTAATATGATTTGCTTCTATGAGAGCAAGTGCCATGTA
Organism: Myotis myotis; assembly: GCF_014108235.1. Lineage (NCBI taxonomy): Eukaryota > Metazoa > Chordata > Mammalia > Chiroptera > Vespertilionidae > Myotis > Myotis myotis. The sequence continues at coordinate 4,168,460 of NW_023416401.1, read as the reverse complement.
AGAACCTACCTCGTGCTGTGTCTTGGTGAAGGGGAATAGGGTTACATTCCAAGTGCATGCTCAAGACTATCCTGGACTAAAAAGCAGCAATAACAAGCGAAGTCATGCTTCCGCCCTTGTGACTGGTGAAGCTGGGAGCCAATGCTGCGATTCTTGGTAAAATGCTTTATCACTCTGATCCACTATGAGAAACCCTGACTCCTCCCAGAGTTTGTGAACTCAGACTACAGTGTCTATAAAAAACCCAAAAACCTTTTCAAGCACTACACACACAATTAGGAATGTGCCTACTGAGAGCAAATGACTGTCTCAATTATACTACATGTATCCCTATCTCTTCAGTGAAGTCCTCCTATTCAGTTCTATCCAGTGTACCCCGAAGACTGACATCATGAAAAATAAATAATTTTCTAGACAATGGATGCTACATGAGTTAAGCTCGTAGCCAACTAGGAACACTTGGGATCTGTGGCAGGCGTGGCGATGTCTTGCCCTCATTCTGCTTCATGAGGGGACACAGTGACCAGCTCTCAGGAAGGACAGCCTTCAGCTGTTGCTCCACTTTGCGAAGCGATGCCCTTCCCAGGATGTCTACAGACAATATGTGGTGTAAAACCCTAGCTATCTGGGACAACGCTGCGGGGTCATTTTACCCCAAGTTTCACTCTGAGTTCATTCAAGGCTGGTGCAGACCTGAATCGCCTGCAGTTGTCCTTCTGCCATTTCTACTTCCTTCTCCCTTCCACAGGGGCTGGTTCCAACGAAGGTCGCTCCATAAAACATGCCTTGCATGCTACTCTCCACCACAGAATATGTTTCTAGAAAACACAACCTTCCATAACATCTTACAGATTAAGGTTAATCAAATCTGAATATAAACTATCAGACTATGCTAAAACCTTTAAGATACACAAAAACACTTTCTACTCCAAAGGGAGTAACTTATTCTCTCTGGGAAAGAGTTTCTCTCCAATTGATTATATCAATTTGAACGATAATAACCCACTCGCTGATAATGGAAATGTTAGGGTCAATGTCAGTATACATTTCAAAAGGCTGCTTGAATAGTGTGTTGAGTAGAGGCTTGAAGATGTACATCGACCTGCTAGATAATGCCGGTGTCATATAATATAATGGTAAATGAAACTGTTAGAAATGCTATAAAATACATGATAGTTTATTTTTATGCAAGCCCAAGGTAAAAGCCAAGCTTTAACAGTAACAAAAGCCCTCTTCAAAACTTTCCTTAATGAAAACAAACTTCAATTCTCAAGAAGACGGCTACTGGGTTATAAATTCTTTTCAATGACTTAAAAATGGAAAAGGGCAGACTAATCTGGAACCTATAATGGGAACAATTGGTGAAAATAAACAAAAAGGCATCTATTTTTCTTTGTCAAGGAGAAAAAATTTCAGTTTTATTATTATCTTTCCTTAAATTTTCTTAATTCAGGATTTTTGTTTTTGAGTATATATGGTTTTGAGATGTGCTTTAAAAATGTTTTCCAGTCTTCATGTTTATACTGACATGCTACATGAATAATTGCTTTGTGATTATCTTTCCTTTTTATTGATTTATTCATTTTTTTTCTTCTTCACTAAAATGCAAACACATTCTGGAACACATGAAGACTTTTATTGTAAGTACAAACTTCTTAAAAATTGGAAATTCTCATTGGGAGCCATTAAATTAAAAAATGCAAGCTTGTTTTTCTTTTTTTTTTTAGTAATTACTATATACATTTTAACCTAGAAAATATGATTGCCACATAACTTAGAGAGCATGCTTTTTATAGAAATAAACTACAAAATTATACTTATAGAATATATTTATAGAAATATATTTATAGAAATAAAACTACAAAATTTATGTGCTCTTTTACTAAAATATGGACTTCTCTTTAATTTCTTGTATGTTTATATATTATTTTTATATATATCACACATACATATATAATGAATTTTTATATTATTATACTAGAAGTTAATTGTACTAAAAATAATGCTCTAGTAACATACAGCAGAGAAAACACAGTTAAAAGATAGATCAAATAGCAAATGCATATGCCAGAACACTTTTTGAAAGAGAGGTATATTCACCCTAACTAGATCTCATATTAGACCACTGCAGAAACTCCTATAAAAACCATTATGAACCAATTCACTACTGGCATGTACAACACAGAGATATAGAAGGAAATCCAATTATATGCCTTAAGAAAAGCCTCGTACTACATGAATGGACAAGCTTAACTTTAGTATGCTGTATAAAATCTACCGTATCATAAGGTAGTATTTTTTGTCCCTTTTAGATGTCTGTTGAGTAATTTCCAAATACCAGACACTCTGCTAGCAAAAATAGCTGCTTTCAAAAATTCAAAATCTAGGTGTGAGAAATTACAGACTCTTAATTTAAGAATGGAACTATATGGCTCTGACTGGTGTGGCTTGGTGGTAGAGCGTTGGTCTGTGCACCAGAGGTTGGCGGTTTGATTCCTGGTCAAAGAGATGTACCTGACTACTACCAAATTGTATCTTCAACCCAGATCTCTCTCCTGAACAACAGATTCTTATATCTATCTGCCAACTTCATATATATATATATATATGGTTGGAAAGAGAAAGATTAAAGAAGATAATTTAGGTGATATAAACAAATTTTATTTAACACTTCATGAAACAGGCAGTCTTCACTTTCAAGAAAGAATTCACAGAACTACAAAGGAGAGAGGCTGTACACTCTTATAGAAAATGACAAGCAGGGGCCTTTGGGAATTGGCTGGCTGGATATACTGTGGTTCTGGTCAAATGGAACATTTACAGGGATAGAAAGTTATCTAGGTCTGGGTTTGCTGAAGTGGCACCCTGGGCAGAAGTGGCTCCCTCTTGGGCCTAGAAAAAAAAAAATTATATCCTATATAATAAAAGGCTAATATGCAAATCGACTGAACAGCAGAACGACTGGTATGACGTGCACTGACCACCAGGGGGGAGACACTCAACTCAGGAACTGCCCCCTGGTGGTCAGTGTGCTCCCACAGTGGGAGCTCTGCTCAGCCAGAAGCCCTGAGCCGGGTTCTCTACTGGTGAGTGCAGTGGCGGTGGCGGGAGCCTCTCCCGCCTCAGTGTCAGTGCTAAGGATATCTAACTGCTGTGAGTCAGACATCCCCCAAGGGATCCTGGACTTCGAGAGGGCACAGTCCGGGTTGAGGAACCCCCTCCCCCGAGTACATGAATTTTGTGCACCAGGCCTCTAGTATATATATAATCTCCTTAGGACTAACCCTTCACTTTTCTATTTCCTTCTCATCCCATATTGAATCTGTCAGGACATTCTGTTGGCTCTGTTCAAGTTAATACAGAATACTGTTAGTTATCTCTATCTCACTAATATCAAGCCTCTATCATCTCTTCTAGTCACAGCTGCAAACCACTACCTCCTTTTCCAAGACTCCATCATCTCTTTCCTAAATTATTAAACGATTCTTACAGCTCTCTTTTCTCTTTCCAACCATAGGATATTCTCGCCATTGCAGTCAGAAAGATGCTTTAAAAAAAGTCAAATCAAGCCCTACTCCTGCCCAATATTGTCTAATTGTTCCCTATTTTGCTTGGGATAAAATTCAAAGTTTTTCAATAGCCAAAAGGTCATACTTAATTGGCATACACTGTCCCTGTTGTCTCTCAGATTTCCTTTTCTGCTCCTGGCCTCCTCACTCCACTGCAGCCACACTAGTCTCTACTGTTTGTCAAAGGTATCAGGCACAGGTGTCCCCCAAGGCCTCTCTGCTGCTGCTCACACTTCCCATCATTACCATGGTGATGCCCTTCCTCCCATTTGTCACAATTTTCTCAATTATACTTTCTTAAGGGGGTCTTCTATGATACTCCTATTAAAAATTGCAATTTAGTTGTTCCAGCCTTTTCTATCCACATATCCTGCTTCAATTTTCTCCATGACACTCTCATGCTTGGAAACACTATAATGTAACTTATTTATGTGGTTATCCTTATATTCTTCCTAAAATACAGGCTTCATGATGATGGCAATTTTGTTTTGTGTTCCATACTGTATTCTAGAGTTCAAACAGTACCTGACTAATAATAGTTGGTTAACACATACCTGATGAAATGAATGGAGGAACTGTTGTATGGTAGATGAAGCACAAACTATGTGTATGCAAGATATATGCAGCAGGAAATCAAACAACCATCCCAAGGGTCCTTTCATCTACTAGGATTTTGAAGTATGTGATACCATGGAAGACGAGGATGAAACAGAATGTGAAAAGTAGGAGAGTTATTGAAGAATTGTTTTAGGATCTGTTAGAGCAGCGGTTCTCAACCTGTGGGTCGCGACCCCTTTGGGGGTCGAATGACTCTTTCACAGGGGTTGCCTAAGACCATCGGAAAACACATATAATTGCATATTGTTTTTGTGATTAATCACTATGCTTTAATTATGTTCAATTTGTAACAATGAAATTGGGGGTCACCGCAACATGAGGAACTGTATTAAAGGGTCGCGGCATTAGGAAGGTTGAGAACCACTGTGTTAGAGGCTCTTGTCCCCAACTCCTACTGAGAAAAGCAATTCAATGACTACTCCTCTACTACCTTGGGTTAAAAGACTTTCATTCTTTGAAAAATGCTCCAAGTGTTGGCAAAGTTGGAGGCAGGAGTGAGGCCATGGGTTGAAAATAGGAAAATTTAAATGGAAATAAATGCACTAAACTAGAGGCCTGGTGCACGGGATTCGTGCACTGGTGGGGGTGTGTGGCCTGTGGGGATCGGCCCGCTGTGGGAGCGCACTGACCACCAAGGGGCAGCTCCTGTATTGAGTGTCTGCCCCCTGGTGGTCAGTGTGCATCATAGCAACTGGTTGACCGGTCATTTTGGTCATTCTACAGTTCAGTTGCTGACCTTTTATTATATAGGATATAGACCCCTGCAAGCTTAGCTTCCAGAATACTAGCAGCAAAGCTTAAACATTCAGGCAGTATATTAGACTTTTCTAGAGAAATGATGGCCAGAGATAAGAGATATATGTATAGACAAAACTAGTGTTTTAAAGTCTCCCTCTTAAATCCCTCTTATCTATCTATACTATAAACATATAAAAAGCCAGTGACTGGAACACCAGAATGATCAGAATGACTGGAATGCCTAGTCGCTATAACGCCCACTATAGCCAGCCAACTGCCAGCGGCCCCTCCCCCCAGTTGGCCCCACCCCTGAACAGCCCCCATCAGGGTGGGCTGGCTGGACCCCACCCAGGCATGAATTCATGCACCCAGTCTCTAGTCTACACTAAGAAAAAAGAAATATGCAAATTGACCATACTTTCACAACGCCCACCAGCCAATCAGGAGTGAGTGTGCAAATCAATCCACCAAAGATGGTGGGTTAATTTGCATACACAGGCACCAAGCAGACTGGGGCGGGGCAGGATGCTTGCATCACCATGGTGACGACGCAGGTGTTCTGCACTGCCCCAGCTGCTCCGGGTCTCTGCGCACCATGGGAAGGCAGAAGGCGGCTCCGGGCCAGAGCGAAGGCGGTGGCAGCAGCCAGGGGAAGGAAGGCCCATTCTTGCATGAATCTTTGTGCATCGGGCCTCTAATATATATATAAAAGGCTAAGTGACAGAACGTCTGTCTGTCCGACTGACTGACTAGCCAGTACATATGATGCACACTGGCAATTTAAAAATAAACGTTGACTCATGCAAGGAAAATTTTCCCATCGAATTTCTTAATAGTATTATTCCTACAGGAATGCTATGTCATAAAATAAAATTGAAAGTAGGTGGAATCATCATACTACTGAGAAATCTTAATAGTAAATGGGGTCTTTGTAATGGTACTAGATTTATTATCAAAAGATTGCGACCTAACATAATCATAGCTGAAGTATTAACAGGATCTGCAGAAGGAGAGGTTGTTCTGATTCCAAGAATTGATTTGTCCCCGTCTGACACTGGCCTTCCATTTACATTAATTCAAAGATAGTTTCCCATGATGCCTGCATTTGCGATGGCTATTATTAATCACAAGGACAAACTCTAGACAGAGTAGGAATATGCCGACCTGAACCCGTTTTCAGACATGGTCAGTTATATGTTGCTTTCTCTCGAGTTTGAAGAGTGTGTGATGTTAAAGTTAAAGTTGTAAATACTTCATCACAAGGGAAATTAGTCAAGCACTCTGAAAGTGTTTTTACTCTTAATGTGATGTACATGGAGATATTAGAATAAGTTTAATCAATTTATCAGTCATTGTTTTTATCCATGTTCTTATATCATATTTTTGTTGTTTTTATATCATGTCTTTGTTGTTATATCATGTTGTTGTTGTTTATTTATTAATCAATTTATCTATCACGGTTTTTTTTTCTTAAATATATATATATTTTATTGATTTTTTTTACAGAGAGGAAGGGAGAGGGACAGAGAGTCAGAAACATCAATGAGAGAGAAACATCGATCAGCTGCCTCTTTCACACCCCCTATTGGGGATGTGCCCACAACCAAGGCATATGCCCTTGACTGGAATCGAACCCAAGACCCTTCAGTCCACAGGACAACGCTCTATCCACTGAGCCAAACTGGTCAGGGCATCTATCACTGTTTTTATCAATGTTGTTTTAATATCATGTTTTGGTTATTTTTATATCATGTCTTTGTTGTTTTTATATCATGTTGTTATTGTTTATTTATTAATAAATTTATATATTATTTTCATATACATTTTACTAATTTTAGTTCATCTCTGACACTTCTATTATAGAGAAAGGGCAAATAACAATATTAAATATTTTGTATTTTAGTTTTATAATACTATATTATATATACTATTTTGACATGTAATTTTTTGCAGTAACGTAATTGCCGCATGAATCTTTCTTCTACTTAATTTCCTTTCATTGTGCACAATTCTGTGCACCAGGCAACTAGTTAATGGATAAACAAGGATCTTTGAGGGAAGCAGAGAAAATAAGAAACCAACACAAATAGAAATAGTTCAGAACATAGGAGGAAGAGAAGTACGCAAAGCAGCATGGGGCAGGGGAAGAGATAAGCAAGGAAACCAGTTACAGCTGGATTCTAGGAGCTCTGGAACAAGAGCTGTAGCTGAATGTATATTCCCTTGAGAGAAGAGTTTGCACCTCGGAATCGGCTGGTCAGGAAGTGAGGACTTAGCCTCAGTGGTAAGGAGGCGTCATCCCATTAAGCCGGGCGAATCTGCTCAGAGCACTAGGGGAGTATCACAGGCGCAATGAAAAGAATCAGCAGGGCAACAGGACTGTTTTAATGAATAGTTTGGCATATTTTGCCATTCTAGATAAATGGTTAAAATTATATGGGTTAATCCTCACCTGATGATATTTTTCCATTGATTTTTTGAGAACATGGAAGGGAAGGTGAGAGACAGAGAGAAATATCGATCTGAGACACATGTATTGGTTGCCTCTTGCATGTGCCCCGACCAGGGACTAAGGTCAGGGATGGAGCCTGCAATTGAGGTACATGCCCTTGACTGGAATCGAATTTGGGACCTCCTCAGTCCATGAGCTGATGCTCTATCCACTGAGCCAAACAGGCCAGGGCAAAAAATGGAAAAATATTTTTAACACAGTATGGGAGTACAGAGGACAGAATCTGTGAATGTTGGAAGGTCAGAGAGAAGGTCATAAAAAACTTATTTGAGCTAAGACCAGCAAGCTCTGTCAGTGTAATCATTCTGCTTCCTATATGAAGTTATAAATATCAAATGAAACCATGTATAATGAAGTGTTTTTATAAATGATAATAGCTCTGCTTTGCTATAATGAAGATAACTTGGGATGATATCAGTAAAAAAATCCTGTTCTTGATAAGAATTATGACTTATAGTTAGCCAACGTAATTACCTTCTGAATTTTCAGATTTTAAGAGGATTCTAAGCCAAAGTTGCTGGTCTCATTATTTTTTACAATTTTGGTTAAGTTCTTATCTGTACTGGGACAAAGACAGGTGTCTTGACAATATAAGTTGACAGAGAAACTTCAAATTGCTGAGGAAAAGATTGCATTTACTTTAAAGAATATTTTATCTTTAATTATATAATAATTTTGAAAATATTTTAAAGAGTTCAGAATGGGCCTCTTTTTTCAATGTAAAATGAACTATAATATTTCATGTAAAATAAGTGCACTTAAGTACAATTAGAAGAATACCATTAAAAGGTGCCGACATCTTTTATTTTCTTAAAAAAATAGACAATAGCAACAAGATTCTTTTGAGAAAATACTTTGTGACTAATATATTCCCTCTTATCTGAAGCAAAAATTCTCTTTATTTTGGCCCTTTTAGAATTCAAATTGTTTTTCTCTTTACTTGCCTTCAAAAATCATTTTAGCCCTAGCCGGTTTGGCTCAGTGGGTAGGGCATTGGCCCTCAGACTGAAGGGTCCTGGGTTCGATTCCAGTAAAGGGCATATACCTCACTTGCAGGATCAATTCCCAGTCAGGGTCGGGGCATGTATAGTAGGCAACTGACAGATGTATCTCTCTCACACATAGATGTTTCTCTCTCTCCGTCTCCCCCCATCCCTTCCACTTTCTCTAAAACGCAAATGGAAAAATATCCTCAGGTGAGGATTAACAACAAAAAATCATTTCAATTCTTGCCCTTCGATGCAGTAAAAGGCAATGTACTTGATATCCCATTTTTCCCTTGAAATCAATGTATTCCTTTAAGAAATGTCCAGATAATTTATAGTGTATTAAAAATTTCCAAAACTGTAAATATCTTGTAAACATTTGAGAGAAAAATCATATCATAATATGCACATTTTTCATTTTTTCCTGACAACTATTATTCAATTTTAATGATTTATGACTATATTTTGAGACACATTGCTAAATGAGCTGTTGCATTTATGTTTTGAAAAATACAAACTCCCCATGATATCTGATCTCATTATTGCTCACTGTTACTAAAATCATCGACAGTAAGATTTTTAAAGACTGTCAATATTTTCAGATAAATATAAAGATATTTAGCAAAATCTACTTTCTGTATTACATGAGAAGATGGAATAAAAAGAACACTATTGTCCAGGAAATTGATTTTTCTGAGCTCACTAAAATCCAGAAGATAACTTTCCATCAGTTAGGAATAGTTGAGTATTTGCCTTAACTTTGCACAAAGGCATGGTGCAGTTTATATTACCAATGTTTTGGATGGCAAATGAACACACTAAAACGCTAGGAACATTCTACCTCTACAATGGATATGTATGGAATAGGCTATAAAAAGAATACTTTTAGATATATACATTTGTTTTTTGTTAAATAAAAGGAATATTTCTAAGTGCAACTAAAGAGAGAAATCAAACCAGGTGAGACATGTAGCAACAAGTTAAACTGGCCCAGTGGCCACCCCTGGGGAGATTATGAGTTTTGTCTAGTGGCTTGTGTTTGAAAGCCAATTCATGGTAGAGATTAAGTATACGAATCTGTGCTTCAAACCGTGGAAGTTAGAAATGAGAAAACACATACAGTTTACATCACCAAAGTGTTACACCACCAAGAAAAATAAGAGGATTAAAACATTCTTCCTTGGCCCAATGTATGAAAATGATGTTTAGAATGTTTATGTGCGTTCTGAATGAGGGGGGAAAAAGGACTCCTTGGTATTTCATAACAAGTAGCTTTTCCTTCACATTAATTTGAAGTTCAAGTTTAAATTACTCATGTCATCTAGTTGTTATTTCTCTTTGGGTGCCCCACAGAAGAAAAAAACGCCAGATGTCTTTGGAGCAATACACTCTGAACTCAAGCCCTGCAGGATTTTAATGAATTAATGCCCTCCTGCAGGTCTGAGCATGTACCCTAGCTAAAATTACATCAGACATAACAAAGCAATCCTCAGTGACTGAGAACTAACAGATACCACAAACATAAGACCATATGTCAAGAAATGTCAGATAACAGAACTCTCTCTGATACTGAGTTTAAAATAGGAAAAGCACAATTAAAACATGAGAAAATAACTATATATATATATAAAAGCCTAAGCGACCATTCGACTGTTCGACCAGGTGCTATGATACTCACTGAGCACCAGGGGGCAGATGCTCAACGCACAGGCATGGAAACATGGAATAGCCTGATGAATCTCAGAGGGAAGGAGGGGGTGAGGGTGGGAAAAGATTAACCAAAGATCTTATATGCATACTAAAGGCCCGGTGAATGGATTTGTGCATTGGTGGGGTCTCTCAGCCTGGTCTGCGGGGATCAGGCTGAAACCGGCAGTCCAACATCCCCTGTGGGGTCCCGGATTGCGAGATGGCACAGGCCAAGTCGAGGGACCCCACCGGTGCACAGATCCGTGCACCGGGCCTCTAATGCATTATAAAGCCAAATGTGTGATTTTGCAAAATTACAAAATAGATGCTCCAGAAATAAAAATGGCGTTATTGTTAAAATGAAAACTCCATGGGAAGAAGACATAAGCAGCAGATCTGAGACAACTGCAGAGAGAATTGATGAACTGAGAAATATAAAGGGATGTTTACCAAAAGTCCACACAAAAGATAGAGAGGGGGACATAAAAGATAGGCTAAGAACATAAAAAAACAGGATGAGAAGGTTCAACATAAAATAATAAGAAATTCCAGAAGGTAATAACAGCTAAAATGAACGAGAGAAAAAATTTAAAGAGATTATAGATGAGGACTTCTCAGATTTATAAACTTCATGAATAATGATAAAGCCACATCCAGTCTAGATAGTGCAACTCTAGAAGCACAGAGACAAAGCTTCTTAAATATTGCTTTCAAATACAGCAAATTTAAACTGACTGTGGCAGGAAAGACTGAAGACACTACAATGATATCTTCAAAACACAGAGAGAAAATAATTCTCAATGTTGAACCCTATTTGTTTAAGTAATCATTCAAAACTGAAGTTAACATAAACACATTTTCAGAGAAACAAATACAACTGTTATTTAAAGAACCATCAAAGGATGTGTTTATGAGAGAAGGGGATTTATCCCAGAAGAAATAAGATGCCAGAAGCTGTGGGAGTAAACATATTGGCAAACAAATGGGCAAATGCAAATAAGATTTTGCTATTTAAAGCTGAATAATAAAATTACTTTTGTGCAGATAAAAATCTAATTTAGAATTCATAAACATGTAACAATAGCGACTAGGTGGTAAAATTAAGTATAATCCTATATAGTAAAAGCCTAATATGCTTAGTGTCCGACCGTTTGTTTGACCACTTGACCAATTACTATGACATGCACCGGCCACCAGAGGGCAGTTGCTCTGACCGATATGTTAGCTTGCTGCTGGGGTCCAGTCCATCAGGACTGGGCGAGATAGGCCATATATGTCCTGGAGCCCTCCCGTGGTCTCTCCCCGGCCTCGATCGTGCACTGGTAGGATCCTTTGGCCTGGCCTGCACCCTCTCGCAATCTGGGACCCCTCAGCGGATCTCGGAGAGCTGGTTTTGGCCCGAATCCCACAGGCCAGGCTGAGGGACCCCACTGATGCACGAATCCATGCACCGGGTCTCTAGTTTAGAATAAATAAGATCAAGGTAAAACTAAAATACTAAATAGCAATTATTTGTTAGAGAGAGGATGGGCCTGCAGTCTAAGAGAAAAAGGCAAAACTACAAGGCAAGAAAGCATTTATTCATGGTCTTGAATTGCAATTTGGGAACACAGACTCTGGCACCAACCAGAAAAGTGTCCTGTTCGGGGACTAGATGCAGGGGCTTTTAAAAGGGAAAACAACCTTACCTGGTGTGGCTCAGTGGTTGGGCATTGACCTAGGAACCAGGAGGTCACTTGTTCCATTCCCAGTCAGGGCATCTCCAGCAGGGGGCGTGCAGGAGGCAGCCGATCATCCTCAATCCCTCTTTCTTCCTCTTGCTCTAAAAAAATCAATGAAAACATATTTTTTTAAAAAGAGGAAAACAAAATTTAAAAGCGTTCAGGTTACATTAGTTGTCTGCCAAAGATTATCATCGGAGGGACATTTTTCTTTCACAAATGATGGTTTCTATGAACGCCCCTTTCCATTACAGGGAAACAAACATTCCCTGTACAGTCTTTGAAAAGCACAGCTATTCTGTATAATCCTTTAAAAGTTCTTTCTCAGCAAATAGCACCCTTTTCAGCAAGTCAACAAGGTCAGGGCAATTTGTTTGTTCAACAGGAAGGAGTCCAGAGTGCAAGATGGAGTCACTGTTGTTATCTCCTTTCACGGCAATATTTGGCATTAGAATGTTTTAAGTGTTTTGGTTTTGTGAAGATAAAGTGAGAGAGACTCATTCATTGTGGACTTACAAAGTTTACATATGCTCATTAAAATAGTAGGAAACATATGTTCAAGTGATAGAATAATAAAGAATAATGACTACTTAACCAATTTGAGTGAACCCTACTAAGAAGAAAAAAGCCAAAAAGAAAAAGAAAGCACAAAATGAAATTATCTCCACACATATCAGAAATGTGAAAACTAATGTTTTCAGGTTGATTAAAAACAAAACTTGTTTGAAGATTCTGTTTATAGAACACATGACTACAATTTCAAGTAAAAAAATATTGACACTAATGGGACAGGTAACAGATATATGGAAAAGGTCAAGCGTCAATGAAAGCTAGTGTGTATGAAGCACAGAAAAATAGACAGTAAGCAAAAAAATCACTGAAAATAGTATAACATGAACGTAAGTATTTTGAAATTTGCATGCAGCAAAAAAAATAAATGACAGCATTATGAAGACTGACACAACCAAAATCATATGGCAGATTTTAGCAACTCCTCACAGTAACGGATAGATTAGGGAAAATACAAAAGTATTAAAAATAGGTTGCTGACACTGTCACTGGGCCCACTGCACCCATGCCCCTGTCCCTATTCATAGTTCTCTCCTCCCTAGGTTTTTTCTAAATAGAAGTGGCTGAGCCACCTGGTTCTGGTCTCTGAGAAACTGAAGTTGCTGGGTGAGGCCTCAGGGCTACACACAGGCCTAAGCTGATAGAGACAAGGGATTCTGTCGGGACCGCTGGACCTATCACCGCCGAAGAGGATGTAGCCTGTCGCAGGCCAGGGAACAGGCGCAAGTCAATGTGGAGCTGAGTTGGTGAAGAGTAGGCACAGGCGTGCCAGAGTCCCTGTTCACACTGGGACGCTTGGTGCTTCAGCTGCTGGAAGCACGTGAGCTGTCCCACAACAGCCAGACGACGGGGACCCTGCCTCCCGGCACACAGAGTGCGCGCAGTGCGTGCTTACTGGATGAGCAAACAGATGCTTTTACATCATCAGCGGAAGCCCCTGCCTCTTCTTCTGCGGTGTGCTCTTCACCCCCATTAACACAGGAACAATGTGGAATAACGAGGCTTCACGTCGTGTTTGAACATGAACCCATTAAGGGCACTTTTAGCTTGAATTGCTCTTTTCCAAATTTGCAGAATGGAAAATAAGCTCAAAGGCTTGAGAATTTTCTGAGTAGCTGGTAAAAAATAGGTACAACACGTATATACAGCAAACTAAACAGGGCCGATGTGATCACTTTTCAGCTTAAAGACACACGTTTAATACATTACAAAATGCATAACTTTACTAAATAGATGAAGATAATTTGGTAAAACAACATGGCTTAAATATTGAAATGGTTATACTCTTACATGTACCAGTCTTATGACTTTCCATTAATGAGTAAAAGTTGGAAGAAATGTTGTATTCATGATAGAAAAAAATGCAGTTTAATATTAGACGAATTTTACTCCATTTATTAGAGGATTTTCCTGGTAACTCAAGTGGAAAATTTTCTCTAATGTTTCTCCTCTCTTATTTTTGAGGTAGCCCAGCATGTTGGATTTCATAAGGCTTATTTTATAACTAAGTCAGCTTACAATGTTATATCTCTGCATATTATTTAAAGAGAAAATGTGTCTTCTGATATTTTCAAAATAAACAACACTTTTCATCCTTGTTTCCCCTCAACACCTCCCACCTCCCAAATTGATTCTCACACATAAAAAGAGGCAAATGGACAGTTTTTAAGTATAATCTGTCTTGCTATTTTAATGTACTGTTCAATGAATTCAATCCAGAAATTTGAATAAAAGTATTAGGAAAGTTTCTTTTCAATAGTGAATTATTATCAATATCAAACAACTGCTATCATTCTTAATCATAAATTTGAATGTCAGACAGGGGAATACTCATGCTATTACAAAAAAAAAAAAAGGAAAGGGTTGATAGTCTGTCTAGCATGTACAATGTGTTAAACATTTACCCATTATCAGAAAACTTTCATGCCATGTCAAACTCATACACAAATCTTGGGCCACTGGTACTTGCAGTTAAGAAGCTGGCCTGACTATATCCACAGGGCAAGTTTTAAATGCATGATTAATCAAAACTTCAAGGCAGAAGTCTATTTGTACAAAACTTGTCCTGGACCCTGGCAGCTGTGCTACATCTCTTGAAGTCTACTGTTCGTAGGACCTAAAAATCTGACAATGTGTTTCAGGAGAAAATTTAACATTATGGATATGACCATGATTTTGTTTAATTTGCTTTTGTTTCTACTTTCCTTTATATCAACTTTTACTAAGAAAATGATCTATTTTTATAAAGTGAATTTTTTAATGTAGAAGCTGATTAAAATCTGTTAGATTCAAAGTGAGATTAGAGTCTATGTCAATTTCAATGGAGTGCCCTAAGCTTTTGTGTAAATTACAAGGAGGAAGGCAGAGAAATTGGAATAGCTTCCCATACATCATCCTAACTGGTGTTAAAATATAACCTTCCTGTACACCAGAATCAATGTTCTTTTTAAAAGAAAGGATAGAAAGAGAAGTAAAAATGGAAAAAGAAAATAATTTTTAAGGCTCCTATGCAGACAAGCTGGACATGGCTATATTGCATAGTAGATATTGTATTATATATTAGTAGTGGTTGCATTAAAGACTCAACAACTGTTCTCAAAATATGGTCCCAGACTAGTGCCAACAGCATTACCTGGAAACACGTAATAAATGCAATTCTCAGACCTCACCCTAACCTTACAGGATCAAAGTCTCTGAAGGTGACCCAGCAACCTCTGCTCCAACAACACTCCAGGCTGCCTGTTACCTGCTCCAGCTTGAAACCCACTGGACTGCACACTGAGGTACAAGAAAACCAGGATGGGAGCAAGTCTTTCAGCTGCTTCCACAGCCCACTTCACACTCTGCTGTACTTTATTTGGTAACAGGTCCATCTCCCTTAATTGACAGCATTTATAACAGCAGCTGTGTCTTTTTCACTTCTGTGAATCGCTGTCACACTCTAAAACATATCCCTCAATAATAGATATCAACCAAGCTAAACATTTCAGATGAACTGCAAAAATAAAATAAAGCCCTAGCTGATTTGGCTCAGTGGCTAGAGCGTTGGCCTGCGGACTGAAGGGTCCTGGGTTTGATTCTGGTCAAGGGCACATGCCTGGGGTTGAGGGCTCGATCCCCCAGTAGGGGGCGTGCAGGAGGCAGCCAATCAATGATGGTCTCTCATCATTGATGTTTCTATCTCTCTCTCCCTCTCTCTTCCTCTCTGAAATCAATAAATAAATTAAACATTGGCAATTGCATAAAAACTTTAAATGCTGTGTACAGTCGCTATTGTCACATTTTCCTTCTGAATATTCTTATATTAATGGAAACAACCACGTGTCTTTGCATGAGCTGTGTGGCAATACCAACAGTCTTTCATAAAATAAAATACTTTCATAAAATAAAACTTGCCATCATTCACCCATTCACATTATATGGTAAAGATATTCTTATTTTTAAATTGATTTTATGAGAAAAATATTACAGCAATCTCTCAATCGAGTTCTAAATAATAGTGATGCGCTTTGATCACGATTATTCTGAAAAGCATTATTCTATTTTCCTGAAACAATTTGAATTCATCCTCAGGCAACCCAGAGTGCTCCTGTGGCCATTTACTGGATGGGCTGCTGGCATATAAAGAGCAAGTGCACTGTTGGTAATATGATAAGGACGTAAGGAGTGATAACTATTTTAACTATTTTACGTGTAAGTATCTGAAAACAGTAGTTAATGTGAGGCTCGCTGTGAAGCAAAATGTGATCAATCTCTACTAGGGACTCATATCCGGTTTGTGGCTCATTCACAGATGGTTGAAGTGGCTATATATTTGATTGTTAACCTAATTATAACAATTCTATTTGTCATTAGGAGAATAAAAGGGTGGTTTATAGATTTTGATATTAACTGTGCTAAACCTAACTGGCTTGAAAAATGTTATTCCTTTAAGAGCTCAACAAATCTCTCGGAACTTTTGTTATAGTCATTACTGCTATTACTATTGTTATTATTATTCACATACATAGAATGTCAATACTCTGAAATAAAATTTTCACATAAAAATAAAAATGTAGAACCAAGGTCAATAGTATGTAATGCACCAGTACACAAATAACATATTCAGGTACTGGAAGTCTGATACATATTTACATTAACATAACTGTGAAGTATCTATCCATGGAGAAGTACCATCATATTTCAAGTCAGTGCAATTACATGAATCACTATTTTACAGTAAAATGGCTTGACATTAATATTTGTTCCTGAAGAATAATGTCATTCTACATTTCATTTCTTTCTGACTCTCCTGACTGTGAATAAGGCGTGGACGGGAGAAATTAATGGAAATGACTCTAATCAATTCAGTGACCCCCGTGGAGAGAGTGGAAGTACTGTCAATCTACAGATATTATCCATGCAAAATATTCTTATTTATTTATTTAGTACAGTCTGAAAGGTAGAGAGTGAAGTATCTCTCACCCTGACTCCTCCAATGAAATCACTTAGCCCACCCCCATGGCATTTACTATTACCAGGTTTCTTTGAATATAATTTAAGGGGTACTCTATACAAATATAGGGAAGTTAACCAATGTATTTTGAAAAAAACAAAAATGGTTTAATAATATATGTACTGCTCTTTGCATAATTTTTAAATTAACAATAACAATTTTCTCCTTAACAGTCATAAATAAATTTTTATCCTTTTTTTAAAAAGAGATTAATTACTTTTAAATGTGGAATGTTGCCTAGGTTTGATTATCTCTAGAGATCATTCCAGGAAGAGGAAATGTTGGTCCAATGGCCTGAATATTTCTCATATTTAGAATTATTGCAATTATGCTCCCACCAGGAAAATATACTTAATGTTTCTTTACCTTTTTATAAACATATTTTGTCAAACTTTTCACCATGAGATAAAATTTTAGTGTAGTTTTGAATTTTATTGACCTTTCATTCTAAGTGAGTTTGGCATCATACATAATTTAAAAGAAATATGTATTTCCTTTTGTGTGAACTGCAAGTTCAAATAACGGGCTCACGTTTTCCTATGGGATCACTGGCCTTTTCATGTTGATTTACAGAAACCATTTGTAGTTTAGGAAAATTAGATCTCTGGGAAATGGGTACAGTTTCTTTTTTCAGTTTTTCATTTAAATTTTAACCTTGCTTTATATTGATTGCTGCTTTCATAACTTATATTTGACTGCATGAGCTCTTTATCTTATGGTTTCAAAAACTGTGTCTCAGAAATCATGGATATAAGTAATTTCTCATTATTGTTCTAACAGTGCATAGTGTCCCTTTTTCTCTGTGAGAGAGGGTGATTTTGGTGGAGAGTTATATGTATATTTTGCTGGTTGCTGAGTTGTGGCCTCTGCGTAAGTGCTGAAGTGCTGGGGAGACTGCAGAGCTGGAGGAAGAAAAAATTTGCTCCTTCCCGTTTGCTGCCCTGTGCCTTCTATTTCCGTTCATTTCCTCCAAATAATGATTGTGCCACTGCTCCTTTTTTTGGTATCAATTCTTAGCAGTATTGGCAATATTTAAAGAGCCAGTGGCATTGTGTCCCAGACACCAGTGTTGACTCTGGGCCACTCGGGCCTCCGGTGTCTGGGTCACAGCCCACGGCCCTGTCCCCACGGGCAGAGCTACCTCAGTAGCCCAGCGACACTCCTTCCCCAAGGTCTGAGTTCTAGTGCCTTCAGAGAGTTCTTTCAACTGTCTATGGTTTTAAAATATTGATGCCTTCCCTTTGGTTTTTAGTCACAGAAATGGGAGTGCTCCTGGTAGTTGCTACTGCTCTGAGTAAATACATTGATGTTGGGGGCCAGTTTTCACTGCAGAATGAGCATGTTGTTAAGGCACAGGGGAAGGCATGAAACAAGTCAGCCACACTGAATTCAAAACAGAATTACAGGTATCAGTAACAACTGGTGATTACATGCATGTAAAATTAAAACAGACAGGAGAACACCAAGCATGTAGGCCTTGGTGTCTATATAACTATACTCACTACAAGTAATGATGGGTGCATGGAAGACAGTCTGATTCAAAGGTTCGGGTAAGAAAGTGAAAACTGACTGAAATATCTTGGGATGTCAGAGAGTAGGGAAATTTAAAAAAATCAGGGAATGACAAAAGACCCTAAGGTCCACTTACCAGAGCTCCCACCAGTTCATTTACAAGTGCCAAATAAAATAGTGGCAGTAATACAATTCCAGGGGCAAAGTTAAGAATCCATGATCTCAAACTGATAAATAAGTACATAAGTAAATGAATATGCTAATTAATAGGAAAAATGGGAAGACTCTTAGAGTAGAATGCAAATTACTTAATGTAGAAGGAATGAAATAGTGATAACATCATCTTTTGAAAATGTTAAAGTTATAATTAATTTAGCCAAGAGTCATCAATAGATGCTAAAAATATTAGGTGACAATTTGGTATAGAATAAAACGTTTACTAAGTCTTATGTCACTTTCTTCCATATATCGCAAATGGAAGGTGGTAGCCCTATGCTTTAGAGACCAGATAGACACCAGCTTCACATGGGAGCAAAGTTATCATCACAGACATTGAGTGTACATTGATTTGACGTGCCTAATGTGATACTCTGAGAGTATAACACCTCTCATGCCATGTGCCTGCCAAAAAGGCCTACCCTGACGGTATTCATAAACGAACAGCAGACAATCCTAGTCTACACAAGAACAGCTCATATCCTCAAAAGCAGACATGTCATACAAAGCAAAGGCTGCTTCCAAATTAAAGAAGACTGAAGAGATGGCAGCTAAGAGCAACGGGTAATCTTGGTTTGCATTCTAGTTTGCAAAAACTCAATATATAGAGAACATTATTGAACAGTCAGCAACAATATAATAGGAGATATCTTAATATAAGGCACTAAAACGCACGCAGTTAAATTCCATGCATTTGGTTATCATACTGCGGACGTATGTAAGTGAATGTCCTTGTTTTTAAGGGATACATACTAAACTTACTCTCAGTTTGTTCACCAAAATAATAGGACTAAAATAATAACTTCTAGATAGAGACTAAGGAAACATGGCCAAATGCTAACAATTGGTACATCTAGATGAAGGGTAAAAGGCAGTGTTTTTACCAGGCTTGCAACTTTACTACAATTTTCAAATTACTTCAAAATCAAAATGTAAACAGTCTCCACTCTAAACTCTAAGGCCTCTGTCAGCAGCCAGGTCTTCATCAACTTGTAGAAATCCCATACGACCCCCCGGCAATGTTTACACATTACTGCTTTTGCAATTTGTACATCAACTTACTAAATTATTGGTTAAGTATTTTCAAGTAATTGAGTTGCTGTTGATACCTAACATGACATACCATCTGGGTAACTACAACATTTTTGTTGCTGTCTACAACACTCATGACATGTTGCCTTTATTCTGGATAACTGTCTAAGACAATGTTCTCCCAGCGGGGCCAAGGATGATGACAACAAAATGTTAATTCTCTACTCTCTTCCCTTCAGTGGTTTAACACCTAGTGGGGAATACTAACATAGAAACAGATATGCTTAATGTAATTTGTGAAAATGTCTGAATTACGCAGCACTTCCTCTGGGGGCCCCAGGGATGGGAGTAACATAGGTAGGACTGTGCAGTGGTTACAGCAAGGCTCTGAAATCACTTGTTTGTAGTTGTCTTCTAGTCTAGTAGTCTAGTAGTTCTCTAAATGTCTGGCACTTTTAATTTCTGATTCCTGCTAGAACTGGCTGAATATTGAACTGGCCAAATCAAATCTTACAGACGTGTCTGTTTGTGCATGGCCTTAAGACAACACTTTCCAAGCTATCTGTCAAGATAACACAGATGGACAATAAAAATTAATTCAATGCATTAAACATAAAATGAAAAACATATTTTTGACATTTATAGATGAAAACTTGAATCTAATTTGCTTATATTGCTTGTGATTCAATAAATTCAAAGAATTAGTCTCTGATTTAAAATACATATATATATATATATTTTATATATATATATTTTCTTTTTCTCCATAAGCAGATAAAGCAACTAAGACTCAGAAAAATTAAGTAGCACAGAGCTAGCAACCACATACTCTTTTAAAAGCCAGAATTTTTGTCTCCAAACATGTATATAGCTTCTCTTCTTGCAGATTCTGTCTCTTCTCCTTCTTATGTCCCTTGTAAGAGCAGGAAAAGGTTTAGGCTAATGAATCATTTTAATGACCCTCCCAAAGTCTTAATGGAAATTTCCAATTCTTATTGCCATTGGGAGTAACATAGGTAGGACTGTGCAGTGGTTACAGCAAGGCTCTGAAATCACTTGTTTGTAGTTGTCTTCTAGTTCCACTGTTACTAATTTTACACCTTATAAACAGTCTTTCTAACCTCAGCTTTTTTATCTGCAAAATTGGGATAAATATTATCTACTTTATACACATAAGAGTTAAATGAATGAAGAATAAAAATTATTAGCAGAAAGTCTGGCACTTTTAATTTCTGATTCCTGCTAGAACTGGCTGAATATTGAACTGGCCAAATCAAATCTTACAGACGTGTCTGTTTGTGCATGGCCTTAAGACAACACTTTCCAAGCTATCTGTCAAGATAACACAGATGGATAATAAAAATTAATTCAATGCATTAAACATAAAATGAAAAACATATTTTTGACATTTATAGATGAAAACTTGAATCTAATTTGCTTATATTGCTTGTGATTCAATAAATTCAAAGAATTAGTCTCTGATTTAAAATCATCCAAGAAGCAATCGTGTGGCAAGGACGATGGGATCATGAGTGTCCATATATTTTTCTTGTTAAATAAATGGAAACATCAGAGATAGTCACAATTCACCGTGAAGGTTTGTGAACCAGGGCTAATTCTTCAGGTCAAAACACATGGGCGTCACGGACAATTACCTATCTCATCCATCATTTTTGCTGCTCTCCAAATATAAGCCTGTAAAATATAAAAAAATGTCTCTTGTGTCAGGTCTTAATCACTGTCTTTTAAGTTTTAAAAATATTTGTTTTGTGTTGTTTTTGTTAAATGCATACTAAGAAGAATAAAGTAGAAATACACGGAAAATGAAAAATCTGTGATTGCCTTGGCAATGTTTGCCTTCACAAAAGATGGTTGCATGCTTGTCTTCAGCCTCGATGTTTTCATTTACTAATAATGTTACATCCTAGTGGCAAATTCTAATGACGTCTTAAAGCATAAAAGGAGCCTGAAGATGTTGATTTTAGCATGCGCACATATTTTTAACTTTATAAAATAAACCAATACTTGAAAATTGTGTGATTGTCTTTATTCCCACACACTGTTCATATATCAGTTCAGGAAGACTTGCCAAAGGATGATGAATTAAAGCTCCTGCAAGTCAGATGTGTTTCCTTTACTCTACCAATTGGACAGAGAAAACAAATGCAGGATTGCATTGTTTTGTTTTTACTTAGTGTTTTGCCTGTCATCATAAGCAAAATTAATCTGTGTTATTAGTAACTGTCAACAGCATACTTTGAGCATAAGGCAAATACAGCAGGTGGTTGAAAAAATGGCTAAAAGCAAAAATGCGGAACAAATGATTGATAGGAAATGCTAATCTACTTTTGCATAAATTAAAAATAAATTTAAATGCATGCAAAGCTCCCACAAAGGTTAACACTAGACAGAAAATGAAATAAATTAACCAATATTAGACCATGTGTCTAAAAGCTAAAGTGCTAAATACTTTACTATATATTAATTGACTTGATTCAAAAAACGTAGTTGAATTACTTACATTTATTAAATTTGAGAAAATTAAATCTAAGTAATAGTTCTTTATGCTAACACATTTGAAAGCTGTTGCTTTGGTATCAACAAATTATTATTTTATGTCATGCTTATTTTTAAAATAGCACGAATTTTAACTGGAAGCAAATTATGGGAAATGCAGAGAGGAAATGGGTAATGAGATTATTTTTTATTCTGCTATAATTATATCTGGAGGAAATTTAAGATGGCCTTTCTGGTTTGGATGGAGACCAGGTAAAATGCACTATACGAGGCATCTTGGGCGTAAGAACGTGATACATGATAATACTGAAAAGTAAATGACAGTTTAAAGGAGAAATTGCACTATGGTTCTCCGCCCACTGTTTTCTTCTCTCTGGGGCGGGGGAGCCACTAGGAGATACCTTCTGAGCCTCTACAGATATTAGCGCATCCGTCATTTCCAACCATTCTGCCAGCTACCTACCGGGTGCCTGGATGACAGAAACAATTTCATCAGTAAAACAAATGCCACTCCAGAGAACCATTTACCCACCTGCCCAACCAGATACAGGAATCTCAAAGGGGCTCTTGTTATTTTAATCTTCTGAAAAATTAAAAGGTATGAAAAAACAATTGAGACAGGGGCTTTGCAGTGATTAACTGTAATCATCAATTAAAGTTTAAATACCCACAAAATACAGAACCACGTATTGAGAACTCCTTGAGAGAAGAGAATTGGGTACACAACACAGATAGAATTCCTACATCTGCAAGAAGTTTTATGTTGAGTATATATTTCTCAACTTTTATATTAAATATATAAATTCATTTTAAAAGAGGTCCCAAAGTTAAACATTTTACATTAACCAAGTTATTAATTTCTCTGAAAAAAAATCTATAAAAATTTATTTTTTCCAAATATGATGGAACTTAAAATTAGAACAGATTTGATCTAATAACAAGCAATGTTGATTCAAACAAATAGCATCCCTACAGGGTCTCTCAGTAATACCAGTGGGAGGACAGGAGATACGCTGAAATGCTTTTCAGGATGTTTGGTACCGTCTTTATCTATACCTCCCCTATCTTTGGCATTTTCTTTCCAAAATATTTCTCTACTCCCAACAAAGCTTCTTCCTGTTACAGTTCACATAATGCATTTCTCTTTCTCTCTCCACCTTTCCTTCAGTAACTATTCTGAGCACTCTCACCATATCCAAACTCATTGCGCAACGGAAATCACTACTGTGCTCTTATCACCTGTGATTTTCCCTTGCCCTTGCCCCAGTTTTCCATGAAAAAATCCCAGGAATTCAACAGTATTTTATTAGGGTTCTTGGCATAAATAGGGATTCTCATAACAAAATTAGAGGAGAAAATAACTATATTTCCTGGGGGTTCTACTCATCGCATGCCAGGAGTAGAATGATCAGCACGGAGCTGCCGGGAATGTCAATCATCCTGAAGCAAAGTAATGGAGTTTGTGAGGATAACTGAAGAATTATAGCAGGAACACAGCAGAGGAACAGAACATTTCACTGATGCCAAATTGGGGATTTTCCTCCTAACTAGTATATGCATGTAACTGTCTCTGCAGCTAGTGAGTTAAACATTTTGACTTTACCGTTGCTTATGAGATATTTCAATCTTCCCATGTCCAATTTTGCTGCCATTTCTACAGATCCAGGTCTTACGTTTATTGCTACTGAAACTTTACTCTTATATTCTCCATACATTGCATGTTTACGTCAATCATAGTTATATATGGAAAGAAATCTTGGTTGAAAAACCTCATTTTTAAGATTGTTTTTTTATGCAATCTCTTTGTGAAACACTAACTTATCAGATCAAAATGACCATAAAAATACATCACTGAAGCCGAGACCGGTTTGGCTCAGTGGATGGAGCGTCGGCCTGCGGACTGAAAGGTCCCAGGTTCGATTCCGGTCAAGGGCATGTACCTGGGTTGCGGGCACATCCCCAGTGGGAGATGTGCAGGAGGCAGCTGATCGATGTTTTTCTTTCGTCGATGTTTCTGGCTCTCTATCTCCCTTCCTCTCTGTAAAAAATCAATAAAATATATATAAAAAAAAATACATCACTGAAAAACTCAAATAACTTTTCTGATGGAAATGATTGTTGCAGGTGCATGCATGGGTTTCTAATTTAGCAGTGACTAATAATATCTAAGTGATAAAAAAGCTTTATTTGAGGAACGAAAATCAGCAGTAGGCATGCCACTTTTGTTCTAATTTAAGCCTCTCTTATCCTAGCCTTGAGAGTTTTAATTATGATGTTTAGATACTGTAACTTTCAAATCATGAGTTTTCT
This sequence comes from Myotis myotis, assembly GCF_014108235.1. Lineage (NCBI taxonomy): Eukaryota > Metazoa > Chordata > Mammalia > Chiroptera > Vespertilionidae > Myotis > Myotis myotis. The sequence continues at coordinate 4,143,975 of NW_023416401.1, read as the reverse complement.
GATAACTTAGCTTAAAGTTCCTTCTAAACAATTTTCCTACGACATACACTATTTATTAATGTACTCACTGGAATTTGTGACTGAATCAAAAACTGTAGGAAAGAGAAATGACTGTAGCTATTTCTGGAGACAGTCGTGATCGCTCAGTGGTTGACAACGGTGGTTTCTTTGGGTTGCCCACTTCTGGGTGAAGGGTTGTAATCTGTTTCAATAGAGAGGATGCTTCTCCCCTCCGTCGGGTGTGGCCCGCAGGTCTGAGGAGGGTGAAAATTTTCCTTGTTTCTAGGCAGTTAGTGTCTCCCTACATTCTCCTGTGCAGGAGGCACTTAAGGCCTGAATTTCTGATACCTAAGCCCAAAACATCTACTTAGGAAGCTGCTCTCTTTTGTTCCATAAAAAGAAATAACAACTGATAGAGTCTCTCTCCTAAATCCTGCTCCACAGATGTGAGCACCTGAATCTTGTTCTAAGTGTACCTCTCTTTAGGATGCCTGGAGAGTATAGCACATTCATCGACTGATCTTTTAGGTGTTCAATTCTGACATGTGCCAAGTGACCAGAGCTGTGATTTATTTCAATCATAATGGATTATAATGTAGAAAAATAAAAGGGTTACAGAAAAGTTGGAAGGACTGGAGGAGCAAAAATCAGGAATCTCAAACCTCTACTGAATATGAGGCTCAAACACCACTGCTGTGACCCTGAGGTCAGAGAGTTCCTGTTTCCGTAGCTACCATGGGACCACCACACACCTTCCCCACACCCAGAAAACTAGAACAGGGAAAGTGGCCAGGAAAACAGTCCCACCTGTCACAGCTTGTTTTTGTCACTGTCAGAGGCAAAGGGCGACAATCCCCTCTTCCTTCTTTCAAATCACATGAGTGAGATTCACCAGCAGAAGCTACTTTACATGTAGAGTGATGGCCACAAGTTCCTAAGCTTCCTGACACGGAGATGCAGAGGGAACATAGAAGAGGGCAGCAACAGAAGCCCGTGTTGCACGGTAGAGGATCTGCCAGGCTCTTGAAGTAGCATTTTCAGAATCGTGGATTTGAATGTGGTAACATAAAATACTCTAAATAAACGTGATATATAGTTAAAACATATTTCTGTATTCTATTAAAATATAGAAGGAAAAGGAAATATCAACATGGTTTGACAATTCTTTTATTTTAGGAATGATTTTTCATTGCTCGATTCTATCAGTTTCCATTTCTGATAGTTCAAAAGTCATGAATACTAAGTGTTATTGAAACAAAAAAGCATGTTACAGGTTTATAAGGGTGTTTATTCCACTCTTGTTAATACGTTTAGCAGTTAAGGAAGAGAAGAATTCCTCAAGTATCATCCAAGCCTATAGTATAAGTACAAAATGAAAAATTAAAGGAGTCAGAAAAATCTATTCCTTGAACTGATTTTTGCTATGATAAGAAAGCTATAAAAATACTCTGTGATGAGTGTCTAGACCTTATAGAAGAAAATAATCCTAGAAAAATGTAGGTTCTATCTAAAATTAAATTAAAATGATAGTACTCAATTTGAATGGCTGAATGTCTTTGAAATTCAGTTTGTGATTTAGAATTCAGAAAAATACATTTTCCTGTGGGTTTCATGAGGAGGCTGCCAACAAAACCCTCCACTTGGCACAAAGCGGTTCTGCACATGGCAGTGGATGGAGGGTTTGTGCAGAGAAGAGGGATTAGAGTGGGAGCTGGGCACCAGGCATACAGAAAGTGTGAATGCTGAGATCCTCAATGGAAGTTTATGGGGTGACAGTTCGTGGACAGGTGCCAGCCATGGTTGTATCTAACAGTGTGCAGCTCAGTCTGGCTCTATGAATACTAACCTCATACTGAATGACTCCAATGTCCCTTCTACCCTCTCTCCATACAGAGGCAAATCTGTTCATAACTACATGTGCCTAGAACCAACTGCATTTGTCATAAAACAAAATTATTATGAGTAGTCTTTACTATATATTGAATTTTCCAGTTTGCAACTCTTATACAAAATCTGAAAAAAGCTGTACTTTTCATTTATTCAGAATTTATCAAGAAACTCTTATTTTGCAAAATTCCATCAGTGTCACTAGCAGTAGCATTGCTCATAAACATTAATTACCAATATTGATTATGGTTCTATAGATAATTTTAAGTATTTAATTATTCCAATATGTCTTTTAGAGCAGCTATTTCTCAAATATTTAAATACTAATATATATGTAATTTTAACAAAAGTATTTGTATTTCATTTTGTATAGATATCTAAAAGGACATTGTACTAGTTTTATCATTGTTGAAGTAGGTACAGAGATTTTCAATTAATCTTCTTTATGCTAATAAATGGGTTTTTATAAAAGACTAGAGGCCCAATGCACAAAATCTGTGCAAGAGTAGCCCTTCCTTACCCCAGATGCCAGCACCAGCTTCCCTCTGGCACCCGGGACCCAGGCTTCCCTGGCAGCCCTGGCTTCGTCCAGAAGGCCGTCTGGTCTAATAAGCATATTATGTTCTTATTATTATAGATTTATTATGAATAGAATGTATTGAATTTGATGGGGGTAAAAACAATTATCAGAGGCTATTTTTGGATTTAACAAATAAGAATTTCATGGTCTGATCTGCACATTTGGAAGATTTCCCTAGCAGCACAGAGACTAGGCAACTAAAGAATCTAAAGCAAATATAATATTTAGGACAATATTTCAATTGTTGATCAGAAATTATAAAGGTCTGAAATGAAATACTGATGATGGGAACGGGCAAAATGGGAGACTTTCAAGAGATGTTAAGAATACGGCATGCAATTGGCTTAGGTTGATTGATTCCAAGTTTTTACTTGGGTAACAAGGACAGTGAATCCATAACTCAGATAAGTATGAGATAATCAGAATAGATTTAGAAAAAATAAATAATGAGGCCATTTAAAAAAAAAGTTTCTGTGGAACATTCAGGTACAGAACTCTGGATTGAAGATATTGTTTTGTCAATTTGGGGTATAGATTTGTAGGTGTGGGTGAAAGAGAAATAACTGATACAGTGAAATTCAGACTAACTACCATCCCCTTTTGGCCATGTTTATCAAAATGTGGGCCACATACCACTTGTATTAAAACCATGTCAGCATTATTTTTAAAAAGTCCATTTAAAAATCCATCCTACCCTTCAGATAAAGAATCTCTGAAGGTGGGACTGAAAATGGGTAGTGTAACCAGTCCCTCACATTATTTTCATGAACTATTGCTTTATGACAGTGAAGACTGTAACCTTGGCTCTCCATGAACTAACCTAGAGACCTTTAAAAAACTGACCAATGGGGTGGAAAACACTACTTGAGTGATTCTGAGCAGAGCTGATAATCTTCTGCAGGACTACGGACACTTCTTCGAAATCAAGAGGGATGGGTAAGGGGTCAGAGAGAGGTGGTGGGAGAGAATGAAATTGAGAAGGAACAGATAATTGGAAGGAGTATAAAATGCTCACCAAATAATTTCACCTTAAAACTTCTCTTAAAGTGTATGCCAGTGATTCATCATAATGTGCCCACATGTGAGGAGAAATTCTGGGACCATTTATGTTGGCAGGCCCATTGCCTTCCACTTTGGGTGGGTGGAGGAGGGAGGGCTAACTTCTTGTGAAAAACCACTCAAATTTAATAACACGACTGGGCTGTCACATTATTTAAAAATCCTGAAAACTTATTTTTATGATTTTTGATTTGACTCTGGGCCTTTTGTTTTAATTAAAATGATCTACTAAGTAAAATCAGCTAAATTCTAAATCAATTTGAGTTATGACAATCAATTGATACCGTACTAGAGAAGTGTCACAGAAATACCCCAGTAATCAAATTGATAACTTACTTAATGAAATGTCACAGAAATATTTCTTTGTCCAATACTTAATTTTAAATTAAACAGATTTATGTTAGCTGTAGCAACACAGATTTGCCAATTTGCTGTTGCAAAATCGACATCATCCCAAATGTTTGAAAAAAACTGTTATAATGCAACAGTGTGGAAAGGAAAAGTTCACTTTCCCCCCATTTTCTTTTAGCTATGGCTCTAACAGTAGAGTCAAAGGGCGGGGGGGTGAAGCATGTAACAGGAAATGGCTTGTGTTAGCATTCAAATGGCATTGTGTTGGGGGTATGTTTTTACAAATGGCCAACCAATGAATTGAGTGAATATTCCAACCTGACCTGTGGGTTTTGCCTTTTAACACAGGGAGCAGATTTTTCTTGGCCTCATTTTCTTATGTCCCTCACCTAATTTGTCCATTAGTTTGTGATTCTGATGGAAATTTAATGCAAAAATAAAATTTATTTTGTTGCAAAGCTCTACTAGCCCATTATTGTTTATAAGCCTTTATCTAAAAATCTATTTTGGTATTTGCTGGAGCAATCTATATTGAAACAGCCTGGAGAATCAACCATTTCCATCTACAACACAAGGAGAGAAGCCCTCAGGGCGAGTCAGGAGGATGGCCTGGCTACTATGCAGTTCTCAGGAAGCTAGGGAGGAGCACAGGAATGAAAAGAAAGATCTAGTCCCTAGTCTGATGGTTCAAGAAAATATCTGTGACATTTACAACGATGCAGTAAATAAGACTCACTTCTCTCATTTCAGCATTATTCTACTTTGCCAAGCTTTCTGGATTTAAAAGTACCTCCCTTACTCTCTCATACAACTTTCCCTATCAAATATATGTGATCATATTATACACACACACACACACACACACACACACACACACACGTGTATATATATATATATTCACATGCCCTCCTAAGAAATATTAAGTAGAAATAGACAATTGTAGGGAAAGTGAGGGTTACAACCAATGTGTTGGACCTCTTCCTCATTGCTGTCAGCTTCCTACCTGGTTTTATTGCCTGAGTCATAGAGAGATATCTCATTAAGAGTAGCTCCAAGTCAAGTGAAAAATGGTATAATTTAATAAATATAAAGAAGTCATAGCCAGGAAATATGAGACTGTTTTTCTTTTAAAAAACATATTAGGTTGACCATGTAAGATAGTGATCTTCAACCAACTGTTCATTTCTTCTAGTTCTATCAAACTTATCTACTGAACCAAATTCATTTTTCAATAAAACCTGAATTAAATTTATTTATAAAGTGTTCATAAATGGAAGGGTTTCCTATAAGAACTCATAACTCAACTAGAGGCCCGTTGCAGGAAGATTCCTGAAAGAATAGGGCTTTCTGAGGCCAGAGCAAAGCAGAGAAGGGAGCGAACCGCCGAGATGGGTTTCACTCCCGTCTCCGCTGCCTTGCTCTCTCCTGTCTCTGCTGCCTCGCTCCTTCCCGTCTCCATCGCTTTGCTGCCTCGCTCCCTCCCCTGTCCACTGCCTCGGCTCCGTTCCCTTCTCCGCCGCTTCACTCCCTTCTACAGCGCTTGGCTTCCTTCTACGCTGTCTTCAGTCTTCGCTCCATGTCTGTATATGCAAATTAACCACCATCTTTGTTGGGTTAATTTGCATATCACTCTGATTGGCTGGTGGGCATAGTGGAGGGACGGTCAATTTGCATGTTTCTCTTTTATTAGTGTAGATGAGAGGAAGACAAAAAAAATTAATGGGTAAAGGACTTGAATAGATTTTTCTCCAAAGAGATATATGAACAGCCAGTAAACATAAAAAGACAGATGGTGAGCATCATTAGTCATAAGGGAAATAGAAATCAAATCACAATGAGGTACCACTTCACAGCCACTAGGATTATTGTAATCATTATCTTTGTCATCATCATCATCATCATCATCATTACAGAAAAACAAAAAAACAGAAAACATTGGCAAGGATGTGCGGAAACTGGAACCCTAAACATTGCTGGTGGAAATAGAAAATGGTAAAGCCAGTGTGGAAAATAGTATGGTAGTTCCTCAAAAAATTAGCCATACAATTACCATAGGATACGATAATTCCACTGTTTGGTATGTGTTGAAAAAATTGAAAACAGGGATCCAACATATACCAGTGTCCACTGAAGCATTATTTATAATAGCCAAAGGTAGAGAACATTATATTAAACATAGCATTTATTACAATTAATATTCCAAGTGACATTAGTCAAGTGGAGTTGAGACAGTGCTCGCTCATTGCGATTGCTTCTGTAGTTGAGCTTCATATGGATTTTATTACTGGATTTTATTCCCTGTTTTATCAAATGCAAGTAATGCTGCTCTGAACATAGGTGTACAATTATCTTCTCCACACCCTGCTTTCAATTCTTTAGGGTATATATTCAGAAGCAGAATTGCTGGATCATATGGCAATTTAATTTTAATTTTTTTGAGGAACTGTCATACTGTTCTCCACAGCGACTGTATTATTTTAAATTCCCATTGATAGTGCATGAGGGTTCCAATTACTCCACAGCCTCATCAACCTTGTTATTTTATAACTTTTTTTTGTTGTTGCTGTTAATCTTCACCCAAGGATATTTTTCCATTGATTTTAGAGAGAGTGGAAGGGAGAGGGAGAGACACACAGAGAGAGAAACATCGATGATGTGAGAGAGACACATCCATTGGTTGCCTCCCCCACTCACCCTCACCAGGGCCCGGAATGGAGCCAGCAATGGAGGAGGTACATGCCCCTGTCCAGAATCGAACCTGGGGCACTTTAGTCTGTGAGGGCCAACGCTCTATCTACTGAGCCAAACTGGCTAGGGCTATCACGTTTGATATAGATCTTAATGGGTATGAACTGGTATCTCATTACAGTTTTGATTTTCATTTCCTGACTTATTAGTGATGTTGAGCATCTTTTAATTTGCTTATTAGCCATTTTATGTCTTCTTTGGACATATAAAAACATTTAATGCTACAAAAAATCAAATACATCATTCACTGCCTTTCCTATATTCATAGCTTATTATTTAAATGATGCCATTACTTTTTCAGGTTGTCTGTATCTTTACTATAGTGATTTACTTCTAGATTAATTATGCAGAATAATTGGGAAGTGAAAGAGCTCCAAATGAACATCATGAATCACTCCTCATCCCCTTCAAAGAATCAGTTAGTTTATGAAGCTGCTACAAACAAAACCTACCACAGTTGACATGTGGAGAAGCTTTTAGACTTAAAAGCTTGAACTGCTGATTTCTACTCAATATAGATTTTTAGACAAACTATGAGAAAATTTAGGCCTCATAGGAAAATGTTCCTGTCCATCAAATTCACAATTTTACCTTCTGCCCCCAAATTCTTTATGTGTTTTGGTTTTCATATTTATAAATTATTTAAGCTAAAGTAACCCACACTCACTTTTGTTTAAAAAGGAAGACAAAATTCATCTAAAACAACAACCATCTCGAGTTTTAAACATCACAGGACATAATTACGTCCTGGAATAATATTTTGTGTAATGAATGGTGTGAATATTTGAACTCTGACAACTCCCATATCCCACTTGCACCTGTATCAGAATAATGCAAAAAAAGAAGAAGAAAACAAAGAAAGAGAAGGAGAAAGGGAGAAAGAAACAGGTTTCCTTTGTTGATTCAGTTGGGATAAAAATAGATTATGGTAAAATGTAGCTTTAAGTAACAAGAGCTTTTATATACTTTTATGCTCATCACTGAATGTGATAAATGCTTTTGAGAAGAAGCATTCAACCATATACATCTACAATATGTTAAATTTATGATGAATTTGTGGAAAATTTACTTTGTAGATGACAGAATGATGAAGCTACGTGAAGTCAAGTGCTTTGGGCCAAGGTCTCACAGCTAGTGAGTGGTGGGGTCTGGGGCTCAGGACTTCTGCCTATCCCCCTAGGGCAGTGGTTCTCAACCTTCCTAATGCCACGACCCTTTAATACAGTTCCTCATCTTGTGGTGACCCCCCAACCATAAAATTATTTTTGTTGCTACTTCATAACTGTAATTTTGCTACTGTTATGAATGGTAATGTAAATATCTGATATGCAGGATGTATTTTCATTGTTACAAATTGAACATAATTAAAGCATAGTGATTAATCACAAAAACAATATGTAATTATATATGTGTTTTCCGATGGTCTTAGGCGACCCCTGTGAAAGGGTCATTCGACCCCCAAAGGGGTCGCGACCCACAGGTTGAGAACCGCTGCCCTAGGGCTTCCCTCACTGGAACATGCCTCTCTGCACACAATAACCTCCTCGCACCAGTCCAGACAATGACTAAGAGCGGCGCTTGTCCTGACCCTCCCGGTTCATCCTGCTCGCTAACCTTAGTCCCTCCTTTGATCTGCTGAATGCATGAGCTCTCCAGGCTTTTATCTCATTGCAATCAAGACCCCGTCAGACTTTCTTCAGGAGTCTTGTTAGAATAAGACATCAACAAAGGAATGTAAGCTCGTGGATTTTATAGAAGGTAACCTTTCATGATTCTCTAATAAAAATTAAAGTAGTTGTGTTATTGAATTATGAAATAAGTAACCTCCTTTCAGCTTTCCTCTCAGCAAGCATTGAAGCTGACACTTCAATGGCGTTTACCCAGAAGCTCCTAAGCTCTGAGAGCTCAGCACAAGCCGCTATCAAAGCACAGGCCTCGTCACGGGCTCCCCAAACCTAATTACTACAAGTGCAAACTTTCCTCCGGAGAGAGACCACTTGCTCTCCAAATCTGACAGGTAGAAATTAGTCCCCTAATGGAACGGAATCGTTCTGCAAATTGAAGGAATTAAGTGTGCTTCTTTCATTTAAGCTCCTTTTAAATTAGATTTTAATTTAGATCCACATGTGAAGAGGTTGATGGCATGAAACAACTTAGGTTGGCCCAGAGCCAATTATTTTATATTGCTCCTCTCCAGATATGGTGTGTCCCTTTCATAACCACTGGCCACTATGGGGCAGAGGAACTCATCCTTGATGAAGGGGAGTTTTCTTGAGAGCACCATGTCACTTTGAAATATTGCCAAAGGATTGGTTGCTTTCTCTACCAGTAATTTCACTGTCACAGAGACATCAGAGATTGCATAAAGGATGTCTTTGTATGTGATTTAAAAAAAAAATCATCACTGTTAAAAGGTAGAGGAATAAAGAAAATATTAGCTCATCAGAAGTGCAATATAATAAAGAGAGGCAATTTATACAGCCCTGGTTCAATTATAGAGTAATTTCTTTCGGAAGCAAAAGCACAGCAACAACAAAGAGATCAATAGAAGGTCATTTCTTATAACAGGTAATAACCAGTAGATCACAGTGTCTGTAGAAGACTCTTCAGAGCATGTATTTCATTCAATAAACATAAATATACCAGAATTATGTCTAATTATGCTCCAAGGATATCTGTAAGGGTCATCAGAATGTATATGAATTGAGAACTTCAGCTTATTACTCCAATTGAGTATGTAGATAAATTATATTTGAGAACATGTAACATTTAATTCCAGTAGAAACTAGGTTTTCTAAATATTTTTTAAACTTTCACATGAAAAATCTAAATAACCATGAAACCACCCAATAAATCTTTAAATACCTCTTAATATGTACAATACTATCATAATGTCAATATTAGTATATTCCATCGATGAAATGGTCATAGGGAAGAAAAGCTTGTGTTACCGATAGGAGAACAGGTAAAGGTATTTCATAGGTAATGACCACAAAATAAGTTTTAAAAAAGATCAGGTAACATTCAAACTGGAAAATGTTCTTCATTCTCACTGTAAGCCAAGTCAGGCTATTACCTCTCTACCACGAATGGCCCAAAACTGTGTGTTCCTCGCGACAGATAATATCCAGATTCCTTTTTAGAAGAAAGAATCTTCTTAAGATCTGACATTAGCTGGGGCTTTGGGTAACTGGGCCAGGCACTAGTGAAAACTGGGACTTCAACCAAGGGCCTGCTCAAGTTAGAGTTTCAATAAGCACTAGACAGTGAGTTCTAGTTCTAGCATGTCTTTGGGTAAGTAGCATTTGCTGATGTAAAGAAAAGCACTACATACTATTTCATAAACAATTAAAATGACAAGAGCTGGGGAAAAGTTAACTCACTGGCTTACAGTGAGAAATGAAGAAATACATGTATATGTACTTCATTTGTTCATTGAAACTATAATTTCATTTATAAAGGTCTGTTACATTTTCTTTGTGTAACCAATAGAAATATTAAAAACACATGATGGAAGCCTACTTTTGATAATGTAGGCTGAGTTAATTAGTCGAATTTCTCCCTTGAAACAATAAAAAAAATCTGAGAAAAATATTTCTTTAACTATCATATTAATCAGATTGAAGAGATGGGAGGGAATTTCCAAAGCCAATGTTGGGGTAGGCCCAAATCCACTAAAGTAAATGAAATTTCAGGCATCTACAGTCCTTCTGCCCTGACAGTGTTTACTGGTAAGGGGAAGTGTGTGTGTGTGTGTGTGTGTGTGTGTGTGTGTGTGTGTGTGTGTGTTTCACAAAGTGAGAAGGTAAGATATCAAGGCCCAGTGCTAACACAGGAGGGAGGTGAACAGAAATTTTCCCCAAGTGAAGCTGGGATCCGACCGGGCTATACAATCAAGATGAGTGTGGACCTGATGTGCGCCTGCCACCCAGTAACTTTCCTACAACAGTCTACCTACGGGAAGAGGTTCCTGGTGATTCTGTTCTTAGTTTGCTTTTTTTGTTTTGTGTCATTGTTTTCTTTGGCATTAAATGGACCAAGTATATCCCAGTGAAGGTAAAAACAAAGTCCCTGAGAAGCTGTTGCCACAGCCCAGACCAGAAGTACAGTAGATGCAACCTTGTCTGTCATCATTTTTGGAAGAAGAAATTCACTAAATTTAAAACAGTTCCAACAAGAGAGGAGAGAAATTAAAAGGCAAAGAAAATATTTGAAACATAAAAGTTGATTCCAAAACAGAGGTGAGATGCCATTTAAAGAAACCTACTGACTTAAGAGAATAACAAACAAACAAACAAACAAACAAACCATAAACTTTAGATAGAGATAGCAGAGCTAAAAAAACAAAGACAATTTTAAAAAAAATAAAGCTGTTATTATTCTTAAAAAACAAACAGACAAAAAAATGTACAGAGTTTTTAAATATAAGCAGATATCTAGAGGTTTCTCGCCCTGATTCTAGCTGGCCTAGGAAATTGAATAGACATTTCTCCAAAGTAAATGTAAAAATGGCTAAGTACATAAAAAGATGCTCAATAGCACTAGAAAAATGCGAATCAAAACTACAATAAGATACCACCTCACATCCGCTAGGACTACTGTCAAAAATCAGAAAATATTAAGTGCTCCTAAGTTGTGGAATAATTGGAAGCCTTGTACCCTGTTGATAGGAATGTAAAATAACAGTCACTGTGGAGAACAGTATGACAGTTACTAAAAAATTAAAAATAAAATCACCATTTTATCAGCAATTGCACTTCTGTATATATAGCCAAGAGATTTGAAACTGGGGTCTGCCTAGCCAGTTTGGCTCAATGGATAAGAGGATTGAAGGGTCCCAGGTTCAATTCCGATCAAGGGCATGTACCTTGGTTGCAGGCTACGTCCCTGGCCCAGGAGACAACCAATTGATGTGTCTCTCTCACATCGATGTTTCTTTCTCTCTGTCTCTTCCTCTCCCTTCCACTCTCTAAAAATCAATGGAAAAATATCCTCAGGTGAGGATTAACAACAACAACAACAAAATAAAAACAAAAGAAAATGGAATCTGGAAGAGATGTTTGTACACCCATATTCATAGCAGAATTATTCACAATAAATAAAACACAGAAGCAACCGGAGCCTCCATGACAAGTGATCTGGTAGGCAAAGTGTGATATATGCATACAGTTTAATATTATTCAGCCTTAAAAATGAAAGAAACTCCTATATTTTCTAAAGCATAAATGAACCTATTATGCTAAGTGAAATAATCCAGGCACAAAAAGACAAATACTATGTAATTCCACTTATCTGAAGTCCTGGAGTGGTCAAAATCAGCGAGATAGATATTAGAATGGTGGTTGCTAGTGCCTGGGAGATGGAGGCATGGGAGTTATTGTCTAATGGGTACAGAGTTTCAGTTTTACAAGATATAAACGTCCTGGAGATGGATGACGAGGATAGTCATATACCCTTATTTTAATTCCATTGGGCCGTACACTTAACAAGGGTTTAAGTGGTAAATGTATGTATGAATCTTTTACCACAATATGCTAGATATAGCCTTAGACTTACAAAGATGAGAAATAACAAAAAATATCCCTCAAAAATGTTAATGTGTAATGGAGGACACGATATATAGCAGAAATAAGGAGTAGGGAATCACAGGGCATTTCTGCAGGATTTATAACGTGTCCTGACCTTAAGGCACACCCTCTCCAGGCCAGAACTTGCAGCCGGTGTGGCCCACTGTGTCGGATCTAAAGATAGCCCTTTCCTTTAATTTGTTAGCTGTCCTTGTTCTTCAAGAAGAGGGGATGTTTCTGGACATCATTACTAATTGATGGCTGAGAATGGTAACCCCTATCTTGCATTTTAATGTTCTCAGGCTGCTAAATTGGCTATCACTCATGTCTGACTTTTCATTTTTCACATTATGTATATTTCTGACCTGTCATCAGCTCTCTCATTCATTTTGTCCTTTCATGCTATTCTAATCTTTTATTCTTTTACTATCATTTTTGTAGGTTTAAGTAATTAGAAGACAAATGAACACGTTCTATCTCCCATGTTAGTCAGAATTTTTTGTCTCCTCAAATTTGAACACTTAGGGTATTTTTAAATGAACCAATTTATTCCTTCACCACTGTCAAATGGCATTTTGCTTTGGAAATTGTAGTATATTGTATTAGTTTTTTATTCTTGTTCTAACAAATTACTACCACACATTTATTCTCTTATAGTCATGGAGGCCAGAGATCTGCAAACATTTCTATGTGTCAAGGATGCATCCTGGGGATCTGATAAAAAGTCCATTTCTTGCTTTTTTCAGCTTCTAGTGGCTACCTATATTTCTTGCCGTGGCCTTTCCCTCTGCTACAGGCCCACAGGACACTTTTGATTATATCACTAGTAGGGCCTACTTAGTCTGATCGCTCCAACTCAAAATTTTAATGTATTCACATCCCAAAAGTCCTCTGGCCATCTACAGGACTCCTCCCTCATCTGTGGTTTTACTTGTTGCTGTTTCAGTTTCCCACATCAACCATGGTCCAAAAATAGCAAAAGAAAAATTCCAGAAATAAACAATGGATAAGTTTTAAATTGTGAACCATTCTGAGTAGCGTGATGAAAGCTTGCACTGTCCTGATCCATCCCACCCAGGATGTGAATCACCCTCTGTTCATCGTATCCATGCTGTACAGGGTCCCCACCCATCAGCCACTCAGTAACTGTCTTGGTTATCAGATCAGTTATCAGTGAGAGAGAGGAAGAGGCAGAGAGGCCATATTCATATAATTTTTACTATAGTAGATTGTTATAAATTGTTCTATTTATTATTAGTTATTGTTGTTAACCTCTTCCTGTGCCTAATTTATGACAAACTTTATCATATATAGAAAAAAGACATAGTATATATAAGATTCTGTACTATCCATGGTTTTAGGCATCCACTGAAGGTCGCAGAATACATTCCTTGCCGATAAGGGGGGACTACTGTAAATGAACATAGTCATAGGCCGTATAACCCTGATCCCACTTTTTATATGTGTGTGTTTTTTAACAACAGCTGCTTTCAAATGCCTGGAAGATAGAAACTGAGCCTTTGACGTTTCTTTTAAATCTTTGAACAGTAGTGGCTTATGTGTGAAAACGATAAAATAAATACAGGTGTCTGTATGAGAACATTTGTATTATGTCATCTCTGTGTTGAAGCAAATGTTCATAATTGTATTTTCATAATTATGATGAAGCATTTGTAAGGAGGCGCATGAATCATTCTGTAAAGAGCACTAGAGAGCATGGGAAGGTGAGGGTCTGACGAATGGCTCATTCTGTAAAGAGCACTAGTGTGCATGGGAAGGTGAGGGTCTGACGAATGGCTCATTCTGTAAAGAGCACTAGTGTGCATGGGAAGGTGAGGGTCTGACGAATGGCTCATTCTGTAAAGAGCACTAGTGTGCATGGGAAGGTGAGGGTCTGACGAATGGCTCATTCTGTAAAGAGCACTAGTGTGCATGGGAAGGTGAGGGTCTGACGAATGGCTCATTCTGTAAAGAGCACTAGTGTGCATGGGAAGGTGAGGGTCTGACGAATGGCTCATTCTGTAAAGAGCACTAGTGTGCATGGGAAGGTGAGGGTCTGACGAATGGCTCATTCTGTAAAGAGCACTAGTGTGCATGGGAAGGTGAGGGTCTGACGAATGGCTCATTCTGTAAAGAGCACTAGTGAGCATGGGAAGGTGAGGGTCTGACGAATGGCTCATTCTGTAAAGGGCACTAGTGTGCATGGGAAGGTGAGGGTCTGACGAATGGCTCATTCTGTAAAGGGCACTAGTGAGCATGGGAAGGTGAGGGTCTGACGAATGGCTCATTCTGTAAAGAGCACTAGTGAGCATGGGAAGGTGAGGGTCTGACGAATGGCTCATTCTGTAAAGAGCACTAGTGAGCATGGGATGGTGAGGGTCTGACGAATGGCTCATTCTGTAAAGGGCACTAGTGTGCATGGGAAGGTGAGGGTCTGACGAATGGCTCATTCTGTAAAGGGCACTAGTGAGCATGGGAAGGTGAGGGTCTGACGAATGGCTCATTCTGTAAAGAGCACTAGTGTGCATGGGAAGGTGAGGGTCTGACGAATGGCTCATTCTGTAAAGAGCACTAGTGAGCATGGGAAGGTGAGGGTCTGACGAATGGCTCATTCTGTAAAGAGCACTAGTGTGCATGGGAAGGTGAGGGTCTGACGAATGGCTCATTCTGTAAAGAGCACTAGTGAGCATGGGAATGTGAGGGTCTGACGAATGGCTCATTCTGTAAAGAGCACTAGTGTGCATGGGAAGGTGAGGGTCTGACGAATGGCTCATTCTGTAAAGGGCACTAGACGGGATGAGAAGATGAGCCTCTGAGACAGGATCTGGGTCACGCAACCACGTGTGATTTTAGCCAGTTATTTAGGCGTTGTGCCCAGCGTCCCCGTTTTTGAAAATGGAGATGTGAATGCGTACTTCGCTCTTTCTGTTTTTTAATGATCACAACACATTTTGGTCACTCTATTAAATGACATTAAATAGTTTAAGTTTCAACTACTAAACAGCACTTTGAAAGGAGAAAACACAGATACTATTATTATTATACTTGAATGATTTTCCTTAAGAACACAATTCCAGTCTTTATGTAGATTACAGAGCAGCCTAAAGCAAAAAGTGACATCTCTTCTATGGCACTTAAGACACTCAGTACAGAGATGGAAGCCAGTCTCACAGGAACGAAGGTGAGCCCATAGTGCAGGCTTCCAGCAGCCAGAGCTGGATGGTGGGCTGAAACCTCACCGCACACCAGGACAGAGCACATACAGTACCACACCAAGCCATACTCCCACCCAGTGAAATTAAACAGGCGACCAACCGTGGAGAACTTAGCCGGCAAAACTGTATTAGGAGCAACCTGCTCTGTGGATTTATTTCTTCCTCATACTTTATTCTCAACAGACACTTCGGATAAACTTTAACCATGATGCACTTGGAAATAGATTCACATTTTGCGATCATGTATCTACCGTTTCGCTGCCAGTGCAGATATCTGCTCTGCCTCCTCCCAGCAGCTCTCCGCCGCTAGGCTGTGTCTCAGCATGAATCTGAATGAATTCCAAAAGTGTCCTCGAGGAAGCAAAATCAAGATATTTTGAGAGAAGACTTTTTAAACAAGCAAATTCGAGCCTGGAGATAAGCCAGCATATCTGATGACATGCCTTTACCAACTTCACCCAAAACTTCACGCCGTGGCAAACTAAAGGGCTGAGTCAGCAGTAGCTTCCTCACTCTCAGGGCCTTCTTTCCAGTCAAAATCTAAAACCCTAAATAAACCCTAACACCACTGACTTCAGAACTCACACACACAAAAAAGGAAACGAAAGTCTTCAACACAGAGTCTTCAACACAGAGTCTTCTCAATGAAATGCGGCATCTGTGAATCGATAGGACAAAAGGGATGATCTCACACCAGGAGGTCAGGGTACTGCAGTGTTCCCTCGGATATAGGTCTAGAAGGCACACTCCAAAATAAAACAATGAAAGAAAAACATAAGATTAAATGAGAAGAAGTAACATCTAAAGAATGATAACTTCAAAGTCTCAGAATTTACTGGGGGGAAAAATTGATTGGCATGATCTCACTCATTTGTGGAATATAATGAACAACATAAACTGATGAACAAAAACAGATCCAGAGACAGAGAAGCATCAATCAGACCTTCAAACCTCAGAG
The DNA here is from genome assembly GCF_014108235.1 of Myotis myotis. NCBI lineage: Eukaryota > Metazoa > Chordata > Mammalia > Chiroptera > Vespertilionidae > Myotis > Myotis myotis. The sequence continues at coordinate 4,127,610 of NW_023416401.1, read as the reverse complement.
GGAAGGTAGGGGAGGATGGGGGTAAGGAGGAGAGATCAACCAGACTTATATGCTAGCATATAGGCCTAACCAATGGACACAGACACCAGGGGGGTGAGGGCATGAGTGGGGGGGATGGGGGGTAATGTGGGGATAAGGACACATATGTAATAACTTAATCAATTAAAAAAAGATTAAAAAAATTGATTGGCTGTTGCTACAGAAATAATTCTAAAATTACTCACAGGACAAGCATGCCCAGCCAGGTGGAACTTTGAGGGTGGTGACTGGGGGGCCTGTCCAAGCTAGTGCACAGGCAGACCCCACTGATGGTGTGGCCGCTCCCCCTGCAAATCTCCCTGGGAACCTAGGCTCCTTCCCTCAGTCTTTACCAAGTTCCCTCTCCAAGGTCACACTCCCTCTTTTCTGCTAATCATGGGCTTCCATTCCCTCCTTTGAGAAGGCTTGATTTATTGCCCACAAAAAGACCAGATACTTGAAAACAATCACCTATTTCCTGTCCCCTTTAGTGTCTCAAAACGTGGACATCCAGGATAAACAACACAGTTTTTAAAAATGTATCTTTCTTGTTGAAAGTATTACAGATGTCCCCCTTTTCCCCTCCACTGACCCCCCCACCATACCCCTCCCACAGGTCAACCTAACTATCCTCTGTGTCCATGGGGTATGCATCTATGCATATAAATTCTTTGGTTAATCTCTCCCTGCCTCCTGCTACTCCCCTCACTCCCCCTCTTCCCTCTGAGATTCATCTGTTCCATGCTTCCATGTCTCTGGATCTATTTTGTTCTTCAGTGTATTTTGTTCATTAGATTCCATATATAAGTGTAAGCTCATACATATTTTTTGAGCTTGATTTCTAAGTTATTATCTAAGTTGTGTAAAGAATTGCAAATATTACTTATAAAATATTATAAATCTTGAATAAAAATGTTTCAGCAAACTTTTAAATGTTTCCAGTGGAATCTAAAAATGTAGCAATTAGATACATACAACATTATCCGTTTAAGAAAAAATATTGCCCTGCCGGCATGGCTCAGTGATTGAGCATCAATCAACCTATGAACCAGGAGGTCACGGTTTGATTCCTAGTCAGGGCACATGCCTGGGTTGTGGGCTCAATCCCCAGCCAATCAATGATTCTTTTTCATCACTGATGTTTCCATCTCTCTCCCTCTCCCCTCCTCTCTCAAATAAATAAAAGTATACTTTTTTTAAAAAAAGATAAAATCTCATCTTTATCAAAAGGAAGTTTTACATAATTTACTCTTTTAACCCATTTATGCATTCTAATTCTTCCATACAACACTATCTTAAAGTAATATAGTTATATTTGGAAATAGTTTGTTTTTTACTCTATCATTCTTTTTATAACAATATGCTTATGCGATGAAATGATCTCTTTGCCTATATGCTAAATGTCATTCTGGATTGAATATTATCAGTACAATATCTACTAGTATACAGCTAATCAAAACAATATATTACACAGTTTGATTATTTAGCATGAGCAATAAATATTTCTATAACTAAATCTTCTTATAAGATGTAAGAGGTACTATTAGTTTAATTATTTGAGAATGAACGTTTTTCAATGCATACATGACAAATGGCTTAGCATCAATTCTATTCCTATTTTTTTCCTTTATGTGTGTAAGCTCTGAGAAAATTTGTCCACATAAAGAAATAAATGGGAATAAAAGAAATTTTACTAAAGAAGTGTCATTTATTTGAACTGCATATAATAATCTGTGCCAAAATCATCTGATGATCTACTATGAAAAACTATTTTTAATGATTTATCAGCTGACAGATTAGATTTTTCTTCAACTTATATGCTTCCAGAGAGTTCTTAATTATCACAATCTTCCTTTTTTAAAAAAAGTTGTTCCTCATTATTTTAGTTGTAGGCATTAGGTTATGTCCCTCTTCTGCTTTTTGAGGCGTTTCTATTCCCTCTATTTTCATTAACCTTTTTTCCTTCTCATGCTTGGAATGAAAGGTCCACTCAGATCAGCTTATAAAACGCCTACTCCCTTGTACTGGCACAGACTGTTGTGTAGAAGCAAATGAGTGAAGGAATCCTGCAATAGATATGGTGAAGAAAGTGGTAATATGCTCCTATCAGATAAGTACTCTGATACAGTGCGAGTGAAGGAATCCTGCAATAGATATGGTGAAGAAAGTGGTAATATGCTTCTATCAGATAAGTACTCTGATACAGTGCGAGTGAAGGAATCCTGCAATAGATATGGTGAAGAAAGTGGTAATATGCTCCTATCAGATAAGTACTCTGATACAGTGCGAGTGAAGGAATCCTGCAATAGATATGGTGAAGAAAGTGGTAATATGCTTCTATCAGATACGTACTCTGATACAGTGCGAGTGAAGGAATCCTGCAATAGATATGGTGAAGAAAGTGGTAATATGCTTCTATCAGATACGTACTCTGATACAGTGCGAGTGAAGGAATCCTGCAATAGATATGGTGAAGAAAGTGGTAATATGCTCCTATCAGATAAGTACTCTGATACAGTGCGAGTGAAGGAATCCTGCAATAGATATGGTGAAGAAAGTGGTAATATGCTTCTATCAGATACGTACTCTGATACAGTGTGAGTGAAGGAATCCTGCAATAGATATGGTGAAGAAAGTGGTAATATGCTTCTATCAGATAAGTACTCTGATACAGTGCGAGTGAAGGAATCCTGCAATAGATATGGTGAAGAAAGTGGTACTATGCTTCTATCAGATAAGTACTCTGATACAGTGCGAGTGAAGGAATCCTGCAATAGATATGGTGAAGAAAGTGGTAATATGCTTCTATCAGATAAGTACTCTGATACAGTGCGAGTGAAGGAATCCTGCAATAGATATGGTGAAGAAAGTGGTAATATGCTTCTATCAGATAAGTACTCTGATACAGTGCGAGTGAAGGAAACCTGCAATAGATATGGTGAAGAAAGTGGTAATATGCTTCTATCAGATAAGTACTCTGATACAGTGCGAGTGAAGGAATCCTGCAATAGATATGGTGAAGAAAGTGGTAATATGCTTCTATCAGATAAGTACTCTGATACAGTGCGAGTGAAGGAATCCTGCAATAGATATGGTGAAGAAAGTGGTAATATGCTTCTATCAGATAAGTACTCTGATACAGTGCGAGTGAAGGAATCCTGCAATAGATATGGTGAAGAAAGTGGTAATATGCTTCTATCAGATAAGTACTCTGATACAGTGCGAGTGAAGGAATCCTGCAATAGATATGGTGAAGAAAGTGGTAATATGCTTCTATCAGATAAGTACTCTGATACAGTGCGAGTGAAGGAATCCTGCAATAGATATGGTGAAGAAAGTGGTAATATGCTCCTATCAGATAAGTACTCTGATACAGTGCGAGTGAAGGAATCCTGCAATAGATATGGTGAAGAAAGTGATAATATGCTTCTATCAGATAAGTACTCTGATACAGTGCGAGTGAAGGAATCCTGCAATAGATATGGTGAAGAAAGTGGTAATATGCTTCTATCAGATAAGTACTCTGATACAGTGCGAGTGAAGGAATCCTGCAATAGATATGGTGAAGAAAGTGGTAATATGCTTCTATCAGATAAGTACTCTGATACAGTGCGAGTGAAGGAATCCTGCAATAGATATGGTGAAGAAAGTGATAATATGCTTCTATCAGATAAGTACTCTGATACAGTGCGAGTGAAGGAATCCTGCAATAGATATGGTGAAGAAAGTGGTAATATGCTTCTATCAGATAAGTACTCTGATACAGTGCGAGTGAAGGAATCCTGCAATAGATATGGTGAAGAAAGTGGTAATATGCTTCTATCAGATAAGTACTCTGATACAGTGCGAGTGAAGGAATCCTGCAATAGATATGGTGAAGAAAGTGGTAATATGCTTCTATCAGATAAGTACTCTGATACAGTGCGAGTGAAGGAATCCTGCAATAGATATGGTGAAGAAAGTGGTAATATGCTTCTATCAGATAAGTACTCTGATACAGTGCGAGTGAAGGAATCCTGCAATAGATATGGTGAAGAAAGTGATAATATGCTTCTATCAGATAAGTACTCTGATACAGTGAGAGTGAAGGAATCCTGCAATAGATATGGTGAAGAAAGTGGTAATATGCTTCTATCAGATAAGTACTCTGATACAGTGCGAGTGAAGGAATCCTGCAATAGATATGGTGAAGAAAGTGGTAATATGCTTCTATCAGATAAGTACTCTGATACAGTGCGAGTGAAGGAATCCTGCAATAGATATGGTGAAGAAAGTGGTAATATGCTTCTATCAGATAAGTACTCTGATACAGTGCGAGTGAAGGAATCCTGCAATAGATATGGTGAAGAAAGTAATAATATGCTTCTATCAGATAAGTACTCTGATACAGTGCGAGTGAAGGAATCCTGCAATAGATATGGTGAAGAAAGTGGTAATATGCTTCTATCAGATAAGTACTCTGATACAGTGCGAGTGAAGGAATCCTGCAATAGATATGGTGAAGAAAGTGGTAATATGCTTCTATCAGATAAGTACTCTGATACAGTGCGAGTGAAGGAATCCTGCAATAGATATGGTGAAGAAAGTGGTAATATGCTTCTATCAGATAAGTACTCTGATACAGTGCGAGTGAAGGAATCCTGCAATAGATATGGTGAAGAAAGTGGTAATATGCTTCTATCAGATAAGTACTCTGATACAGTGCGAGTGAAGGAATCCTGCAATAGATATGGTGAAGAAAGTGGTAATATGCTTCTATCAGATAAGTACTCTGATACAGTGCGAGTGAAGGAATCCTGCAATAGATATGGTGAAGAAAGTGGTAATATGCTCCTATCAGATAAGTACTCTGATACAGTGCGAGTGAAGGAATCCTGCAATAGATATGGTGAAGAAAGTGGTAATATGCTTCTATCAGATAAGTACTCTGATACAGTGCGAGTGAAGGAATCCTGCAATAGATATGGTGAAGAAAGTGGTAATATGCTTCTATCAGATAAGTACTCTGATACAGTGCGAGTGAAGGAATCCTGCAATAGATATGGTGAAGAAAGTGGTAATATGCTTCTATCAGATAAGTACTCTGATACAGTGCGAGTGAAGGAATCCTGCAATAGATATGGTGAAGAAAGTGGTAATATGCTTCTATCAGATAAGTACTCTGATACAGTGCGAGTGAAGGAATCCTGCAATAGATATGGTGAAGAAAGTGGTAATATGCTTCTATCAGATAAGTACTCTGATACAGTGCGAGTGAAGGAATCCTGCAATAGATATAGTGAAGAAAGTGGTAATATGCTTCTATCAAATAAGTACTCTGATACAGTGCGAGTGAAGGAATCCTGCAATAGATATGGTGAAGAAAGTGGTAATATGCTTCTATCAGATAAGTACTCTGATACAGTGCGAGTGAAGGAATCCTGCAATAGATATGGTGAAGAAAGTGGTAATATGCTTCTATCAGATAAGTACTCTGATACAGTGCGAGTGAAGGAATCCTGCAATAGATATGGTGAAGAAAGTGGTAATATGCTCCTATCAGATAAGTACTCTGATACAGTGCGAGTGAAGGAATCCTGCAATAGATATGGTGAAGAAAGTGGTAATATGCTTCTATCAGATAAGTACTCTGATACAGTGCGAGTGAAGGAATCCTGCAATAGATATGGTGAAGAAAGTGGTAATATGCTTCTATCAGATAAGTACTCTGATACAGTGCGAGTGAAGGAATCCTGCAATAGATATGGTGAAGAAAGTGGTAATATGCTCCTATCAGATAAGTACTCTGATACAGTGAGAGTGAAGGAATCCTGCAATAGATATGGTGAAGAAAGTGGTAATATGCTTCTATCAGATAAGTACTCTGATACAGTGCGAGTGAAGGAATCCTGCAATAGATATGGTGAAGAAAGTGGTAATATGCTTCTATCAGATAAGTACTCTGATACAGTGCGAGTGAAGGAATCCTGCAATAGATATGGTGAAGAAAGTGGTAATATGCTTCTATCAGATAAGTACTCTGATACAGTGCGAGTGAAGGAATCCTGCAATAGATATGGTGAAGAAAGTGGTAATATGCTTCTATCAGATAAGTACTCTGATACAGTGCGAGTGAAGGAATCCTGCAATAGATATGGTGAAGAAAGTGGTAATATGCTCCTATCAGATTAGTACTCTGATACAGTGCGAGTGAAGGAATCCTGCAATAGATATGGTGAAGAAAGTGGTAATATGCTTCTATCAAATAAGTACTCTGATACAGTGCGAGTGAAGGAATCCTGCAATAGATATGGTGAAGAAAGTGGTAATATGCTTCTATCAGATAAGTACTCTGATACAGTGCGAGTGAAGGAATCCTGCAATAGATATGGTGAAGAAAGTGGTAATATGCTTCTATCATATAAGTACTCTGATACAGTGCGAGTGAAGGAATCCTGCAATAGATATGGTGAAGAAAGTGGTAATATGCTCCTATCAGATAAGTACTCTGATACAGTGCGAGTGAAGGAATCCTGCAATAGATATGGTGAAGAAAGTGGTAATATGCTTCTATCAAATAAGTACTCTGATACAGTGCGAGTGAAGGAATCCTGCAATAGATATGGTGAAGAAAGTGGTAATATGCTTCTATCAGATAAGTACTCTGATACAGTGCGAGTGAAGGAATCCTGCAATAGATATGGTGAAGAAAGTGGTAATATGCTTCTATCAACTAAGTACTCTGATACAGTGCGAGTGAAGGAATCCTGCAATAGATATGGTGAAGAAAGTGGTAATATGCTTCTATCATATAAGTACTCTGATACAGTGCGAGTGAAGGAATCCTGCAATAGATATGGTGAAGAAAGTGGTACTATGCTTCTATCAGATAAGTACTCTGATACAGTGCGAGTGAAGGAATCCTGCAATAGATATGGTGAAGAAAGTGGTAATATGCTTCTATCATATAAGTACTCTGATACAGTGCGAGTGAAGGAATCCTGCAATAGATATGGTGAAGAAAGTGGTAATATGCTTCTATCAGATAAGTACTTTGATACAGTGTGAGTGAAGGAATCCTGCAATAGATATGGTGAAGAAAGTGGTAATATGCTTCTATCAGATAAGTACTTTGATACAGTGCGAGTGAAGGAATCCTGCAATAGATATGGCGAAGAAAGTGGTAATATGCTTCTATCAGATAAGTACTCTGATACAGTGCGAGTGAAGGAATCCTGCAATAGATATGGTGAAGAAAGTGGTAATATGCTTCTATCAGATAAGTACTCTGATACAGTGCGAGTGAAGGAATCCTGCAATAGATATGGTGAAGAAAGTGGTAATATGCTTCTATCAACTAAGTACTCTGATACAGTGCGAGTGAAGGAATCCTGCAATAGATATGGTGAAGAAAGTGGTAATATGCTTCTATCAGATAAGTACTCTGATACAGAGCGAGTGAAGGAATCCTGCAATAGATATGGTGAAGAAAGTGGTAATATGCTTCTATCAGATAAGTACTCTGATACAGTGCGAGTGAAGGAATCCTGCAATAGATATGGTGAAGAAAGTGGTAATATGCTTCTATCAGATAAGTACTCTGATACAGTGCGAGTGAAGGAATCCTGCAATAGATATGGCGAAGAAAGTGGTAATATGCTTCTATCAGATAAGTACTCTGATACAGTGCGAGTGAAGGAAACCTGCAATAGATATGGTGAAGAAAGTGGTAATATGCTTCTATCAGATAAGTACTCTGATACAGTGCGAGTGAAGGAATCCTGCAATAGATATGGTGAAGAAAGTGGTAATATGCTTCTATCAGATAAGTACTTTGATACAGTGCGAGTGAAGGAATCCTGCAATAGATATGGCAAAGAAAGTGGTAATATGCTTCTATCAGATAAGTACTCTGATACAGTGCGAGTGAAGGAATCCTGCAATAGATATGGTGAAGAAAGTGATAATATGCTTCTATCAGATAAGTACTCTGATACAGTGAGAGTGAAGGAATCCTGCAATAGATATGGTGAAGAAAGTGGTAATATGCTTCTATCATATAAGTACTCTGATACAGTGCGAGTGAAGGAATCCTGCAATAGATATGGTGAAGAAAGTGGTAATATGCTCCTATCAGATAAGTACTCTGATACAGTGCGAGTGAAGGAATCCTGCAATAGATATGGTGAAGAAAGTGGTAATATGCTTCTATCAAATAAGTACTCTGATACAGTGCGAGTGAAGGAATCCTGCAATAGATATGTTGAAGAAAGTGGTAATATGCTTCTATCAGATAAGTACTCTGATACAGTGCGAGTGAAGGAATCCTGCAATAGATATGGTGAAGAAAGTGGTAATATGCTTCTATCAACTAAGTACTCTGATACAGTGCGAGTGAAGGAATCCTGCAATAGATATGGTGAAGAAAGTGGTAATATGCTTCTATCAGATAAGTACTCTGATACAGTGCGAGTGAAGGAATCCTGCAATAGATATGGTGAAGAAAGTGGTAATATGCTCCTATCAGATAAGTACTCTGATACAGTGCGAGTGAAGGAATCCTGCAATAGATATGGCGAAGAAAGTGGTAATATGCTCCTATCAGATAAGTACTCTGATACAGTGCGAGTGAAGGAATCCTGCAATAGATATGGTGAAGAAAGTGGTAATATGCTTCTATCAGATAAGTACTCTGATACAGTGCGAGTGAAGGAATCCTGCAATAGATATGGTGAAGAAAGTGGTAATATGCTTCTATCAGATAAGTACTTTGATATAGTGCGTATTCCTCCCCTAAGGCTGCCATGCAAACTACTGCAAACCGAGTGGCTTACAACAGAAATTCATGCTCTCACAGTTCTAGAGGCCAGGAATCCAATTTGGGGTACTTAGCAGCAGGACTGTGCTCCCTCTGAGGGCACCGTGGGCGAGTTCTGTCTTGCCTCTTCCAGCTTCTGATGGCTCCAGGCACAGCTTGGCCTGTGGATGTCTAACTCCAATCTGCCTGCACATTCTCATGGCTCTTCCTCAAGTCTGTCTTCCCTTTGGTCTCCTATTAAAACACTTGTCACTGGATGTAAGTCCCAATGGGATGGTCCAGGACAATTCAATTCTGAATTCTTTAATTACAGCTGCAAAGATCCTTTTTGTCACATTTGCAGCTTTTGGGGGTTAGAATATAGACCTTGTTTTTTTAAGAACCACCATTCAACCTATTAGAGTGACTAAGGCTAAAGTCCCTTGGGTGCCTCTTAATATCTGCCACGCAGGCCTGGCTAAGCTGGTTATTTTTAAGAAACAACAGACAGGAAGACCCTTTGACCTAGCTTTCCCCTAACTGCCTAAAAGAGTTTAGATAGAGGCCTGCTTCAGGAAGGGAGATGGCATCATAGGTAACCGCAGTGTGATGCGAACAAGCGTGTGACAGAAAGGGAGGGACCTAGCGAGGCCCCTTTGTTCAAAGCCCTCGCTGTGTCCCATTGTTACAGATGGCCCACCAAACACCACATTTCTATGTCCAAGTGGATCGCTGTCCTGCGCACTGAAGTCCCAAACCACAGCTCCCCACCTCCCTTCTTCCTAGCTGAAGATGGCATGTGAACCTTCACTGCCCCCCTGTGCTCAGACCCCAATATTCTCATGGAACCCCCATATGTATGCAGGTATCAAATTTGGTTATTTTCTCCTGTTAATCTGTCTCATGTTAATTTGATTATTAGTTCAGCCAGAAGAACATAGAAAAGTAGAAGGAAAACTTATTTTTCTGCCCCCACACCTTCAGCATCCTGCCATTAGAAACATCACATTGGATCGTCATGTGGGCCCATTCAAATTTCCGCTTCACATGTGTAGAGCGCCTGGGAAAGGCCCCTGAGCTGGTTGTCATCTGCACCCAGGGGTGCCCGCAGAGCCACGCCCCGGAAACGTGCCCTGCCAGAGCAGGAGTGTTGTCAGCCTGACCTTCAGCTCAGGCGCCGGGGTGTGAGTTTCATTATCTAAATCCAGCAAAGCGCCAGGAACAAACACGATTATCCGGGCCCACCCAGAAGTGACGATTACAAAGAAGCCACAAGAATGCACATAATCTCCTTTGTCTTGGGCTTTAGTAAAACGTCCTGGTATGTTGCTGTATAAAATAAACATGCTGCATCGGTTCTGGGTCACTGTCTCTCCATCAGAGGACAGCTGTCCCACCCGGCCCCAGGTTTTTCCTTCTGTCTCTGTGTCTGTCTCTTTCTTTCATTTTCTCAATCCCCAGCCACCCCTTCTCAGGAACTGGACTGCTCTCTAGCTGCCCTGGATGTGGAAAATAGAGAAATATTTATACATATGTACATACTGAGGAGAGGTGACTTGGACATGGAGGATGCATATACTGAAGTCACAGAGGTTCTTCTGGCTCACTCTACAGAAAGTATGAAAATCTACATTTTTACCAACAGTGCATGGAGTTTTCTCTATCTCCAATTACTCTTAAAATTATCCAAATGTAAGTTTTTCTAGAGCAGTGGTTCTCAACCTTCCTAATGCTGCGACCCTTTAATACAGTTTTTCATGTTGTGGTGACCCCCAATTTCATTGTTACAAATTAAACATAATTAAAGCATAGTGATTAATCACAAAAACAATATGTAATTATATATGTGTTTTCTGATGGTCTTAGGCGACCCCTGTGAAAGGGTCACTCGACCCACAAAGGGGTCTCGACCAACAGGTTGAGAACCGCTGTTCTAGAGTATCATCTTTATATGATTTGTCCTTTTAATGATTAGTCATGAGTTTGAGATTCTCTTCATATTGTAATTAACTTTGGGTTCTATTCTCTTATAAACTGTTCATATATTTTCTCCATTTTTTTCTATCAGATGTTTGTTTTAGTTCTTCAATTTTCATGATTTTTTTTTATATTCTAGATCTACACAATCCAATTGTGTAGACCCCAGTAACAGATGGCTGTATAGATTTAAATTTAAATTATTTAAAATAAATTTAAAAGTTTCTTCCTCAGTTGCACTAGTAACATTTTCAGTGCACAATAACAGCATGTCCATCATCAAGAAAGATTTGTTGGTTTTTAATTCTTTTTCAGTTTTCAAAGTACTTAAAAAAAAACAACAAATATTCTGGCAGACAAGTGAAAGTGTACTATGGACCATCCCTGCTGTCATCTGTCTGTCACCCTTCCTCTCACTCAGGGACCAAGCATTTATAAGAAAAGACAAACTGTTTAAGGAACTGAAGACTGAGCTTCAATACATTATGGTCAGAGAACAGTTCTTAACAAGCTGTTTATATATCACTTTGGTTGTTTTTATTGTTTATTTGTTTCAAGTAAACCATTTTTTATGCACCTAAAACTAGTAATATGTCAACCGTAATTAAAAAAATAAATTTACAAAGTGATCATCCTAATAAGTCTAGTACCCATCTGACCCCACATACAGTTATTACAATATTATTGACTATACTAGAGGTCCAGTGCACAACATTTGTGCACTGGGGGGTAGAAGGGTTGTCCTTCAGTCCTGCCTGTGCCCTCTCGCAGTCCAGGACCCCTTGGGGGATGTCCGCCTGTCAGCTAAGGATCCCCCAAGGGGTCCTTAATGCTGCTGTGGAGGCAGGAGAGGCTCCCACCCCTACTGCTATGCTTCCCAGCTGTGAGCCAGGCTTCTGGCTGAGCGGTGCTACCCCTGTGGGAGTGCACTGACCACCAGGGGGCAGCTCCTGCACTGAGCATCTGCCCCCTGATGGTCAGTGTGTGTCATAGCGACCAGTCATTTCGCATTTCAGTCTATTTGCATATTAGCCTTTTATTATATAGGACTAGAGACCCAGTGCACGAAAATTCGTGCACTCAGGGGGTCCCTCAGCCTGGCCTGCACCCTCTCGCAGTCTGGGACCCCTTGGAGGATGTCCACCTGCCTGCTGAGTCCCGCTCCCTGGAGGACTGGGCCTAAGCTGGCAGTCAGACATCCCTCTGGCAGCCCAGGAGCCTGCTGTGGCTGAGCGGAGCTCCCCCTGTGGGAGCACACTGGCCACCAGGGGGCAGCTCCTGCATTGAGCATCTGCCCCGGGTGGTCAGTGTGCGTCATAGCGACTGGTCATTCCGCCGTTAGGGTCAATTTGCATATTACCCTTTTATTATATAGGATTCCCCATGACTAATATCCCTATCACTTTTTTTGAATCTGCTAATTTGTTCTTCTTAAAATATTCACCTTCAGAAAAAGTTTTAAAATGTTAAATATCTCCCTCCATTCTCCCAGCTCTATAGGAATATTGTCTTTAGTATATTTTTTGGAATTGAAATACCAATATAAATTTTAATGAAAGCAAAACAAAAAAAAGTTTCATTAATAAAATGCCCTACAGTACAGAGCACCAAAAGTTCCAATCAGATGGATATTTTCATATAAAAAATGTGATGAGAAAATTTAAAATCTGTCTATTGTATTTATGTTTTTACTACTTTACTGCTTGAAAAATCTGTGTCTCAGTCTGTCAGTTTTGCTACTTCCTTTGATGATATATAACAAAAAGGGTTTTGCAGACAGTTGAATTTTATGTTTAGGTCTCAGAATGCAAACCCTGATGTTGATTTAGGGCATATCTATAGTGTTTTGAGAGCACCCTGGTAGATGACAAGATTTGCAGCTTTGAAGAAACGAGGGATCTGATTAATTCTAGGGTCTAATAAAATTGACATTTGAGGGTCTGTATCTGAGACAATGTTCATCAGAGCAATGTGTAAATCCCCACAGCAACTGTACAAATTACAACTCACTGAGCCAGAAAAACTTGGTGAGAAAAATTATGAGTCATGACTGGAAGTAGATCCTTCAGCACTGAAATCGAAGCTTGTTTTAAGCCTGAGCTTTATATGTCTTGCTTTTACTTTTGTTTTACTGTTTCCCCTCCTTCTTCCGACTTTTCTGTCATAGGCAATGGCAGAATCACATCTGATGGAGGCAAACGCCTCACTGCGGCTGGAGGAAACCTTGGCGAGGGGAACCTCCAGAGGTGGGAGAAAGGGAAGATGTTTGTCCTTGTCTCTGTAGCTCCATAGTTGGCTCTCTCAGCTGCCAAAAAATAGAGAAGCCTCCCCCACTGCCCTCAGGCAAAGCCTGCTAATAATGAAGCAGATCACAGCATGAGTTTTATTTATCCTTTATTTCATTTCCCAGTGCTGCTTTCACCCATACTATTGCCTGTCCTTCTGCCTAAAGTAGGGAGTTTTAAAATATTTTGGCCATATGACCCCTGAGATGCTGTGAAATATCACATTTGACAAAGGGAAAAAAATGGCAGGTTTCCCACACCACACCACAGCACGTCTTCTGTAGACACATTCTCAGGCCCACTCTGGTACGCCAGAACCTCTTTTACGTACATTAATAACTTTCCTCGGCCTAATTTGGAACAGTGGAGAACAAGATTCTTCTTAATTTAGCAAAGTAATCCAGTAAATTAGTAACTCAATTACTGCACCAGTAATAAATCTCAAAAAGGGACTTACTGCACGATGTAATGTTTCAAAATAAAACTTTAGCAAAGTCACCTTACCCATTGTATAATATGAGGTGTCCTCCAAATGCATATACACACTTTGAATAATTATAAAGGCAGTGTTTATTAATATACATTTCATCTTCAAAATGAGTTGTCAGCTGTTAAAGTATGTATACTTTTTGGGGGGACACCCTGAATATCTCCCACACTGATAACAGTAGGGGGTACCTTGCAAAAGTAATAGGAGCCCCTGCATAACTTGCTTAAGAACAGCCCAGCTCGATGGACTCCATCTACGCCTCACAAGAGAGAAAATCATGGCGTGTCGGTGTCGGTGGGTTCTCATGTACCATTCAAGAAATGTCCCTGTACTTTCAGAAATTTGGAGAATCTTAGGTATTGGTTGCTGGAAGCCAATTCCAGCATGTCATAATTGCAAGAGTTTCATCAAAAGGTTGATGGAACTTGGGGACTCAACAAGGGCTGAGTCACATATGTTGTCACCTGTTGCGAATGGCTGAGGGCATTTCCCAAAACCTGAAAAGGGATGATTGCTTGCTGCCAGACAGCTCAGGGCATCTTAATCTACATGTTATTGCCTCCTACTGGCCAAACACCTGAACAGCCGTAGGCTAATTCTTCCAATCTGACAATGGACTCTGTATAGATAGGAAACCCTGACTCTTTGAAGTGTATATCTCTGCCTCACCTCAGGACAATTTGTGTAAATAAAAAGCATGGGGTCCTGAGACAAAGAGATCTTAGTTCCTTTTAGCTAAGCTCCTCTGACCCCCATATGCCTTTCAAAATTATGCTTTGTCTCTGGACTCTTTAGGTTACACACAGCCTTCTGCAGATTGCTGAACCCTTCTTAATGCTGGAACAAGAACCCCAGCATTAATTGGTGAGGCAACTGAATTAGATTATTAAGAAGGCAAATGTTTTGTTAGCCTGTTTTAATGCTTTGCTTTAGTCTTCATGAAAATGGTTAGGCATAGGGGTAAGAATAATACCTTGGCAGACTAAATATCAAGTATTCCTTTTTCTTATACACTGAGGTTACACCGTTGTAAATTCACAAAATGCTTTGCAGTGTGTGGGGCTGAATTGGCTGTGCTGAATACCTAGAAGTGACCAGAGAGCCTGTATGTAATGCAGAGGATAAACAGAGGGGAACAGGAAATGGCACTTATTTCTTATAAATTTTGATGAAAAACGTTGCCATGTTAGTGGCAGAAAGGGCTGGGGTTTTTAAATGACAATTTTATTAGATCTATATTCTTTATTTACATGTTAATTTCCCAAGTCCAACAGCCTTCTTTCACCAGGAATAGAGCCTAGCTGTAGTCCCCTCTCTGATTTTATTTTATACTTTTATGGGGGGAGCGGGGCAGTGGTGCTGAAAGTCTGAAAAGTAGGTGTTGCTAATGATTTTAATTTTGGAAAATGACTAAGCTTCACATAAAGTGAGAACATTAAATTCTAAGTATAGTCTTTTCAACAATATTTCCATATGTTAGAAAATCTAGGGTGTATCTAATAAAAACAAGAAGTTTCAAGCGTGCTGCATTTACAACTACCTTTGTATCTGTTTAAGTGATTAGACATTTCACTCTAAAATTTAGTAACAGACATTTATGATTTCATTAAAATTTTAACACAATTTAACTTTGCATATTTTTAAAAAAATGAAATACATACTTTTAGCATAGATACTCATCCTAAATATGTAGGTGAAATGCAAGATATGCATTTTTACACATGAAGTTTTATTTGTAATTTTATGTTCCCCGAGTTTTATTCTTTTCCTGTTATCAGTATTGCCATGAAATTATTTAAAATGCAAACTATAATAAAATCTTATGAGAACTGATAGAATATAAAACATGAAACTTATAAGTATATATTATATATGAGTTATAATTATTCAAAATTCAAATATAATTTGTGATAATTTTGAGTTTTTCTAAACAAAGAGGCAAAATGTTAAATGGAACATTATTTCTGTAGAATTCTAATTTGCTTTTATAAAAAAAACAATTATCAGTGATGAAATGTTATCACCTTTTTTCAGTTTTAATAAGCATTCAGATGGAACAACAAAAACAGTTTATTAACTTAAAGGCAGAGAGTTCTCAGCTTTAATTAAGACTAGTTTTTAAAGGATATAAAGTTCTCAGGTTAAATGCAAACAGATGGAGTTTTACCTATTCTATTTAATAACAGAAAATTATACGGTATCTTATAAATGAAATTGACCAGTATATTCACTTGGTGGTGGGGAGGAGAAAGCATTATTAAATGACATATTAGGAAATTTAAGGGCAAAATATAATGACTGCTTGGCATCTTCTTGAATATGTTTTAGCCACATCAGTAAGAAGGTAACAGAAAACAAAGTAACAAATAGTTATTTTAAAGTGTATAGAAATACACTACTTTCTCATATAAAGCATGATCAAAATCCAATTACATCCAATTAAGGATTAGAAATTTCCCAATAATGATGCTGCAGGAAGTAAAAACACACAGCAAGTGCCCAGGGAGCAGGGGTTAAGCTGTGCCACATCCTCTAATCAGAGAAAAGGTCGCAGACTGATGTTACCAAAATGTGATTCGGCGCAGGACCCGTGTGCCAGCAGCCAATGTTCTCTTGGCTTCGGCATTTCACCGGGAACCTGTCACGCTCCAGAGGCCTCACGTCTGAGGGTGAAGCCCTGCTACATCCTCTCCTGGGCACAAAGACAGCAGGAGACTAGGGAGGATTTGCAGGGCAAAACAGACGAGGATTGTAATTCCTACAGCCGAGGACTCGGAAGGCAGGTGGGAAAAAAACAGCTGCGACAGAAAGCTAAAGGACTGCCATGGTGGCCAAAGCCTACAGGACAGACACAACTGGCCCTGGGATGCTGCGGCTCTTCACAGCCTTCCAATCTAGTCAAGAACAATCTAGTCAAATTAGCATCCATCCACACAGGCCTCACATAAAATTGCTGCAGGTGTTGTAGAACAGGATGGTACAAAAGTAATCGGATTTAACACAGCAAAAGCAAAAGCAATGAGCACAACAATAATAAATAAACATGTATGCCAATGCCAAAGGAGGGTTAAGTTACATAGCCCCCGTTTCATGTGATTTTTCTCAGAAAGAAGAGCAGAAAGAGCTGCACTTCTTCCAGACGTTTACCTGCCTCATTTAAGTAGTGGGGACAGATGGCATTTATTATCCTTTACTACCAGCCAGGCAAAATGCTGCTTTACGTGCATTATCTCTTTTTTAATCTCCATTATCACAACCACCCCAGGACACAGATATTATAATTCCCATTCCATAAGTGAGCAAACTCAGTCTTAATAAACAATTTGCTCGTGGTCACAGCTCACGGTATGTAACACAAGGTCCTGTTCTGTAACCACCGCCCATGCTGGTCCCGGCTGAGTTTGATGCCGATTATTTTATAGACACGCTTTGCCCTGATTACAATTTCCTGCCACTTATGCTTTGAGCTTCTCCCTCTCTTTTCTCCATAGGTTTTCTTTCATGACTACCCTATTCCATCCCACTATACATTCTTCCCTTTTTTCGTAAAGCTGCTCTTTATTTCCCACTCTAGTATCTCTAACATTTATACCCGCTCTTGCCAAGAAACACACGCCCCTCATATTACCTGGTCTACTTTGCATTTTCTGACCATGAAGATGTTTACTACTAGGCTTCTCCTTCTTGTCAAACAAACGACAAAGCCACGGGCAGGCTGTAGAAAATAGGACAGTTAAGGACCAGGCTACCAGGTTCGGCAACTAATAGTACAAGCTTTGGAAACAGGAAAAAGAAGGCAGAGGAATATATACTCTTAAATAAATTATTTTTAAAAATCAAAATTCTATGATTGGAGGAAAGAAATGTCTAGATTGAAAGGTCCCGAGAGTTCTGGGCGTTAGGTGGAGAGAGAAAGAGGACACCAAGGCACACTAGAGTACATTTTAGAGCGCTACGGAGAAAGCAGAGGTTCAAAATGCTTTGTCAATGAAAAACTGCCCCCGACTCTTGATAGAAACTGCACGGCAAACCTGATTCAGGGTTACTGTCATGGAGGTGGAGAGCTTAGAGAAGAGGGAGTGACTTCAACTCCACGGAAACGGCATGCCGGAAGGAGGCTCCTGGAAGGTGGGGCTCTGGGAAGAACTGGAGGAGTCTGGGGGGGGGGGGTCACATGTGTGATTAGGCATCTGGGTTTGCTGGTTGGCACTTACAAAAGGGCTCCCGCCTCCCCAAAGAGACTGAGATACATGCATGGGACGGCTCCCAGGTCCTTGAGAAACACATTTCTGGGCTCCACAAGGTTTACCTCTCAAAGGGGCAGAGAAAGAATCCCTAATTGCAAGTTTTCTAAAGCAAATGCTCTAAGGAACGGGAGATTAGAAGCCTGTAGTCAAGAATATCCTCATCTAAAAGTTAGTCAAGCTGAGTGGAAAATTCAGGTCCTCTTGGTTAACTTACAAAATGGAAACTAGTTAGATTCTCATGTTTGGGTATTCAAATGATTGGGGATTTCCAGTGAGAGCTAGAAGACAATGATGCAATGAATTAATTCTGGGAACAAATTTATTTCTAACCTTAGATTATATACTGACAGAGCCATGATATCAATCAAGTGTGACAGAAAATAAAGAAATGTCAGACATGTAATATTTCAATGAAGCTTGCCATCTATAGGAATTAATTAGTAAATGTGATCCACAAACATAAAAGAAAAAACAGGTAAAGCATAAGGCACAGAATCCAGAAATTAATAGATGTAACACACACACACACACACACACACACACACACACACACACAGCACAATATAATTACCAGTGAACTAACAAGGGGAAAAAGGCACCAGAAAAATATGTTTCTGAGTAGAAAATAGACAATATCTGAAATATGAGATTTTCAACTTTGTTGGAGAGTTTGGGAAGTAACTGATTTGCAAGTGATCCTTGGGAAGCAAAAAATGATGCAATTCAGAACACAAACTCCAAAGAATACTAAAATATATTTTAAATAGAAACTATATCTTAACATACAACATGGCTCTACTGTGATATTACATTGTAAACACTAAATATTGATTTATCAAAACTGTGATAATGAAGGTCATGAAGAGAAATCTCTTAGTTTCCCTTCTAGGAAGTCAATTGATTTCTAGTGAAACAATTTTTAGAATATAGTACTGTTAGCTGCTAAATGACACCAGAATGTTAACAGCAATTAGACCTCAGTTCAGCAACTTCTGTACCTGAGTCCTGGCTAAGCAAGAATTCAGAGCCAAGACTTGAGTAAAAGCAAAAGTTTATTTAGAAAATCACAGATAGAAGTGAACCATGAAAGAAGTGAGCCAGCTGGGCTGTGTGGGCTCAGGAAACAAGTACAAATAAAAAAGAAGGGCCCTAGGAACTTAGGAGATAGCAAGCAAGGATATATGTGCTGGCGGGGAAGAGAGGGGAGAAGTAAGGGGCAAGTCTTGGGCATGCTTCAGGGTTCTGAGGGTTTTTATCCCCTCTCTAAAGGCAAGGATCTTAGGGGCGGTCCCACGGGAGGATGTCAATGGGATATCTATCAGCTTTCCAGGTGTGTCCTTTCAGTCATGGTCTCTACTGATCGCTTGGTGTCATGGGGATCGGGGGTCATTAGTCACTGCATCAGGTTCTGATACAGGCCTGGTGTGGCCCTGCCTGGCCCTACTGCTTTTCTAGGCCTGGAGCTGAGACACAACTGAGTCCTAGATGTTATCTCTGGTTTGACCCGAATGCTTTAGGATTCCTAAGATTATTCATTGTCTTGAGGGCTTAACGCTTAAGAGAGTGGTTGTGTAAGAGTTTATATGGGAGTAGGATGAAGCTATTCTCCAGCCCCCTTGTTCCTCCTCTAAGGGGGTGTACTTTATGGCTAGCAGCATGCTAGGGTAGGATATGTCAGGGGAGGGTCTGAACTGAATGATCATCAATATGAAAGGGCAGGGGGTCTAAACTGCATGACCCGAGATATGATAGGGGAGTAAAGATCACACTGGAGTCGAGGTCTTTGTTTTCCCAGTTTTGCCTGTTTCTAGGCACCCAGGGCTTTCTGCTGTTGCTAGGCATGCAGGGATTTCTGTCCCGGTGACCTTTTATACTTGGCCCACTGTCCTTGCTCTGCTCATGCCTGTCTAACTGCCTCCTACAGTGCAATGAGATGAACACAATTGCCTATGGATTTAAAAACTGAGAATGAGAAAAACAGGACATAAACTTGTTACCTTAAAATAAAAACAATATATTTTATTACTACTACTACTACTAATATTTTAGTAGTAGTATAAACTTTATAATAGCACTTGTCTTTAAAAAAATAAAATAGTATGTACTGTATACATTTTTAAATAAGAAATCTAAAGTTCTATCTTAAACACATAAGCATACAGTTATGCAAATTTGTACCCATAAAGATGCTCTTTGAAGCCTGGATTTAATAGTGAAAAGGAAAATTTAAATGCCCAACAAGATGGCATTGGTGAAAACCTAATTATATATAATGGGATATGATGAAGCTATTAAAATAACATTGTAGAAGACTATTTAATGGTATGAATGTTTATTATATATTGTTAAGTGAATACAAAACATATTATAAAAGTGTGATTTCAATAGCAGTTAACATTTGTTGATTCCTTTTTATGTGCTAGACACTGTATTAAGTGCTATAAATGCATTTTCTCATTTCCTCTCCATAATAGCCCCATAAAAGAGATAACGTTGATGAGGTTAAGTGACTTTACTTATTTAATATTTATTGATTGGTTTTAAAAGAAGATACTAAGGGGGGGAGGGAGAGAGAGATAAAGAAACATTGATTTGTCGTTCCAATTATTTATGTTTTAATTAGTTGATTCTTGTATGTGCCCTGACCATCGATGGAACCCGAAACCTTGGTCTATCAGGAAAATGTTGTAACCCACTTAGCTATCCCGCTAGGGCAAAGTTAAGTGAATTTAAACAAAGTTATAAAATATGTGCAATAACGGTTCTTTCTAAGTTTTAAAAATAAATAACATTGAAATATATAAGCATATGTGTGTGTGTGCTTGTGTACACACACATATACAGTGTCAGCAGTTATCTCTGATGGTAGAGTGATATTTTCTGGTTTTGGCTTCCCTGAGAGATTTTACTGGCTAATGACACACTTAGGGCTTCCTTGTCCCCTGGTTCTGCTCCACCAGGCTGGACTTGCCATGACTGCTTGCCTGAGCTCCAGGTTGATAGAACAGCAACTCAAAATCAGGTTCCCCTCCAGAGCCCTCGGCCCCACATTGCCTACACAGGCATGGATGTGCTTAAGTTCACTTTAATTAATATGTTATTAAGATATAGGAATACATTAATATTTTCAAATCCATTACCCCCATTTCACATGTAGGGATGATGTTACTACTAATTAGAAATGTACCCTAAGATGCCTATGATATTAAAATGAGTAACTCAATTGGAGTTTGAAAGATACAAGCACAACTAACATGCTGATTGATGGGAAATATGTCCAACTTCCATGTTTTCTTGGCTATATAAATCTTTCCTATATCATCTTCCCTACAAGAAGTGTTTAAATGTAACTCGCTAAATATGTTTTTTGGTTTTTTTTTAAAAAATGTGAATACAAAGATGAACGCACAAGGTCCTTTGAAAGTGTAATTTCCAAGGTATCCAGGGAGATTTCCTTCTTTCTAGCTGTAATTATTGCTTTGAAATTTGAGATAACAGATCATTAGATTTCTACTTTATATTCCTGAATTCACACTTACGTGGGACTAAGTCAGTTACTTCCCAAAGAGCTGCATAACAATATTTTCACCAGGTGTACAAATCTTACTCTCTCCCTGTCATTCTTTGGCTAGTCTTTCGATGTTCATTGCTACACTCATCATTACTACAGAATTACAGATTTTCTTGACTCTGATTTAGCCAGTCTTCATGTCTCATAATCTAGCAGTCACCACAACAATAAGAATTATTGAACATTCCCTCTGTGCAAAATCCTGTCCTGTAATGTGAAAGGCAGAAGGTCACTAGGGGGATGGAACACTAATTTCCTTCTGTCAATGACATTCCACTCTAACTGGTTTATAAAATCTCTGCTGTCTTAGTGCTTAGCCTGGTGCCATATCAGTTTCTGTTTTAGTATTAAATATACAGAAATTACCTAGATTAAAAAATGTCAATAGCTTTTCAAGGTGTTTTTTGTTTCGTTTTTTTTCTTTTTTAGAATTACCTATCATCTAACAG
Source organism: Myotis myotis (assembly GCF_014108235.1). Lineage (NCBI taxonomy): Eukaryota > Metazoa > Chordata > Mammalia > Chiroptera > Vespertilionidae > Myotis > Myotis myotis. The sequence goes on along the minus strand of NW_023416401.1, from coordinate 4,105,797 downwards.
TTCTGATTTTTTTCTTTGTCTAGAGTTTTCTGAGACAAAGACTTTTGATATATAGAAATATGCACTTACATTCAAACCTAGAATAGAAAAAATGTCAACAGGAAATAAAATGTACTGAGGGGAATAATTGCCATATTTGAACTTTATTACCTCGCTTTTTAGAGATTGATGGACTTCAGAAATTACTTAGTCCCGTATCCTTTTTTCTTATGAGAAAAGTGAGGCAGGAAAACTAAGGGAGTGTTGTTGTTTTTTCAAGATCATGTGGCTGGCAGAGTATGAGTAGAAATCAATGTCTTGCTTCCAACACAAGTCTTTAGAATGAGTCTGGGCTTTAAAAAAGGCAAACAGGTAAGCATTTAGAGAGAAAATACTTAAAGGGTTGATTGAATATTGCGGGCACTTGCTGTGTAATTTGGTTAGAACATGGCCAGTGTATCGCTGCTGATACAAGCGCTGTTCTCACGGGACGAAGCTCTAATCACTTATGGGGAAAGGCAGATATAAACCGCAACCCCAACTTTAACCAACTGGGCAGCCAATGCAGGGGCCCGACTTAGGTCATTGCTCCTTAAAGCCATGATTCCTAGCAAAAATGTAGCTTCACAAAGACCACATTGGTGAGTAAGTACTAAATCCTTAAACAGCAAAATAAAATGTATCCTAACTATTAAAGTGTATTTCCTACACATATGGGTTTACCCAGCATTTTGTGCAGAAGAAAAGTAATACGGAACAGGGACTTGCAAAATACATGGGAAGTAGTATATCTTATACTGTGGAGAGCCAGGAGGAGAGATGGTCAAATATACTTTTCTAAACCCCCCAATGTAGTGTGCACTATTTATAGATCATCCTTTTAATTTTGAACATTTTCTTTGTGGGATGTTAACTTGCTTTTATTTTTAAAAGATAAGTAAATGGCACACAATATATTATTCCTGTTACTTATACACAGAAATAATTTTAAAAATTTAGCAAATTATATTGAAACATATTTACAATAAGATTTAGAATTTTCCATTTTCTTTAGAAAACAAACCATATTGTCTTTTTCAGAACTATCGTTTTTATTTAATATAAAATTTTAAGCCTCATTCATTTGGTGCAAAGTTGCTGTTGCCTGATTACAGCATGACAGAAAATGCGAATCTGTACATGGCCTGGGCTATTGGTTAAGCCGTGAAGGACGTGCAGTCAGCTTGACAAGGTGCTGAAACGCACCTGCAGTTATTTCATGCCTCACTTTCCCCTCCAGCCCCGTTACTGCTCGACAGCCTACAGCTCTCGCTCACTTGCCTTCAGTCTTGAAAAGCTAAAGGTGTCCAGCCCGAGTTATCCGTTGGTTAACAAACTCTGAAGCATTTTAGAATGTCCTCTGATCATTATCGTGCATATCCATGCAGAGATGAAAATCTACCCCAAATATACCTGTGCGGTTGTCTTCTTCCCATGAGGTAATTTCAAATAACAAGTCTCTAGGCTTTAAAGTGCTTTTCACATGCTGAGAATTACTCATTAGAAGAAAGAAAAATAAATTCACTTCCCAGTAGCAATTTTACTCTCTCACCAACTCACAAGTTTATTGTTTTTTTCAGGAGTAGATACTCCTGAATATTATATTTACTATTCATATTTTTCAAATGCTAGGTTGACATTTTAATTTATTGATGGTAGCTTACAGACACAATAATTTATTTTCCAATGTTATCAGAAACTCAAACCTTTATTTGTATTTTATGATTACTTTTCTGACATTTTGATCTTCTCAAAACCAAAAAATGCCTTTTAAAAATAGAATATCTTACCTTATTTTATTATGAAAATGCCAAAAGATGTAGATTGCTTAACAAAGGGCAAAACAAAGGGCATTGTAAAAATTCTTTATTAGATGAACCTTAGAGAAATTGAATCCTTTGAACTCATATTAAAGTATAGTCAGGATATTAGATAAGCTAGCTATTGCATTACCCATGCATTCTACTTGTAACTAGGAGTAAAATAGATTCATGTTGTTATTACCTTGGATCAAATTATTTTAAGTAATATTTGATTGTTAAATTAAACACAAATCAAAACAGTGGTTAAGAGCCTCCTTGTTCTTTACCTTTGTATATTACAATACAATATTTATACATGAGTTTGTGATTTGGCACCAAACAGGTAGGAGTTTACCTTTCTCAGAGGTAGAAAGATAGAGGGAGGGCTAGTCCTCCTTGTAAACATATCTATTTCCAGCATCTGTGCTATTTTCCTTTCACCATATTATTCCCACATAGACTCTCCACAGCTCTTCATGGCCTGGCTGGCTTCGCTCAGTGGGTGAGCATCGACTCTATGAACTAGGAGGTCACAGTTCGATATCCTGTCAGGGCACATGCCCAGGTTGTGGGCTATGGGCTCGATCCCCAGTGTGGGGTATGCAAGAGGCAACAGATCAACGATGCTCTCTCATCATTGATGTTGCTCTCTCTCTCTCCCTCTTCCTTCCTCTAGGAAATCAATAAAATATATATTTAAAAAAATAAAGTTCTTTATGGATCCAATTCTGTCTACGTTAAAGGGAATAAGCAAAAAACAACAACAATAAAAATCAGACACAGACAAGAGTATGGTGATTGCCAGGGGTTGGGGTGTGGCGGAAGAGGGCAAAGCGGGAATGAATGGTGATGGAAGCTTGTTTGACTTTGCATGGTGAGTGCACGATGCAATATGCAGAAGATGTGTTACAGAGTTTTACACTTGAAACCTGTATGGTTTTATTAACCAAAGCCACCCCAATAAATTTAAATAAATAATTAGGAAATTTTAAAAAGCATGGAAAAGATGGTGATTACCCCCAACCATGGAGCATCAGAGGATAGAATGATAGATAGAGGAAGGGATCTGTCAATCTTCAATATATGAGTTGGTATTGAAGATTCCTGATGGGCTCACTATTTGACATGAAAGGTTTTTTAAAAATTTGATCACATTTAAAATGTTTTTTGTTTGTTTTTTTTTAACATTGTAACTCCATATGTGAGAGTGTATCCTAAATCCGTGCATTCAGGATATATGCACTTACACGCTCAGACACATGAAAAATATTGAGTTTTTCTATTATTTTTCCTATTTTGATGTCCAGTTCCTCATCTTTCCTCAATATAGAGAGGAAAGATGATTTTCCTATGCAACCCCATCCAAGTGCAAGCATGCGCTAGTAGGTAGGAATATTTAAAATGTGCCTGGCCTCCTGAGAATAAGAAATCTTCTGAGGCACATATTACAGTTTATGCTCTACAGTGCTTGCTTTTCAATGAGAAGGAAAGAGATATCAATGTTTAAACTTAGGTATATTATTATAATAATAGAAATAGAAGTGTTTTGGGGTAAAGTAAGGAAATAGAAAAAATAATCAATCAAAAGAGGTCAGGCAAGAAGAAGAAAAAGTAGTAAAAAGTAGTACATATAATTTCAAAAATAAATGGCAATGATAATCTCTAATATATCAGCAACTACAATTAATCTTTTAAATAACATTCTCCAATTAGAAGGAAAGGACTCTTGGATTGGATTTTGAAAAATTCAACTTTTTACTGATTACTGGTTAGCAAAATAACACTGAATAAAAATAACAGAGAGAGCTAGAAGATACAGAAATTTAAAAAGACATGTTTAATAAATGTAAATAAATTGGAAGGTCATGATATAATTCTAGAGCATTTAATGTTAAATAAACTATGTATATTAAGATACAATATTAATGGAAATATTTCATAGAACACTATATTATTAAACTTATATATGTATTTTTGTTTACATATAGACATTTTATACTTTTTATTTATGTATACACACATTTTGTGGGTGTGTAGTTACTATAAACATGAATGGGAAGATACATAATAAATTTATGATAGCAAGTGGCTCTGAGGAGAGAGGGTTGAATATTCAACTACAGAGATTGAATAAGGAGTATTTCAACTTTCTAATAAATTACACTGTAAGAACAGTAACACCTACTAATTTTGGCAGAGGGGTGAATGGATATATACAAGATGTTCTCAGTGAATTTCTCTGTTTTGAACTTATTAAAATGAAATAAAATAAACAAGTGCATGAATCCCGTCATCTAAGGCTTCATTCTCTGCAATGCCTTAACACAATCATAGGAACCCCTAAAAGTCAGAGCAAATATGTATTCAAGTAACTCCCATATATACTTCAAATGCTTCTCTCAAATCACTTCTTTTTAGAAGAATTCTTTCAGTCCAGTATCAGTTTAACTACCTTGTAAAATGGCAAAAAAACCCCAAACACCCAAAAACGCAATTCAGCTACTTAGAGCAAAGAAAATAGAAGGTGGGGAAAGAATATGTGGTTCAAATAACTTGGAGTAGCTGAAGCATTGGGGACGAATCTGACTTTAGGCCAAGGTGCACTCGGGGTGAAAATAAGGACGGCTTCTTTCTACCTCGTGGCTCTACCTTTTGTTCTACTGACTTGATTTTTAAATATCTCAACTATAACCCTAAGTGTCTGGAGCAAACGGACATTCTCCAAGCTTCAAATCAATCACAGAGTAAAGAGGCAGAGGTTGTATCAGGTGCCCAGCCAAATTCTCACAGCAGCAGATCAACTGCCTGGGAAAGGGGGTAGGAGAGCCACTCACTGCAGGGACAGGCTGAAGCTGACACCCACAGGGCTGTGCCTGAGCTAGTTCTCCCGGCCCTGCTTCTCCCCCCACACCCGCCCAGCCCCCCCCCTCCCCCCCAGCTATTAACACTCTCCCATGGAAGTGCTCCATCATAAATAACTCACCTAGGAAACCTCCAGTCAGGGTAGGATTTGGGGGAATGATGCTTCCCAAAGAGTGAAAGGAGACTATCTGATAACAAAGCCTCCTTTCTGGAGCAAGAGCGAGATAAGCAACGTGAAACACACTGATAGGCTGACAGGGCGGGCATGGGGTTCTCTCTCAAGCAAAACTTGGAGGAAAGTTAGTTCTGAAGTGTTTTAGGAGGGAACGAGATTCGGGTAGGTCCTGGATTGACTGTGAAAGCAAAATATTTGCTCTGTGTAATGCAAAATAAGAACTAAAATTATACTAAGCTTTGCAAGACCCATTCTCCTGCCTTTTTAATAATTGAATATGAATCAGTGTTTCTCTTATTTTGTGCTTAAAAGAGGTGAAAACCCACCCTTAGTTCACTTTTCTTATTTTAGATTAGTACTCACTATATGAATAACATTCAAATATTTCCATCATATTTCCCAGAAATGCAGGCAGTCAAAATAAAAATATTTCTACTGATATTGAAATATTGTCCTACATTCCCATCTTTATTGTTAACATACTTTAAATGTTACAACGTCACCATTGGATGGCAATATTGCTTGTTATTTCTCTTTCAGTATTCTAATAAGCATTTAATTAGTGAGGAAATAATTTCACTGTCTAAGAAATAAGGCTTGTTATTCAATTTTATTTATGTGGGTTATTTTATTTTATACTGGCATGCCATAATGAAATGACATGCAGAATCAGGTTCCCCTCCAGACACTTTGCGTAGTCTCAGTAAAGAAGTAATAGGTCCAGGATTCTTCTTTCTGAATAGAACATGAGGTTATCTATTGTACCGTGAGCCTGACTCTACTCTTAATATTCTGTTATGGCTGAATACTCTGTGCCCCAGTCCTCTCAAAGGCAAAATTGCCCCAAAATAAGGACCATCTGACAAGATTGTTAAAGATCCTTTGCTATGAATCATTAAAATCTCAATTCCTTGAAGATCACCTTTGCTCAGTAAGTATTGTTAGAACAGTTTGAATTAATAGACATACATTCCAAAGAAGAAAATATATAATAGGTTACTTCAATAGCTGTAAGTTATGTTCTGATTAGTTGATCTCCTATCACAGTTTACCTGGTCCTCAAAGTAGTTCACCTCTAGCTAACCATGGGAATGTAAACCATTTCCCAAAGGAAAAATGCGTTCTTCATAGAATTTTATGGTAGCCTACTGTTCATAAAAAAGGGAAGGCTAAGAATTATTATAAAATATTATCTAATATGTAGAATGCTAACAGGACACCTGTCAGTCAATTCAACAAATTTATATTATAAGTAAATTAGAAAAGAGAGCTATAATATGCCTGCAGTCCATGATATAGGCCCTACTATGCATTTTTATTTATGGATTATAATTATAATTCATTAATAAATGATAATTAAGTATCATTGTAATTCCTAGTTCCAGACTACTTACAAACTGCACACAGATGTTTGTCTATATAAATATTATTTTACTCAAAATAATACCTATTATTTTAATTTAGTAATACAGTCATACATGTTAAATATATCTAATAATTCTAAATAAATTGGGTAAGTTGTACAAATTATATATTTTAAAATTCAACTTGAAACTAAGACCACTTCATAAGCTGCTGAATCATCTGACCTCCTATGTTCATAGTTCAGTTTTACTTGTGGCAGTGTTTCATAAAGTTGAGTAGTACACATTAATAAATGTAAGATTAACTCATGAATCTTCACATTTGTCTTACTAAAATTTATTTAATTTGTTAAGAATACATGGCAGTGGCCATGTAGAGATACCATTCGATCCAGATCAGACAGTGGATTGGGGCAGGTCAAACAAGTCCCAAGCTAGGACTTGGGTAGTCTTTCTTCATTAATGCTAAGAGTCCACCAATATGACCACCATAGTGAGATTAATGGTATATCTACTGTAAAGGCCTGATGCTATGTTATATAACAGTTCACCATTTCTTTCTAATATCTGATACAATAGCTTACCACTTATTATTTATAAAGCATGTTTAACGGATCTCCATACATGAGAGTACTAGATACATTTCTGGGAAATACTTGCTTGGAATGGAGTTGCTTTATAAAGTGCATGCAGTTTTGAGCCTTACCACCTCTGGTGCTTGGTGAGGACGCTGAATATAAATGCAGGACAGACGCGAATTCATGTTGTTTCAAGGGTCTCAGAGTCAGACATTATGAAACATTTATGGTCTGGAGTTCGTCCTTAGTAAAATATCTAACTGTAAGTTGAGCCCATTTTTCAGGGTACAGTTTTCATAAAATTAAAGATAATTGTGTTCTATAAGTAGTACTGCATTTGCTGTGTTAAAAAAACAACAACAGGTTTTTGGCTTTCTATATACACACATAAAATTTAAAATGTTTGCAATTTTTGAATTTACAAAACAATAGGAAAACAGTCCTAATTTCACCACTGCCTCCATGTTATTGCCAAATTCTCCCTATTGAAATATATATTTTAAATTCATCCTCCTTGTAAGTAATGAAGTTGAATAATGAGACAGTGTTTCTAAAATCATCTGATAGTGAACTACCTCCTCACACCGTCATCTTAGAATATCTATTTTCTATTCTAATGAGTAATACCCTCTCATCTTTTGTAAAAAATATTTGGATTCTAAATATGAAAACAGTCATTTTCAAATACAAAGCTTTGCCATTCTGCTAAAACTACAGGCAGATTTCTATGAAAACTGGGACTCGTACTATAATAATTAAAGTAAAAATATAACATCTTTTTACAAACCTCTTCCCAGTTAACAAATGGCAAATACATTTCTTGGATAAATAAAATGAACGCAGTAAACCTTGTGAGTAAAGTATTCACTTAAAAAAAAGAAAAGAAGCCTAGTTCTAGGTCATCATTTGACACACAGCATTGGAGTGTCTTATATTCTGTTTTCATGTCCACGACCTAAAAGTGACAACAGGAACAGAGAGAGCCGCCTACTTTTATGAGCTGGGTGGATAATTAGATTTGTAGGCAGGGGCCGGGGTTGCCTTTTACACTGAGGCCTTGGGAGGAAAAGAATGATCGGGTCCATTGCTACGGTCAGGCCACCTGCAACGCGTCTATTTGCCCCCGGAGACTCGTGCTGACCTAAGGGCTCTCTGTTCTGAGTTATCATGACTTTGTGGCACCAGGCTCCCGTGTCTCACTGCAATGAAAATGCACAGGCTGATTATCTAGTGTCGATGATAATGAAAGAGGATTTTGGGAGCTAGCTATTTATGGCTCAAGAAATGATCTGCAAGCCCAATTAAACACTTCATTTAAAACTTTATATCAGTTATTAGAAACCAACAGCATTGCTATGGTAACAGCATACCACACAGACTCAAACAGCTTTGTTAGGATTAATCTCTTGAATCATAAATAAATGAATAAAGAGAGATGACAGGGCTATTTGAAATGTTTAAGCTTTCCAAAATGAAATAAAATCTTTTTACCAGCTTGGTGATTAGGTATAAATAAACCAACTTACAGCACTGACCACATGTCTTCATTTAGAAGCCACCCACATTTAGTTGCTGAACTTTACCAGAGAAATTTCAGAGGATAGTAATTATAGAGGCAATTTCAATATAAAACCACACAGGGAAGTAATTTAGGGTAATAATAACCATGGCCTCTAAACAAAGATATAGAAATTAGACTCTGTATCTTATTTAACTGAAAGAGGTTAAACAGAAAATAGCCATACTGTTCTCCACAGTGGCTGCACCAGTCTGCATTCCCACCAGCAATGCCTGAGGGTTCCTTTTAATCTGCATCCTTGCCAGCACTTGTCCTTTGTTGATTTGTTGATGATAACCATTCTGACAGGTGTGAGATGGTACCTCAATTGTCATTTTGATTTGCATATCTCAGATGATTAGTGACTTTGAGCATGTTTTCATATGTTTCTTGTCCTTCTGTATGTCCTCTTTAGAAAAGTGTCTATTTAGGTCCTTTGCCCTCAAAAAATTAAAAATGGAACTTCCATTTGACCCAGTAATCCCACTTCTAGGAATATATCCTAAGAAAACAGAAACACCAATCAGAAAAGATATATGCACCCCTATGTTCATAGCAGCACAATTTACCATAGCTAAGATTTAGAAACAGCCTAAGTGCCCAATAGCAGATTAGTGGATTAGAAAACTATGGTACATCTACACAATGGAATACTACACTGCTATAAAAAAGAAGGAATTCTTACCATTTGCAATGGCATGGGTGAAAGTAAAGAGCATTATGCTAAGTGAAATAAGCCAGTCAGAAAAAGGTAAATATCACATGATCTCACTCATTTATGGAATAAAATGAACATCATAAACTGATGAAGAAAAATAGATACAGAGACAAAGAAGCATGAACAGACTGTCAAACTTCAGCAGGAAGGCAGGGGAGGGGAGTGTGGGTAAGAGATCAACCAAAGGATTTGTATGCATGCATATAAGCATAACCAATGGACACAGACACTAGGGGTGTGAGGGCATGTGCCAGGGGGTGCCAGAGGCTGGGGGGAGGTCAATGGGAGAAAAAAGAGACATATGTACTACTATTTGTAATACTTTAAACAATAAAAACAGACTTAAGGTCACAGGAGTTTAAACTAATTTTAAAATTTTACATGTATATTTTGTTGGAGTTGTTTGATATAATTAATGCAAGATTTTTAACATTACATTAGGAAAGAAGTAGAACAAAAATGTGAACCCCCCCAAAAAATAAAGGAATGATAAAAAAAAGAAAATAGCATTGAGCATAGCATTAAGTTAAGGAAAACTGCAGTATTAATCGTATAAAAACATCGATTTCCAGATCCATGTCTCCCACATAACAATATGTGGCAAGACTGTGCTGTGCTGCTTTCTAGAGGTATATTTAAAATGTGATATAGCCCAGCCTGTGTTGCTCAGTGGTTGAGTATCAACCTATGAACCAGGAGGTCATGGATTTGATTTCCGGTCAGGGTACATGCCTGCGTTGTGGGCGTGATCCCCAGTAGGGGGCGTGCAGAAGGTAGCTGATCAATGATTCTCTCTTCCTTCCTCTCTGAAATCAATAAAATATATTTAATAAAATAAAATAAAATCTGACATAGATACATCTAAATAGGTTGATTTATGCTAAATAAATGTTTTGGTTTGGTAGCTCTAGTCCTCTGATAATCACATTTCAAGGACTTACCTTTAGCTCTCAAGTTAGGTTTACAGGTCTTACTCTGGCAAGAGAGGCGTGAGGATAGAAAGAGAGGATAAGGAGAAAGAAACAGTATGAAGACAGTGCAAGAGAACAGCAAGATATATGGTTATTAGGATGAAGGACACAGCATAACAAAACGCTGAAGTCATTTAAACAAACAAAGCATTGTGGGTTCAGATCCCAGCTTCACACTTTATAAGAAGTATAATTTTGTTGAAGTATTTAAGCCCCTTTTTGATTTTTAATTTGGAATAATAGTTTCAAATTTTCTAACCTCAATTAGAGATAATAAAACCAAATTTCTTTAGTTTACATTGATAATAGTGGGGTGACTGTATTTAGAGTGGTTTGTGCGGTTCTTGTTATGTACTTGATCAATTCTTAATGATTCTTCTTCTTCTAAGTACTCAACAATTTTTCCTTAGCAAATCTTCCTTTCCATCCCACTTCTATTTTTTCTCATGTCTATTAATTATGATCCAATGATCCTGTATAACTGAGACATTTATGGGTCTAATTGTTATGTTTTCTTTCTTTGACAATTGAGAGAGGCTCACTGGTCCGTTTTTAGCTAAGTTATGAGAAATATGCAGCATTTCAGGGTGAGCAAGGGAGATTAACGGGGATAATACTATCTTCAAACTTTCCACGAAAGTGTATTGACCCAGAGGAGGCCTGGCTCTGTCCTAACGGAGAACTAATGTGTCAGCTGTCCACTGTGGTGGCCGGGGTGAGGGCCTGCCAGGAAACACATTTCAGATGGCTGTAAAACTGATGTGCTGCTGTCTCAGACACGTAGCACTGGGAAATCCTCTGTTTTACGTAGAGGTCAGCTTGTACTTGAACAAGTCAGGAGGAAACCGGGCACCCATTTGTCAGGTAAATGTCTTCCCTAAAGATACACGAGATTGCAATGCAGGGTGTGTTCATTTCTTGTAGCTGCTGTAAATTTTTGGAATATTTCGGGTTTGGTCTTATTTTGTAATTACCACAAAGGTGGGGGCTTAAAAATTAAATTTATCCTCTCATTGTTCTGGAGGACAGACGTTTGAAATAAGGTGATGCTTGGTTGCACTTCCCCCAGAGGATCTTGGGAGGATCCATTCCGTGCCTCTCTGCCTCTTGGTGGCCGCTGGCCGTCTTGGTATTCCATGACTTGCAATAGCATCAATCTCAGACTCCATCGTCACGTGGCCTTCTCCTCTGTGTATCTGCTTCAGGCTTCTGCCTCTCGCTTATGGGGATAAATATAATTGTATTTATGTCCCATCGAGATTATCCAGGATAAGATCTTCCTCTCAAGAGCCTGAAGTGCTTCTTTTGCCAGATAAGGTGATACTCACAGCATCTAGGAATTAGGATATGTACATATAGTTTGGGGATCACCATTTAACCCAGTGGTTCTCAACCTTCTGGCCCTTTAAAACAGTTCTTCATGTTTTTATCCCGAACCATAAAATTATTTTCGTTGCTACTTCATAACTTTAGTTTTGCTACGGTTATGAATCGTCATGTAAATATCTGATATGCAGGATGGTCTTAGGCAACCCCTGTGAAAGGGTTGTTTGACCGCCAAAGGGGTCGAAACCCACAGGTTGAGAACCGCTGAATTTTTAGCCCATTACAGATGGCCTTAACGGTTCTAAGTCTCAGCTGCTATTACTCTGTGATTCAATAAATGATTTCAGTTCTGTACTAGAGGAGCAGGTACTAAAGGAAGCTCTAAGAGAGTTAGAAAAATACAGGGTCAATGCTACCAGTTTTAAAAAAATGCCATTTGCCAAGAGTAGCTCAGGTTCAGCACGTCCATGGAATAGGTGCCCTATAGCTTTTCCTGCTTTATGTCTCTATCATGTAATGATTTTTAAATATAGTACTTTGATCATATGAATAAAAACATAACATTAAGCCTACAAATATGTGTTGTTATATATGTCATCACACATACGAAATCAGACAAAATGGCCCTGCTTCTGAGAGGCAATGTGAAAATATATATGTATTTTTAAAATATACAGAAATATTGAACCATTTAAAGATTTGAATATATTATTAAAATTAATACATGTGAGAAAAATGTATATATTTGCTTCATAAAACTGGTATATAGATAAGAAGCAAAGGAAGGTGATTCAGTAATTATTCTTTCATATTTGTAATACATACAGCATCTTATTCCACATTCACTTAGGTTGATAGGAGGTACTGAACCATGTATCCTGTAGCAGAACAACCACTCCTCTGGAATTTTAAATATTCTAATAACTATTTTTCACATGATTTGAATTCTTACTAATTTAGTATCATTTCACTAAATGATTCTTCTGTATTTTTACAGAATATTTAAGGAAGACAGATTAATGCAGTTTTATATGACTACATTCATTTTTGATAGTTTGATAGATTATATAGATTAGTATACCCTCTAATTTTACTCCCTAGTAAAATAACATTCAGTAATTTCTTATTGAATAATGGAACCAAATATAAAATTTTTCAAACAAATAGCTGTTATTTTTATTTGACATAAAATAAATATTTACATTTTTATGCTGTTTAGGTGTAAACATTTTTTGCGATTCTTAATTGTTAAAATGTCTTTCTAAAAGATATATATTGATTGATTGCAGACAGGAAGGGAGAAGGAGAGAGAGAGAGGATAATCAGTGATGAGAGAAAATCGCTGATTGGCTGTCTCCTACATGACCCCCACTGGGGATCAAGCCTAAACAACAGGCATGTGCTCTGACTAGGAATCAAATCTTCATCTCCTGGTTCCTAGGTTGATGCTCAACCACTGAGCCACGCCAGCAGGGCTTGAAATGTCTTTTGAAAAATGAGATTTTTATCCAGTTTTAATGACAGTGACTAACAAATGTGAGTTAGATATAAGAAAATCTTTATATTTTAAAGATGCATTAGAATCTTTGAATGCTCTAAGGAAACACATTAGCTCATGAAATACTGCAGCGATTTTCAATCTTTTTTATCTTATAGCATACACAAACTACTAAAATTCTGTGGCATACCAAAAAAAATGTATTTTTTGCCGATCTGACACAAAAAAAGGTATACTTTTGATTCATTCATACCAGACAGCTATTATTGTGTTGGCTACTGTCATTGTTTTTTATCTAACAATCTAAGGCAGTGATTTTAACCGGTGTGCTGCAAGAATTTTTAAAATATGTTATACCTGACTATTTAGACAGGGGCACTGACCTCTTTTCCCTTAGACTGGGTTCTGTCACCATCTTACATTTTCTGAGTGTGGTCTCTGTTACTAAAAACATGTTAGGACTTGTTTACACAATAAACACAATAAACTAGATGAAGTGACTATATCTTATTAACATTTTTGGGCCAGCACCTAGGACATTTAGTGGAAAAATCTAGTAACAAATGATTGTTGGATAAATAAATTTTCATGAATTCACAATTCAAAGTGGGTCTCTTTAAACTCTAATTTTAAGGGCATTAAGTTTCCTGATTACCATGAAATAGTGTTTGGCAAGCCTTTGTACACATCTGACATTCTATCTGAACAATACTGGAAATTGTCTTTTAGGGAAATGTACATGTTCTTAGCTATATTACCCTCAAAAAAATCAAGAGGCATTCCTGTTAAAGCTATTACCCAATATTTTGTCTAATCATTTTTCTAAAGTACTTGTAGTACATGAGGAGTTACAGGTTCACCCTGGCTTACTATCTAATATTTTTAAAAATCTACTTTTCAAAATGTGTCTCTATCTGGAATCAATGCCTTACGTTTATATTTTCTACGACTTTGAAGATTCCTAACATTAACATGTTGCTATTTCAACTTTTTGTTTTTTTAAGAGCTCTTTTTCTTTCTTTTTAAAAAAGAATGGCCACTTATTACAGTGACTGGCTGCCCAAGAAAAGGAAAGAAAATAGAAAGGCATTCAAATCTAGGTTTCCATACTTCTTACCTCATGTGATTTCCAGTAAATTACTTCACCTCTATGAGCCTCAGTTTCCCTACCTTTACAGCAGCAATGATAATAAAATGAACACCCACCTAAGAGAATTGCCTTGGGGATTAAATGACACAATGTAAGTAATGTTCCTGGTACCTACTAGGAGTTCCTCTATTCTCTAGTGAGGAGAAATATTCAACATTGCACCCAATGTTAAGTGCAAACCCACCAATGTTCTATAAGGCTATCCTCATGGGCCCTCTCCCTTCCTGGTAGTTTGCCAGTGATTGTTCAGCGTTGACATGTCATAGACCCTCTGCAGCAGCGTAGTGTTACACTCCTGTCATCAGAAAGCAACCTCCTGATTTCCTTCCTGCTGACTGAAGGTTGAAAGCACCGGTCCTAAAAGAGGGGCATTTCATTTAGCCTAGATCGCTGGCATTCTCCTCCGGAGACCTGCACGGATAATTTCATGAATCTTTAAAATACCCAGGACTATGATAGAATGTAATTTATCTCATAAAATTCAGTAAAAGATGAAACTCTTAAGTGACCCCTTTGGATTTTTAATGATTCTATAAATGCATTACTAAAATAATGCGGAAGGCTAAGTGACTCGTTCAACATGTCAGTGTGGGGAATTCAAATACGTAGGTGCTTCGGCAAAATTCCCAGCTCCAAGTTATGGACCTACCACTTTCCTGCATCTACTGCTAAATGCATCTCCTCCATGGCATCCCGCATCTCACTTCAGGCATTTTGTAAACCTGATGATTCTGCATCGGCTGCTCACATCGTTAAATTATATTAAAGCTACTCCCTGAATGAAGGCCACTGTTTGCATTTCTCTACTGGGAGCATTCATTTTTAGTGTGTGTTTGTTTGGTGTTTTTTTTTGTTTGTTTGTTTTTTTGTCTCTATGTACTTTGATTAAGTAATATGTCTGGGTTATAAAATCAATAATAGTAAGTACTTTAAGGCTATATGTTTACTGTGCCTACTAAACAAAAAGTCTTTAGTTATTTTTGAACAAATGCTTGATTTTGCTTCCCTAAACGCCATGGTACAGTGGAACTTTTGGATTGAAAGAATATCTGAATTTTAATCCAACTATACTTTTTTTTTTAAAGCACCATGACTAGATAAATTACAGAGGCTCACATTCCTTGTCCATAAAATTTGATTCGCTACGAGATTGTCAGGAGGATTAAAAAGAGTAAACTATGTCAGCATTTCTTTCAAGGAACGGTGCTCAATAAGTATTAGTTCTCTTCTACTTTCCTCTTAATTATACACATTTGTTTACGTTTTCTCATGTGGTGAACACGGTATTAAAAAAAAATAGAGAATAAGATGAGAAATGCATTTGTAAACCCTTAGTATATCTTTTGCTTTTTTTCTACAACAAATAAATAGTAAACATTTTCTTATTGTCCTCTTTTAGTGTTCAATATCTTAGGATCATATTTTCTTCCCAAACTATTTTACTTGCTGGCAATTCTTTGAAAAATGTCTTATATCACTACATCCTGGTTGTTGCCAAGTATGTAATATAGGAAATCCTTAAATTTTGACTCTGTTTTTAACCACCGAGAAAAGTTTTTTTACTACTATTTTCTTCGTTGTTTACAAAATATTTTTCATATTCTCTTTCATGCACATTTTACATATACATACTAGTGGCCCACTGCACAAAGAGATTCGTGCAATAGGCCTTCCTTCCCCTGGCTGCCAGCACCGGTTCCTCTGGCACCTGGGACCCAGGCCTTTGGTCTGGCTGCAGGGGAGAAGCCAAGCCTCTTCAGTCTTCACTCTGGCTGGAACCTTCAGTCTTTGCTCTGTGCCTGAGTATGCAAATTAACCACCATCTTTGTTGGGTTAATTTGCATAGTCACTCTGATTGGCTGGTGGGCATAGCGAGTGACACCAATTTGCATGTTTCTCTTTTTATTAGTGTAGATGTATGTTTATATATACACTAGAGGTCCGGTTCATGGATTCATGCACTGGTGGGGTCCCTCAGCCTGCCTGTGCCCTCTCGCAATCAGGGACCCCTCGGGGGGATGTCAGACTGCCAGGTTTCAGCCTGATCTCCACAGGCCAAGCCAAAACCTGGCAGTCCAACATCCCGCCAAGGGCTGTAGCAGTGCCAAAGTGGCAGGAGGCCTGAGGCTGGGGAGGAGCCCGAGCTGGGGTCAGGCATAGCTCTGCTGCAGCTCATCCTGGCCCGCTGGGCCTGCCTCCACCACTGCTTGGTAGCGCTGCTGCAGAGGTGGGAGAGGCTCCCGCCACTGCAGCTGCACTCGCCAGCTGTGAGCTCAGCTTGTGGCTGAGCAGCACTCCCACTGTGGGAGCGCACTGACCACCAGGGGGCAGCTCCTGTGTTGAGTGTCTGTCCCTTAGTGGTTAGTATGTGTCATAGTGACCAGTTGACTGGTCAATCTAGTTTTTGGGTTGTAATGGTCACTTAAGCATATATATATATATATATATATATATATATATATATATATATATATATATATATATATATATACACACACACACACACACACATATATATATACATATGTATATATACACACACACACTCATTTCAGTTTCTTTAAAAATTTTGATATAATTTACATAATTGTTATTATATTGAACTAGTAAGTCTGATTGGAAATTCAAACAAAACTTGTGCATTTAAGATAATATTTATTTTGTTAAATCCCATATTAATACATTATTTACTACTAAAGGTCTGGTGCTCTGGTGGGGTCCCTTGGCCTGGCTTGCACCCTCTTGCAATCTGGGACCCCTCAGGGGATGTCGGACAGCCATCTTTGGCCCTATCCCCATAGGCCAGGCTGAGGGACTCACCGGTGCACGAATCTGTACACCAGGCCAGTTTTGACCCGATCCTGCAAGCCAGGCCAAGGGACCTCTAGTATGCATATAAGATCTTTGGTTAATCCAGTGGAGGATGAGGCCCAGAAATCAGGATTTTAAAAAGATTCCCAGGTGATTCTAATGTGCAGCCAAGGTTGATAACCACTGGGTTAATCTCTTCCTGCCCTTCCCCCTCACACCTTCCCTCTGAGATTCATCAGTCTGTTCCATGTTTCCATGCCTGTTCATTGAGCATCTGTCCCCTGGTGGTCAGTGTGCATGATAGCTACCGGTCGAATGGTTGAATGGTTGCTTAGGCTTTTATATATAGAGATGGTCAATTTAATAGTACCTTTTCCAATAGAAATATTCTTGGTAATTTCATAGACAATCTGCAATCTTATCCCACACTTCCTGAAAACCAGGTTAAGTGCTATTGAGTTATTTACTAGATGCAATCACAGGACAGGAAGCGGAGGGGAAAGGAAATGCCAGGGCCAGAAGGAAAACAATATAAGGTAACATGTTACTCTACTGGCCTCTGCCTCACACCAAGTTGTGTAACAGATACAGTTATACCCGGCAAAGAGACCACAGGACATCACCAGACAGGCAGTTGGGGGAAAAAAGTCATAGAACAGTCCATAGGAGGGGAAAAGAGAAAGTTTTAATGCTCCATATACTGTTTCTCATTGCTCAGAGAACATAATTTAAAGAATTAAGACTTTCTTTCATCCTACTGTCAGCTTCTCCGAAGCCCTACTCACACCCCAAGGTATTGGGCTTCTCCCAC
The DNA here is from genome assembly GCF_014108235.1 of Myotis myotis. Classification (NCBI taxonomy): domain Eukaryota; kingdom Metazoa; phylum Chordata; class Mammalia; order Chiroptera; family Vespertilionidae; genus Myotis; species Myotis myotis. The sequence goes on along the minus strand of NW_023416401.1, from coordinate 4,088,155 downwards.
ATCTGGGAGTGATCAGAAATGCCAGAAAGTCAAGGTGTGTGGTCAGTTGGCCTCTCAGAGAAGCAATAACCAAGGGTGAGCTCCTACTCTTTTTGGGCAAATGCCTAATAAACCAAGATGGTAAAATTAAGAGCATGACTGCGGAGAAGGAGCTGCAAATGCAGCTGGGACAGAACCAGTGGCTAAGGATCTGCAGTTTGGTGATCCACATGGGATTTGTCTGAGGAATCTGTACTAGCTTCTTGCATGTATTACATATTTCATTTACATCATTTTTTTATAGCAGGCTGGTACCTAACCTTTCGATACTATTCTAATGCACGTAGGAAGCAGCACTGTGCCAACCTAAATATACAGAAGACTCTGTTTTTTTTTCCCCTTTAAAAAGCAAATCACCTAGTGAAAATTAGTAAGAGTAAATATTCTAAATAATTGGAGTCACATTTAAAAATATATCCATAACATTTTGGTGTAATCGCTTCTGCTACTACTGTTATTATTTTTCCCTTTTAAGCAGCAAAGTATGTAGCATGCAAGGATTTAAAAATCCTTTTCCCCAGATCATCAGACTAATAACAGCATTTAATTTTTCAAATTTTCTTGTAAAATGTCAAGCTTCAGTAAATTATTACATATTATGTAAAAATCTTAATATATCACCAATTTCTACATTAAATCATTATGTTTCTAAAAGCATAATTTTAGTGAATAAATCTAATTTCCATAATTTATCCCCTTTTATTTTTTTCCTTCAAAATACATTAATTCTTTGGTGGAGGTTTACTGAGTGAAGTTAATTATTTGCTGTTAACATTAAATGAGGAGGTAACCCTAAAATAAATTCAGAGAAACCTTATTCCGAAGACTTAGAAAGACAGAATCATGAATTGTTCACAGTCTGTAAGTGGAACCACGCTCATAAACTGCCTGAGGAAAATCATAATCAAATGAATTTCAAACAAACTTGGATGAGAGGGAATTCTGAGTTGCTTTTGAAAGAATTAATACATCAATATTATTTTTTTCTTTACTGCATTAAATAGATTTATATGGCTAGGAGGGGATTGGGGAGAATGAGTAGAAAAGGTAAAGGGATTACAAAATACAAATTTTGTAACAAAATAGTCATAGGATATAAAGTTAATATTATTAAATGTAGTAATTAATATTTTAATAACTATGTATGGTGCCAGGTGTGTACATGAATTATCGGTGGAGCACTTCATAAATTTTATAATTGTCTAACACCTAAAACTAATATAAAATAGTAGTGAGTTTCAAGTGTAATTGAAAAATAAAAGAAAATAAAAATTTGATTCTATATCTAATTTTCTTAAATGCACACTTCCAATTATGCAATTAAGGGAAATCAGAAAAAAAAAACACCTTAAAATATAATACACACTTTATTTCAAATTACAATATGTTAAAATATCCTAAAACTTTGACTCATACTTCTGTCCTAGCAATAAATACACTATTGATACATTCCCTTTACAATTAAGTATTAGAAATACCAAATCTGGGTGTCCAAACTAGTTTAATATGGGCATTTGTATGGGTACTATTTCATGAGGAAAGATTTTCTCTCGATCAGCAAGGTTGGATTTATTTTCTACTCATGGTGTATATATGTGTTGAGTGAGTGTATGATTAACAACATTTTAATGAAATGGGATTATTTGAATAGAAATAGAATTGAAAGTGGACTTTAGATACACTGATGTCTAGAGAGAATTATTTACCAATGTGACCAGAGGAAAGTCTACGAGCAGAACTGCATATGGATAACACACATCAGGCAACAATGGGAACAAAGACTACATTTCTGGACAATTTAAGATTCCTGGGAGCAAACACTACAGAGTTTTCAAAGTATATGATGGACCAGCATTCAGGAGATAATGCTCAGGGTCAAGGGCAGATGATTTCAAGATGGAAGGAGAACTAATTCAAAAGACTTTCTATGGATTTTAACAAGTGAAGATGGCTTTTTAAAAAAACAACAATAAAGATTTTTTAAAAATGGAATCAAAGGATTTCCAAGCTGTAGTCCAAACTAATGATGTTTCGCCCAGCCAGCGTGGCTCAGTGGTTGAGCGTCGGCCTATGAATCAGGAGGTCACAGTTCAATTCCCTGTCAGGGCACATGCCTGGGTTGAGGGCTCGATCCCCAATATGGGGTGTGCAGGAGGCAGCAGATCACTGATTCTCTCTCATCATTGATGTTTCTTTCTCTCTCTCCCTCTCCCTTCCTCTCTGAGATCAATGAAAGTATACTTAAAAAAATAAAGATTTTTCTATATCACAGCCAGTGTTGTAGAGTGTGTTGACCCTGATTCTCACCCTATTCTCTAATCAGGTTATTTTAATTAACAAAATTACTGTTTTCACTTAATCAACAAATACCTAGCATTTCATAAATGTCTAGCTTCCCATGTGTTTTATTTAATATACTAAGATTTTCCTTTCAGTACTCTGACCTAGGAGTTCTGGGGACCTGAGGGCCCTCATTGCTGCCTGTGCTGCTGATTTTCATTCCTGACCACCTCGTGCCCTCCCCTGCGCCATCCCGTCTTGCTCCTCGGCTCTGCCTGTGCCATGGCTTTCTCTTGTATCTGTTATTTGTAACATTAATTCCTGAGGTGGAGATTTATGTACATATTACATACATACATCAAGTACAACAACAGATCTCAGAATTTTAAAGACAATTCAATAGCTTACAGGAGAATACTTTTTGTTTACTTTTTCCGAGTTCAACATTTAAGGACAGCTGGTGTACTGATTGGCATTTCTAGGCCATGGCTATGAGAAGGTTTCCATGGAGTGTAATGCATAGCTTCAAAAGGATAATTTGTAGGTCTGCCTTTTCCTTCATGTGTCTATGGCCAACATCTTAGGTAAGTTGTGGTGGTAACTATTTATTCTACATTTATTTTTATAGCATATAAAGAATGTGAACTGTCAAGGATAAATCTAAAGTAACATGAGTGAAGAAAGAAAAAGTTGTGGATTTTAAATAGGAATTACATTAGAAAGAAAACGGAAGTAAGAAAATTTCCTGTGTTCTCTTTTGAAAACGAATTATGACCTTATTTACATATATCACATCATGCTTTCGACACCGTGGTGGTATTTTAACACATTTTTGTTCTCTTATCTGAATTATATGTTGTAATGGAAAATATTAAACAATTTTTATAAAAAATATGACCTCTATGAAGCTCAGTATCCATGTATTTGTAAGTAATAAAAATATAAATAAATACCAACTCAGCACCAACAATAATTTATTAACATAATGTACATTTTACTGTAATACCAGGGGGAAGAAATAAGTACCAGAGCTCAAGTAATGATCCAAAGTCATTATCACTCTTTATTAGATAAGAAGAGTGAGGAAAAGAAGGTTTGTGACTTGCCATTGGAGAAAACAGTAAAGAGGACAAGCAGACAGCTTCGGAAGCTTGCGATGATGTGCGTGCATGGCTTCATGTGCCACAAGCCCTTTTCCTCATTTCTCCTGTGGCTCTAATGCACCCAGCGTATCATGTTAAGACTTTAAATCTTCCCTAAAAGTAACACTGGAGTTGTTAATTAAAAATTATGATTCCAAGCTCTGTACTTCATTTTATCTTTAACATATTCACAGTTCCAAATAAACATACCAGTTACCATTCTAACTGAACTGATATCATTTAGATAAAACTGCCATACTTCTGCCTTTGAAAATAACACTTTATTTCAGATATAATTTAGAATGACAGAAAAAGAGCTATTCTTAATTTATTCTTAAAGAGAAAAGTATACTTTAGAACTAGTAGTCTCTTGTTCTAAATTTAGAGCATATAATTATCTACTGTGTTCAAAAATTATTTAACTGCAGTCAATAACGTATTGTTTACTCGAACATCAGGTCTAAAGAATTGCCACCACTTGGAATATTATTTCCAATCTATCCTAAAACATCTTTTTGAAATCATGCCATCTACTGCCCCTTTATGTAGCCGTTACATCCATTTCATCTGAAAAAATGCTAAACATCATTTGCTATGCTCTGCCTCCTCTCTCCTCTATGTCAGAGAAGAAATGTCACTGGTTTACACGTGAGTAGATCTGTCTACACGATGACCAGGCCTAACGATTAAATCTACATGTTGAATGTCTGATCAAGCCAGAGTATTTCTAAATATCAGCGGATGGGGGGGGGGGGGAGGCCTCTGCTTCTACTGCTAAGGAGTTTACATAACCCCTCTCTGAAGGCAGGGATGGTCTTTTGGTTAGCAAAGTGCATTGACAGCAACGTTGGTCTAATTGTGTGCAGCTGGGGCATAATTTAGAGATAAACAAACAGGTAGCTGTGTTTCCCCAGATAAGAAAGTAAGTAAAGATTGGGAGTGAGGGAGTCATAAGAGGGAAAGACCTTGCTGGCTGCTCTGCAAAATAACGCTACTCTGTAGTCCAATGATTAAAAAGCAGATTCAGAACTCAAACTTCCTGGGTTTAAATCCTGCTACCCTACTTCCTCACTCTATGACCATAGGTACTTAACAAAATTATACACACACACACACACACACATACTAGAGGCCTGGTGCATGAAAATTGTGCACTTGGTGGGGGGGCGGGGGTGTCCCTCAGCCCAGCCTGCACCCTTTCACAGTCTGGGACCCCTCTGGGGATGTCCACCTGCTGGCTTAGGTCCAATCCCCCCTGGGAATCCGGCCTAAGCCGGCAGTCAGACATCCCTCTTACAGTCTGGGGCTCTTGTAGTCCGAGACCCCTCACTCCATACCGCCCACCTGCAGCGGAGGCGGGGGAGGCTCCCGCCACTGCTGCTGCGCTCACCAGCCATAAGCCTGGCTTCTGGCTGAGCGGAGCTCCCCCTGTGGGAGCACACTGACCACCAGGGGGCAGCTCCTGCATTGAGTGCCTGCCCCCTGGTGGTCAGTGCGCATCATAGCGACTGGTCGTTCTACAGTTCAGTCAATTTGCATATTACCCTTTTATCATATAGGACTAGAGGCCCGGTGCACAAAAATTTGTGCACTCGGGTGGGTCCCTCAACCTGACCTGTGCCGTCTCGCAATCTGGGGCCCCTTGGGGGCCCCTTCCCCTGGCTGCTGGCACCAGTTTTCCTCCGGCGCCCAGAACCCAGGCCTTCACTCTTCACCAGGAGGGGCCCGTGCGGTGGGCGAGGGGCGTAGCTCTTTTAAAAATACTTCTGAATGTTTGGTAAATAACCCTGTAGGAATCTACTTTCTGAAACATGCTGGTTGTTAAGGGCTGATTTGGGTAATCAACAAAATGTATGTTAAAATCCTAATCCCCCGAACCTCAGAATGTATCTGTATGTGGAAATAAGATCTTTAAAGAGGGGATTACATTAAATAGAGGCAGTTCCAGTGTGACTCTTAGTCCATCTCACTGAAGTCCTTATAAGAAGAGGAATGTTGGGGTCCAGCCCCAGCAGGTCCAGAGGTTCCCAAAGGTATGGACGGAGTTGGCGAAGAAGGAATGACACAGAGGCAGCGTTCAGGTGATCATTGTAGCCAGGTTCTCCTTTTATTGTCCTGTTACATCTATATTTATACTATTTGATCCTATAAGCATGCCTCTATAAGCTTTTTTTTTTTTTTTTTTTGGCCGAGGAGAGCATGGGGTCCGTTTATTGGGGGGTCAAAGGGGGAGCTGGCTAGGGTGGGGTAGGGCAGCAGCTTGTCTGGCTCCCGAGAAACCCAACTTGAGTCCTGAGCCTTGACCGCTTTGAAGCCAAAGTCTTCCTCCTCCTTTATCTGCACGGGGGCCAGCTCCGGAGTCAGTGGGACTCTTGCCCGGCACCCTTCCCATAGCACTTGCCACCTCTTTCAACCACTGAGCCCCTCACCAGGGGCCGGGCTGCTGGCTTCTGCAGGCGCTGGTGTCCTCCTGGGTGGGGACAGCCCCTCTTTCTCCGAAGGCTCGTTCTCAGCATTGCCTGGGGTGGGGGCGTCTGTGCCCTGGCTGCCCTCGTCCTCCAGTAAGATGGTGAACTGGCTGGCCCAGTAGTTGTCGCTGTAGGAGTCCAGCACCCTCATGAGGAACCTCCGCTCCTGCTGGAGTCTCCGTGTTATCCTCTATATCTGATGGAGCCTGTTCAGGACCCGCTCGATCTCCCTGCAGCGCTGACCCAGCACCTGGTACTTCCTGCAATTGAGTTACCCTTGGCACCGCGGCTGCTGGCCTTGGGCTGCCTCCTCCTCTTTGTCTCGCTCCTGGAGGCTGGAGCTGCCCAGACCCCCAGACATGAACTCCACTTTGGTCTCAAGCTCGCTCTCCAGGATGTGACCGCTGAACAGTGGAGGCAGCACCAGTTCCAAGCAGGGAGGTGCTGAGAACTCCTCAAAGCCCACAGCTGCCAGGGACCCCTCTCTCTGCTCCAGCTCCATTTCCCCCTGGCTCCCAGCAGAACTTCCAACCTTCCAAGCCTCTTAAAGTGCAAAATGACTCTACCAATCTGATTTCATGGCCAGGCACACAGGCCCCAGCTGCTAAGCCTCCTGGGAGTTGTAGTTCTCTATTTCCCCGCTCGCTTTCCTTGCCCCACCCCCACCCTGAGTCCCCACTGAAAGGCCCTGCTTGCTGGTCTAAGGCCGCTGGCCAGGCATCTGAGTCACCTCCATCTTTATTCCTGTCCGGACACTGCACAGTCTGACCACGGAGACTCTCCGCTCGGGAGGTCCCTGGGTCTCCTTCTGGGCCTGGGGATGTGCCACTGCCCAGGCACTGGATCGCGTGCCCCAGCGGCGACAGCCCCGGCCCCTGGGTCTTCTTCTGGGGCCTGGCTGCATCGCCCCTGGGACCGGATCGCATGCCCCAGAGGCAACACAGCCCTGGTCCCTGGCTGCACCGCCGCCCAGGCACCGGATTGTGTTCCCCGGCCCCTGGGTCTCCTTCTGGGGCCGGGGATGCGCCGCTGCCTGCGTGCCCAGTGGCAACACAGCCCCGGCCCCTCGATCTCCTTCTGGGGCTGGGGATGCACCACTGTCTGGGCACCGGATCGCGTTCCCAGGCCCATGGGTATCCTTCTGGGGCCTGGCTGTGTCGCCCCGGGACCGCGTCCCCAGGCAGGGGTACAGCCTGGCCTCTGGCCCTGCCTCTGGGTGTTCTCTGATCACTGGTGATCCGTGATCTGAGAAGCCAATGGGGCAGGGAAGAGGCGGACATCCCCTCTTCCCTGCCCCACCCGGCTTCTCCGATTACTGGTCCAGGGCTGGCAAAGGTGGCCCGGCTTCTCCGATCACAATGGTGGCCCAGTTCTCCGGCTCTTGGCTTCCACCTGGGTTCTGACACCAGCAGGCGGCTTCTTCCATCCTTCCCTTTTCGCCTCCCATCATTGTGCCTACGTATGCAAATTAACCGCCATCTTTGTTGGCGGTTAACCGCCATCTTGGCTGGTGATTAATTTGCATATCTTGCTGATTAGCCAATGGGAAGGGTAACGGATGTACGGCTAATTACCATGCTTCTCTTTTATTAGATAGGATGCCTGGGGAAAAGATTAAATGAGCACTCTAGACTGACAGATATGCTTACTAGTCATTTAACATTGCTGGAAGCATCCATGGGATTAGATAATATACTTTTTTAAAAAAATTAGTATGCTATATTAAAATCTGATGAAGAAGTTATTTTTTAGAAAAGAATAGCTCAAAACCTGCCCATGCTAAAGATTTCAAAAATACAATGGATGTCAGTTACCAACAACAGGTAAGGTCAGATTGTCACTCCACTCCGGAAACACTGGGAAATGTGCTTTATACACATCCTGTCAGAGAGGATGAGTGAGCTGAAACCCAGATAGAATAATCTTTCTCCTACCCAATGCACACTCAGTTAGAACCAGCTTTTCTCACTTGACTGTGGCCCATCAAGTGTACAAAGAAACACTTCTCCCTCCTTCACATCTTCCATCTTGTTGGTGTCCTACTTCTTCCACTGGAAGGTGTTTGCATAATTTTTCTAATAATGAAGGGAAATTTAAAAATCAAGAGAGAGAGAGAAAAGATGGGTGGCAGAGACAAAACCAACTTCTATTTGTTTCCTAGAAAGAGTGACACCAGCTCTGGAAGGCGCCTGTCCCACAGCTCCTGATAAACGCAGACACTGTCAATGCAGCCATCTGTGTTCACGGCTCCTTCTCCCATATTTACGGCTACCCTGCCACCATCCATTCAAGCACAGATTTAATCATCTGTCAAGCAGTGGTGCCCATTTGCTGAAGCTGTTGAGGATTGCTGTGAAAAAGTTAAAATGTTTCTGTGCCTAGAACTTGCTTTCCAAAGCATATTGTGAAATTGTAAAGAGAATCCCTAGTGAAGGCGTGAACACTTGAAACAACATGTTTATTAAGAAACATGTGCACTCAATTCAAGTGTGTCGTGAAAGCCCGGGAGAAGTAAGGGACCAGTGAAAGTGGAGTAAGCGTAAGACTGTCGTAAGTTCTGTGCTGTCCTAAGTTCTGTTAAGGAGGCTCTGACCTTCTCTGGTTTCATTAGAATTCTGTGGTGGAGTTTAACCCAACCCCAGGTACCTGGCTGTGAGGTGTTTTAGACGTACTTATTTTACTGTATTTTAATTATTCTGAGCTGTTGGGGTTGACTTTTTACACCAGGAGGGGGAAATGCCATTTAGTTCTGGAGTTAGAAAAGAAAAAGGTCAATCCACATTTAAGAACTAGTCACAGAAGTCAAGAAAAACTGCTATCTTCATGGTAACTAGAGGGAAAAAAATTAAAATTTTGAAACTCTTATGAAAAAAAATGCTCTACTAAATTTTAAAAAATGCATTAGTTCAGCAGACAGCAAGAAACTGTTTTTCCAATTATATTTCCAAGGGGCTTATTTCCATTTTAGTACCTTTGGTACACAGGACTTTTCAAAGCTGTTTTTCAATGGATAAGTTATTTAGTAATTTTTTTCTCTATAAGGATCTATAAAGCTAATAAAAAACACATTCTAATTAGTGTGGTTCAATAAAATTTTTGAATGGGTAGATAATCAAACATCAAGTTTGATGTGGACTATAGTAGATACCTCGCATGCACAGGTTTAGGTCACCTCTGATCTCTCACTTCTCTCTTCTCCTTTCGGCACCCCAATGATGTGAATGTTGGTTCCCTTGAAATTGGCTCCGAGGCTCCTTACACTATCTTTATGTATTTGTATTCTTTGTTCTCTATGCTGTTCTAGTTGGGGTTTTGTTTGTTTGTTTGTTTTTGCTTCCTTATATTCCAAATCACTGATTTGATTCTTGGCTTCATCTACTCTACTGCTGATTCCCTGTGAATTGTTCTTCATTTCAGTCAGTGTCATTTCAGTCCTTCATGTCTGACTGGTTTCTATGTATTTTTTATGTTGTTGAAGTTCTCAGTAAGGTCCTTTCTTTGCTCCTTATTTTTGGAAGTAGAAGGACTTCTATAGTAAGTGTAGAAGATGCTGAGAGTCTTGAAAGCAAGTGATCCTCCAGGCTCCCAATCAGCTCAGTGTGGAAGGAGTGGTGAGAAAAACTGGAATGCTTCATTCCCATACTGTTGATGACTCATTCTGACAAATTCTGTGGTTCACTATTAGAAAACACATTGTTTCTGTGTTCCTAAACCATTCTCTCTAACCAAGTATTTATTAGTAATGAAGGTGATATTTTACGCGCCATCTTTGCTTCAGTGGGATGTGGCCTCCCACACATAAAGGATAAACAGTTGTTATGGATGCTAATTATGACTAATAATAAAAACTATGATTATAGTCATGATTATCATAAATTAGGTGGGTTCTATTTAGCAAGCATAAGAGCCATTTAATTACTGACATCTCCATTTTGTGAAAAAAATTAAAAGCTTGCAAAGCTTATGAAATGCCCAAAGTCTGGAAAGTATTCAAAATTTAGAAATAATCTTTCTGCATAAAATTGTACATATTAAATTTTAAATTGATAAGGTTGTTTCTGTAGATAAGTATTAAAAAACTCAAGAGAAGCAAAGGTGACTGCATGTGACACTCACATTGACACCACTTTTAAAATCTTTCATCTCCCTGTTTGTTTGTTTTTATTATACTTCGCCTTTCATCATTAATACTATGACATCCAATAACAAAGGCATCTAGATGTGACCTATCAAGGTAAAAAGTTAAGCATTAATCAGATGTTCCTAATTCATGGGAAGTCATTGGTTTAATTGGAATTATGCCTTCATATGTTACATGCTAAATGTTACACTATCTTTGTAACAAATACCTCTAAAAATTAAGTCACAATTTAATTTTTATATCATTGACCATTGGTGCCTGTGTTACATCTGGCATTCCATTTTTCCCTATAAGTTAGATAAATCAAAGAGAAAATAGAAATGATATTTGCAGATAATAAGGCATATTTTACATTTTGATGTTTTTAAATAGAATCATTTAAAGTTCTCTATGGCAAGTTGATTTGATGCATGTTTATTTTAGAGCCAAAGGGAAGCTTAGTAATGCATTTATCTAAAACTAATGATCATAATGAGCTTGCGTTATGCAATGCCCTCAATAAATAAGTGACAGTTTTGAGCTGAGGCACGTTTTTGCTAATATTTTGCTAACTATTTGTAGGGAAAAAATGATCTGAATAATTTGCAAGTTATATGAACCATTAGCGATTATGGCTCAAGGTATTAACTGAAAGTTATTTAAGTAATTTCTAAAGCCTGTTCCACAGTAGACCAGGCATTAATCATTTGTTATGTCTTTTATAAACACGGATGCTATTAACTGAAAATTGTCAGGTTTACATAGAAGACGTTATCACTGATTATAATATTAGAGAATAATTAGTGATTTAAATTTTGTTGAAGAATAAAATCCTTATACCACATTAGAATGACCCTTTTTAAAACTATGAAACAAAGCAAATTAAATAAATAACAAACAAAGGGAATTTGCAGCAATATTCATGGTACTGGAAACAAAACAGTTGCAGCACAACAGCAACTAGAACATAATCTCCTTTTGAAATAGCAAAATAAAATACATGTGAATGTGGTTGAATGTAGAAATAGTGGGTTTGGGGAGGGGGAGCTTTCACAGTGTTCCAGTATTTTGATCCTAAGTGAGGGCACCTTAGTGCCACTGTGACTAATCTGCTGCTAACAGCACCAATGTTGGGGATGCAAAATGACATGTACATTAGTTTGTTGAAGAATTTTAAACTATTTGAAATAGAATCCATTCATAGTATCTCCATATAATTTTAGATATTGTAATATTTTTACATTACCTTTTAATGGCAGAGTAAGTAAACTCAGCTTGTCAAAGAAAAGAATATCTGATTTGAACTCATTTGTTTTAGTTATTGTTTAAAAGCAAAATTTACTCCTGTGTTCAAGTACGGAAGCTTAAGTATAGAATTTATATATGTATACATCGAGTTAGAAAAATAACAAAAGTGAAATAGGAAGTTAACTAGAATGGCAGCGGGATGCAGAACTGTTTCTCCAGGCAGTGTGGCGGGAAACCGAGCTGAGTCATACCAACCACGAGCCCGCAGTCCTCACGTGGCTTTGAACTGCTCATTGCCGCACACAGAGAACTGAGCTGGGGGTTGCACACAGATCTTTGTGTCTTCCAGCTTCTGCCATCATTGCAAATATGAGAAAAATGCATCCTTTTTATTGTTCTACACTTGACTGAAATATATTTTTTATTGTGTAAGGGATCATAAAAACATCATCATAGAGGAAAGAGAAAGTTGTTTTAAGAAATAATAAGAAGGACTTGCCATTAAATAGCTACTTCATGCAAACAAAACGACTTTGATAAATTATCTATTCTTTTGAAGATACAAGTGGTTCTTTGTTAATTTGGTTACAGGCTATAAGTTCTTAAAGTCTTTATACCACTCCCTTACCAAATGCCCATGTAGCTAATTGAGCAAAGTAAACAAAGGCACAGGCTATAACCATAACAACTGGAAATATGAAAGGGTTAGGAAAACGTTTGTGTGTGCCATAACAATGAAGCTTGGCTATAAATAATGAGTCAGGACAGTAAAAAGCTAGGGAAATTCCTGGGCAAGTGGGATGGGGAAATTGAGACAAGACAATTAAACACGGCCAAACAATTAGAACAACTTATAGCCAGCTAGTGAATTGTAAGACCGTATCTTCCCTAACCAAGGACAAGGGCAAATGGTTTAGATCTCTCTGCCATAACCAGCGAACACATAGCTTAGATCATGCTGCCCTGGGAAACAAAGATCCAATTACTGCCATTGGTGCCAGCTAAACCCAAGGATAGACAAAGCCAGGGGAACAAAGAACAAAAACCTGATTAAAGCCAGTCAGAACCGAGATGAAAATAAAACAGTAAAGCAGGCTAAGAATAATCCCAAACACCCCTGTGCTCATTTTGATACATCAGCATATTAAAATGTACCTGGAAAGCTGATGAATATTCTACTGAAACCCTCCCTTAAGATTCTCCCCTGCGGAAGGAAAATAAAAAACCTCAAGGCAAAGACCTGGCTTAGGCTTGCTCTAAAATACTCCCATGCCCTTCTGGGCATGAACTTTTACATCCTCCTTAATTCTAAGGGTCCCCAGGGGATGTGCAACCAGAGAAGCAGTGGGCAGCAGCAGCTAGTCCCAGATCCTGTCTCCAAAGGCCTCCGTTTTCTCTGACTTTCCAGTGAGCTAACAGCAGTCCCACCTTCGCTCACTTCTGTGGCTGTGGCCTCCACTCCCAGTAAGCTAAGAGCAGCCCCATGTTGGCTTGCTAATTGCCTATAGGGTTTCTAGGGAGCCAAAGCTAAGCACAGCCTTGCCTCTCTCCTGTTACTTCTTCTGCCCTAAGTCCTTCCTTTGTTTCACTGTCCTCAGCTTTATTAAGCAGACTCCCAAAATCAACTAGACTCGTATTATGAAATCTTTCCTACATGAAGTCAAGAACTCACACACTAGAGGTTGGCATAAGACAGGCCCGTTCCAGGAGGTCCCAGTCTGGTAACAATATGACTTGTTCTATGGTTTAAAATAGATCAGCATTTTGTCAAAAAAGTAGTTGGGTTGTGAGTTTATTCATACTCTATTATGCCTTGAGGCTGGTAATTCTGAGACTGATGAATTCAGAAAAGAAATACATTAATTCATACTTCCAGCAGGAAAGTTCTCTCTCCTTAACCTTTTCATTCTTTCATTTATTTCACTTATTCAGTCATTCTTGTATTCACCAAGTATTTTTTTAATAATTTTTTTAAAATTTCTTTATTGGTTAAGGTATTTATTGAGTATCAATTATGTTCAAGGCACTATGAGAGACACTGAGAACACAGCAATATTACCTCCATGGAGCCTAATGTCTGGCTGGTCAGAACATTAAAATAATAAATACAAAGTGTGGTAAGTATTATAAATTATAAAAATTCAGGGTGCTATAAGAGTGTGTGACATAGCCTATCAACTTACTTTTTGATCATCTACTTAGAAAACTATACCTTGCAGGATATAGCATGGTCCACTAACAATGTTCATCAAGAGATATTATCTCCATATGTAATTCAAGGGAGGGGGAGAGGAGATAGAAAAAGGTGCAAAAAAGCACTTCAGCTACTGACCGGTGTAAAAAATACTGCAAGGCATTTCACAGTAAATACAATGAAAAGCTCTAGTGAGAGCTGTGTTCACGGTGAACATTTTAAAATTATATACTTGATGAACTCATTTTTCTGTGAGTTTATTTTTAGAATATTTTTTCTTTTTTAAATATGTTCTTATTGATTCTAGAGAGAGAGGAAAGGAGAGGGAAAGAGAGACAGAAACATCGATGAGAGAAAAACTTGGATCCACTGCCTTCTGCATGCCCCCAGTGGGCATTGAGCCTGCAACCTGGACATGAGCTCTGACCAGGAATCAAACCAGCAACCTCTTGGTTCATGGGTCAATGCTCAACCACTGAGTTCTATCAGCTGGGCAAAAGAATCTATCCTAAGCCCTGCTCTGTGTGTGACAGGGTGGAGCTGCAACCTCCCCATCGGCCCTGCCTTGAGTGTGACAGGGGGTGGCGCCCCAACCCCCAATCGGCCCTACCCTGAGCGTGACTTAGGGTGGCAATGCAACTTCCTGATCCGCTCTGCTCTGTGCATGGCAGGGGGATCTCCCCAACCCCTTGATCGACCCTGCTGTGTGTGTGACAGGGTACGGAGCCCCAACTCCCCTGATGGGCCATGCTCTGTGCGTGACAGGGGGCAGCACCCCAACCCCCTGATTGGCCCTGCTCTGTGTGTGACAGGGTGCGGTGCCCCTACTCCCCGCCCCTCCCCCCGCCCCCCCACAGGCCCTGCTCTGTGTGTGACGGGGTAGAGCCATAACCTCCCCATCGGCCCTGCCCTGAGTGTGAGAGTGGCGGAGCCCCAACCCCCTGATCGGCCCTGCTCTGTGGGTGACAGGGGGGAGCTCTCCAACCCCCCGATGGGCCCTGCTCTGTGTGTGACAGGGGGCGGTGCCCCAACGCCCCTATCAGCCCTACTCTGTGAGTGACAGGGGGGAGCTCCTCAACCCCCTGATTGGCCCTGCTCTGTGAGTGACAGGGGGCAGTGCCCAACCCCCTGAATGGCCCTGCTCTGTGCATGACAGAGGGTGGCGCCGCAACCTCCCCATCGACCCTGCCTTGAGTGTGACAGGGGGCAGTGCCCCAACCCCCCAATCGGCTCTGCTCTGAGCCCAATCAGGGGCTGCACCTAGGGATTGGGCCTGCCCTCTGCCACCCGGGAGCAGGCCTAAGCCAGCAGGTCGTTATCTCCCGAGGGGTCCCAGACTGCGAGAGGGCACAGTCCGGGCTGAGGGACCCCTCCTCCCCCCCGAGCGCACAAATTTTTGTGCACCGGGCCTCTAGTATATATATAAAATGCTAAGTGTCTGTTTGACCAGTAGCTATGACATGCACTGACCACCAGGGGGCAGACGCTCAACGCAGGAGCTGCTGTGACACGCACTGGCCATTTAAAAATAAATGGCACCATGGACCTGACACCGACAAACCAACACTCGGCTTCCCCCAAGTGGGACACAGGCCCCATGACCACCCCGGAGCGGCACCCCACCAAATTGCAGCCAATGCTGCCAAGACCCCATGGCGCAAAATGCAGTCCATAGCCTAGCCCAGTCTGGAAATGATCGCTGTGGGCACCAGGTAAAGACATCATATAGCAACGCCAGGCTTCCTCTCCCTAGCAACTAGCATCCTTAGAGTTTCTTCAGCCCAGGAACCCGACTTGCTTTATAGTCAGGTGCAAACATTTCACAGTTTTACCAAATGTTTGTGAAGTGTTTTCTGTGCCTCATCTCATTTGATCCTCACAGAAGTCTTGGAATAGGTAGATAGGAGACTCAGTAGAATCCTATTTTCTTTTTCTCAGCAAGACGTGAATAGCAATATTAAAATATTTATTCTAATTGATTTACTTTCAATGTGCATGAATCTGTGCACTGGGATAGTTATTAATAATTATCTAATGTTCACACAGTAACCTCCAGTTTAACACCTTGCAACCAGTATATAGGATGGGGCAAAAAGTAGGCTTACAGTTGTGAGTACTCAAAATGTAGAGTTTATTCTCATATTATTATTTATTAACTAGAGGCCCAGTGCACAAAATTCGTGCATGGGTAGGGTCCCTAGACCTGGTCGGCGATCAGGGCCAATCAGGGCCTTCCAGCTGCCGGCCAGGGCCTTCCTTCGTTCTGCACCACCCCACAGTGGTCAGCACAAGTCATAGTGAGTGATCAAACTCCCGGTCTCCTGGTCAAACTCCCAAGGGGACACTTTGCATATTAGCCTTTTATATATATAGATTGTATTTTTTTCCATACGAACAACTATTAATCTACTTTCGCCTCAGCCCTGTACATGTAGGCAATCCAATAAAAATACTTTTAAATAGCATGCTGTATGTTGAGATGAAAAAAGGTTAAAGCAGGCAAAGAGTGAGATCTTTTCAAGCCTTGAAAGAAATAAAGTTAGCTACACTACCTTTATTCTTAAGATTTAACTGAGGAGGTTATTAATAAATGACATGCTTTAACATTAACTCATCACACAAAGCTAAGATTATATTCCAATAAGTTTCTTTCTCCCAATCTCTGCACCCTGTATGATTTTTCTCACTGAACAACAGCTGTAAAATGCATGCTACTGTCATCCTCTCACCACACATTCTTCTCTTTGTTGAGATGTCATGCGAAGAGCAAATTCCTCAGTCAAGTTGAACTCAGAGTGCTCTAAGATTGCATGGCAAGCCAACTTAAAATTGGCTTTTATTGTACTAATGGACAATCTTTGCAAGTATCTGCATTTTTTCTTTTGAAATAAATACCTTAGAGATAAATCTGTTTTTCCTTAAGTGAGTTTTTTTTTTTTTTGTATTTTAGCTACCTGAAAACTGTTGTTTTGTGATAAATTTGTTTGCTTATTTGTGTTTATATTTTAAAAATCTGTTATTCAGTTTTAAAAAATCACCTCAAAAATAAATACAAGTGCACTTCTTGGACTCTAAGTATTTAAACTGAGGGGAAGTTGTCAGGAATAAGGAAAATTAATTGTATTTCATCTATTTTATTTTAAATTAGTTATTCTAACATTTTTCTAAAGTTCTTATTTTTTAAAAATATATTGTATTGATTTTTTACAGAGAGGAAGAGAGAAGTATAGAAAGTTAGAAACATAGATCAGCTGCCTCCTGCACGCCCCCTACTGGGGATGTGCCCGCAACCCAGGTACATGCCCTTGACCGGAATCGAACCTGGGACCCTTCAGTCCGCAGGCTGATGCTCTATCCACTGAGCCATATTATTATTTTTTTTTTTAAGTTAGCCTTTGGTAGGCAATATAATGTTTCACAACTGATGTTCATGCCCTAATCCCGGAAAACTCTGAATAAGTGACCTTACATGGAAAAAGAACCTTTGCAGATGTGATTAATGATCTTGAGACACACAGAGTACCTGGATTGTCTGGGGGGGGGGGGGGGGGCGGGGTGTCCAATAGAGTAACATTGGTGATTATAATGGAAAGAGGCATGCAGGGCTGTCAATCTGAAGAGGCCAGAGAGATCTGAAGATGGCTGGTATCATCAGGAACTAATTCCCTGCTGAGCCAGCCTTTGAAGAAGAAGAAGATGATGAAATGTACCAGGGCCAGAGAAACTGCGAAGTGGCTAACTGAATCCGGAAATTGAAGCATTTCCTGTTTCATCACCCACATGAGGTTGATCCAAACACATGCAAAGCTTACATGCGAGGCTCTTAAACTCCGGCATGCAGGAAAATCACCTGGGGGGCTTGTTGAAACAGCAAGCGCTGAGCCCATCCCAAGAGCGCTCTGAGGCTCTGAGTAGGAGGTGGCACCTGACAATTTGCATGTCTCACAGGCTCCCCGGTGCTGCGGGTGCTGCTGACCCCTTAGGAGAGGTGCTGTCTTGAGAACTACTAAGTTGTCCTATTTTCTGCTCTGACGTTTATACACACGGCCTGTAGACATGGAGGCCCTTGAATAAAAAGCTCTCACTCATCTTTTCACAAGTCACCTCTTTCAAGAAATCATCCTTGTCCCCTGACTTTCTTCAGCCTGTATCGTTGGGCCTTTTCAATGTTTTCCTATTCTGTACCTGAAGGCATTTTTATAGCAGTGCTTCGTTTGCCCTCTATCTTTAGAAGATTTGGGATTATTATTTTTCTTTTCTCCATTTTTTATATCCTCACTCTAGTATGGTAGCATGATGATTTTTAATTTTTAGAACTTGTATAAAGAATGATTAATAAGATGGACCTACTTACTAACATTTTAGTAAAATGTAAAAAAAGGAAATTTTTTAAATACTGAGCAGATGCATTATTTAGACAAAACATCTTTATCTTTATATGCGTATCAATTTGATGTTTAGTGTTGCATGAATTGGACCCACACTACAAAGAGCCTGTGGGTCTTGTTTTATCTCTCTGTGTATTTGATTGCAAAACATTGCTTGAAAACAATGGTTATCACAGTATTTGGTGAAGAGGCAAATATTGTTATTTATATTTCTCAGAAAGAAAGATTGAAAAGGAGAAACAGAATACAGCATATAGTATTTTCTCTTCTCAGTTGGTGTAAGTGACTCCCGAGTCATTTCATCTCTTCTATTCCAGCCTGAGAGAGAGCTAAAGTTAATGGGGACCTACATACTGGCTCAGTCAGGCCTGGATCCCGGTTCCACCAGCCACTAATAAGCTGTTCCCTGTTGTGAAGTCGAGATGTAAATTGGGAGACATGTCAGACACGTGTTCAGGTAAACAGAACCTTTTTTAAAAAGCAAGATTGTAGGAGTGCAGAGAGCATTTTGCATATGATTTTGAATGCAGGAAACATTTTTCTGGTAAGACTGTATATGGTTTACCAAATACATAAGAAACAACAGGAAAACTGTGGGAAGAGCTACGTACACATGTTAGCGCTCTGATTTAATCAGAAATGCCTGGGATTTGACTCTGAAGACTTTTAATCAAAGTGTTACTTTTTGAGATGAAGAACATAAATATACTAGAGGCCCAGTGCACGAAATTTGTGCACGGGTAGGGTCCCGAGGCCTGGCCGGTGATCAGGGCCGATCTGTGGAGCAACTGGTGGGGCGGTCGGGGGCCCCTGCTGACACCTGTCTTGGCCGGCCTGGCGCCGCCCATTTGCCAGCCCTGCGCCTCTGCCACCGGCCGCTTCCCTCTGTGGGAGGTGGCCAGCGGGGAAAGCCAGGGGTGGCACTGGTCTGCTTGCTGGCCAGCCTCAAACCCCCCCCCCCAACATAGCCCCACCACAGCTGCCAGTTGCCTCCCTCTGTGGGGCAACCAGAAGGGCGAATGGGATGGCCCCCACTGGCACCCGTCTTGGCTGGCCTGGGGCCTGCGGGCTGGGGACAGCTCCTGTGTTGAGCATCTGCCCCCTGGTGGTCAGTGTGCATCATAGTGACCGGTCGTTCCATTGGTAGTTCCCCTGTTTGGTTGATTTGCATATTAGGCTTTTATTATATAGGATGGAAACTAATATTTTAGGATATGTTGTGTATGTTGAATTTAAATGTTCATGGTGTAAAACTTTTAGGTTAAGTAAGTAATGGATGAATTGTCAAAAGGCAATTTCCCACATATGTGGTAAAGATAGAGGCCTTATCCTTCCTAAAGATTACATTTCAAGGGGCTGGCTCCCAGGTCCCAGAGAAAGACAGTCTGCATTTTAGAATACTGACATCCCAAAGGGACAGAAAAAGAATTTACAATGAAAACTTTTCAAAAGTAGCTGTTCTAAGAAAAGAGAAGTCAGGAGCTTAGAGCCAGAAAGACATCTCTTTGAAGCCCAGTGACTCTGAAGGAAATGTTAGGGCCCTCTTGTTCATGTAATTAGTGCACAATTTAACAGCATGGAGTAGAACATTAAATATATTAGAGCTGTCATGAACAAATATTAATGCTTTCGTTAGAATTCAACTTTTACTTTAGAAAGATAGTATTTCAGGACTTCTCTTTTTTTCTATCTTATACATGTGTAAAAATGCCAGTGAATAATTTATTCTGTTAGGAGCATGTTTGGTTATAGTTTTCTCTAATTGAAGAACATCATGTAGAAGAATGTTCTGCACTTTTTTTTTTTAATATCACAAAGTCTTTTTTATTGCAAGTAATGCTATCAAATTGAATTTTGAATAATTTGGAAATCTCATTTATACCACAAAAGCTTTTCAAATAGTACAAATATGAAAACTAGATAATGCAAACAATAATAGTGATGATGATTTACATTTCTAATCTTTCTCAAAAGAGATATCAAACCAATAATTGGTAACATCAATTGTATAGTTTTATAACTATGATTTACTTTTCTGTATTTTTAATCAGATGAGCAACATAAAATTCTATCCAGGTTTAGTATTTTAATTTCTGCAGGGGAGATCATGAAGAATACTTATTTAAATAATGGGAGGAGGTTCAATTATTTTGCTTTTCTACCATAAAATGATTAAAGCAGAAACAGACAACAATACACTTAAAGAAAGAAATAAGTTGTATGAAAACCTAGAATAAGAGTATAGCGCTGAGCAATTTTGAGGTAAAGTCTCAGAACTGTCTGGACATTTCATCTCCATAGGGTTATGCAAAAACCAAAAACAAATAAAAAATCACACCAATCAAGTAAAACACACACACACACACACACACCACAAATAACTATAGGGACTTTATTTAAATTCTTCTAGCACTAAGGAGAAAGGAAGAGGGGGAAAATCAACTCTCCAAGTTAACTACTATTCTTCCTGGTTGTCCCTGAGTCTCATTGTATATCCATAGAAAATCAGACAGTGCTTCTGTATAAGAGGGGAAACGTCCCCTTTACCTCCTCCTGTTCTTTTGGCTGGTTTATTAAAATAAGACTGATTAACAGGAGCAAATAAAATTTAATTTTGTGAGGACAGAAAACCCACATGAGAGAGTCAGAGACCCCACATATGTGAGAAGTTCAGAAACAGAAAGGTAAAGTGAGGCACGTATAAGCCAGAGAATAGGATAGGGGCTGCGGCTTCATAGGGGAGGAGGATCATTCACAGGATAAGTACTGTAACAAAAGAAGATGTTCAGTAATTGGATGATTTCCCTGCCATATCGGTAAGTCATAAATAATTATTCCTGGTAGTAACTCATTCTGGACAATGCCCCCAATTTAAATTATTTAAGGAAGAGGTAAATTTTCTCTTGAGCTCAAAGGGTATCCATTACCTTGAGCTCAAAATAATCACATGCCCAGTGTGGCACACCTTGGCATATCTACCTAAATTCCTTCACTTTGAAAATGGTCCAAACCACCAGGATGTAGCATTTTCAAGGTCCTTATGAAAGACTGAGTTGAGGACATCGAAGGCCATTGGTGTAAACGACAATAACAGTGCTATGGCACTAGTGATCATGAGGCATATAATGAACTGGGCTTCACTTGGAGACCCCCGGTGAACAAAAAGCACTGCAAATGAAGTAGAGATTTAGAGATTAGCCAGGATGAAGAGAAAAGACTATTTTAAAAGGTAAAATTTCAGGTTGGTTGCAATTTGTGTAATGAGATTCTACTCTCAGTGGAAAGTCCGTTGCATGACAAATACAATTTAAATAATGAGAAATTCTATGAGATGAGACAGCAAAGTCCATATATCCAGAAGTGGTATCTATCCTCACTTCCATCCTTAGAAACCACAATGAATCTTTCAACTGCCAGTTCCTTTTGATCTACTTGACCAACTTAGTAAGTATAACCAAAGAGCCTTCTTCCTTGGCGGCACTGAATTAATTTATTGTTAAAATTTTGTTGAATTATTGTTGTGCAAATTAACAGGTATATTTTATTATTTAAATGTATAAGTCTGAGGCCAATTTCCTGACTCTATGTAGTTCTTTTATTCAAGCTTACTTTATTAATTTATTTAATTATCCTACTCAGTAAATAGCGTTATCTATAGGGCTGATGAAAATAATAAATTACTTGTGCTTCAACCAGACATTTTTGTCTCTTGAATTCTCAGCATCTTTATTAATAGTCACAGGCAAATTTCCAGTCCTAGGAGTGTTTTACATTTATTCTAATATTCTGGGGAAAAAGTCAGTTGAGTTATATTTGCCTACATACAGGGAAATATTAAAAGAATTTTCAATAATCAGAATCTAGAAGGAAAATATATAGATCAATTACTTTAAATATCCTGAATGTGTTGTTTAAACACACACACACACACACACAAGCTCACACAGCAAAACCTTTTATTTTGAGTAGAACAAACTTAATTGGTGATTCTTAAGGAAAAGTGTGTGTAAGGGGAATGCTGAGATAAGTGCTGTAGCTTTGTAGATTTTTTTCTCAGCATTTCTGCCTTTATTATGACTCGGTAATTCAAGAATGATTCATAAACTTGGCCAGAATATTTGCGTCATGAGAACAGAATATTCAGGACTATAATTACTAATTTCATGAGAAAAATATAATCATAGGATACTGTATTATTTGGTAGGTTTCAAATATTTGCCTCTGGTAGACAGTAATCTTCTTATTGATTTGTCTCTTGCTTAAACAAAAACACATTAGTAATTATATATAATAATTGTAATATATAAAAATGAATAGGTATCTAATTCTTTGTTATGCATTTACTTATAATCCCTGATAATTCTTTATCTGCATATGAATTAAGTACCAATTACCTAATTTAAAAATGATTTTATATATTGTAGTTTGGAGTGTTTACTTATTAATACTTAATTTAAATGAGCAATGTATAAAATATACATTCTTCTACAATAACTAATGATATATCCAAGTAAATGAAAATAATTATTTTACTTACCAGTTAACAGTGATTACTACATTATTATCCTTTTGTCTGAGATTTTGTTTCCTTTAAATGATTTTAATACCATATTCTCATAGGTTTTCCAACTGCACTAGTTTGGGACATTACAACTACAAGTGATTCCAAAGTCACTGTCCATACAGGTAGTCTTTCCACTTAGTGAAACACAGTTCTTGTGGTTGATAATTCAGGTTGAAGGAAAATCAGCTGTGATGTTCTCACCTTAAACATGGTGACTGAGGCCTCTGAAGCCTCCTTACAGAATCACCGTGAATGTGATTCCTCCTGGGCCCTCTGTATTGAAGGTGTCAGCAGTAATTTGTTAGAACATTCTCTCTCCTGGAACAGATTTGTGTTGTGAAGTTGGAAAATATTTTGTTTATAGCAAGTCTTTAGTGGAGTTGAAATAAGCTCTGTTTTACAGATTAACCCGTGTTGAGGAAACAAAAGATTCATTAATCTTCATTTAAATTATTAAAAGTAATCTTATTTTTTTTCTCAGTCTGCTCAAGTTACTAGCAAGTGGCATCAGGAATCAAAAAGAAATGATCTAATTGATTATTTTTGTGCAATATTTTTAAAATATTAGATTATTTTTTTATTGCTTAAAGTATTACAAAGGATATTACATATGTGTCCTTTTTCCCCCCCGCCCTTGACAGTCCCCTAGCCTCCCCTACCCCCCAGTGTCTTATGTCCATTGGTTATGCTTATATGCATGCATACAAGTCCTTTGGTTGATCTTTTACCCCCCCTCCCTCCTGTTATTAATACATGAATGTTTTGGTTTTCACTAGTCACGTGAAAATGTGCTGCAGTATTTGTAACCTTTGTCTGACAAGCTTTCATGTCCAAGAGGCCATCAAAAGGGACACACCATGTGCCCTGACCGGTTTGGCTCAGTGGATAGAGCATCGGCCTGTGGACTGAAGGGTCCCAGGTTCGATTCCAGTCAAGGGCATGTACCTTGGTTGTGGGCACATCCCCAGTAGGCGGTGTGCAGGAGGCAGCTGATCGATTGTTTCTCTCTCATCGATGTTTCTAGCTTTCTCTCCCTCTCCCTCTCTCTCTGTAAAAAACCAATAAAATATATTTTAAAAAAAGGGACACACCATGTGCCCACTTTCGGTGTAAACGTATTTCTGATTTACTGAATAAATCTTGCTAAACTGCCATGAAACATTAAGCTCTTCACACTTCAAGTGGTCTCCTCTAATTACATTTCCTTAGCTTTGGATTTATAATAGAAGCTGGTCTTTGGGTCAAAGGGAGGATATTAGAAAATCAGTTGAGAACACACATATGGCAAGTTGAATAGGGGCATTTCAGAACTTAGGAATGATATTTTTATACACAGTAATGGGCGGGTAAATATGTATACAATATCACATATATATATATAATTTTTTCCATCACTCTTCCCAATTACTCAAAGGCATTTGTGTCAGTTTCCTAAGGAAAGCAAGGATCTATTTCTGTGACGAGTCAGCAGGGGGCAGTAGGTATCATTGAAAGATGATTGAAGAAGTTTGAACAAACTGTCTTTCAATGAGTTGGTTCCCTTGCAAATTCTTCTAAGAACAAACCTGTTACAACCAATCATTTTGCTGTGTTTTTGTTTGTGTTGTTATAAATCTGGTTTGGAAACGAGCTGATGTAAAAAGCAAACTGTAGCCTAGATTTCCCTCAGTATACTTGTTGAGTGTATTAATTTTCAAAGGAAGAAGTTTAATCCATGTAAATAAAAATTCTTATTGGGACATCAAGAATAACATATTTGGATATGAGCAAGGCCTTGCCTATATGTGAACAGCTGAGAACTTGATATGAGTGATAATCTCACTCAGTTCCCTGTCCAGGAAAGACATTCAAATATGAACTCTAACTTTTCTGTGTGTCTGAGATTACAACACTATTTAGATTATAGCCTACTGTAAAGCCAATATTTTCTAAAGTAAAACATTAATATATTAAAAATAGTTTCTATTAGCTTAAAACTGCTTCAATGAGGGTTTGTGGTTTGTTTTGTTTTGTTTTCTGAAGCCCATTTAAGAATATAGCTCTATGGAGCTATGATGTGCTAATGGCAGTGATTATAGGACAGAGCTGCACAATAATAATTTGCAATCTGTCATGTGTGAAATGTTGCATTGAAGCAGATAAACGCAGCCCGCTGAAGTGTGCTCTATATCATTGCATTAGACGTAATAGCACAGGCTGTGCAACAGTATATAGAAAAGCAAGGTGTTTCTTCTGTGATTAGAAGTTTGATTACTAAAAGTTATCATTCTGCCAAATGTTTTAAATGTTTTTCTTATAAGTTTAACTGGAAGTTTATAGGTTAATTAAAATGATCCACCACAAATGCAGAAAATCCATTAGTGAGAAGAAACAAGTTTGCTCCACCTAGTTCTTTTTTACAACCTCAAGAAGATTTGAATAAATATCACATTCAATCCCAACCATTATCCTATTGCCTCTTATTTGTAATGAATATGGAAAAGACGATGAGAGGCATATCCAATGAGAAAGGCCATGGCACTCACATGCCAAATAATATTATCACAACTCTTATCTCCTAATGGAGCTAGGAAATTGAAATTGTGCCGGAACCAGTTTGGCTCAGTGGATAGAGCGTCGGCCTGCGGACTGAAAGGTCCCAGGTTCGATTCCAGTCAAAGGCATGTACCTGGGTTGCAGGCACATCCCCAGTAGGAGATGTGCAGGAGGCGGCTGGTCGATGTTTCTCTCTCATCGATGTTTCTAACTCTCTATCTCTCTCCCTTCCTCTCTGTAAAAAATCAATAAAATGTATTTTTTTTAAAAAAAGAGAAAATTGAAATTGTTCTGCAGAATTACCCTTATCAAATTGTGGGGTTTTTCCCCTTGAATGTTGTGAAGGAGAGCAGAATATGCCACTCCAAAATATGACTCTTCGGCATAAGGATTATTTTGACCTGGTTATTAAAAACTAACAGACAGGTAAGGGAGAAGCTCTGAAAACCAAGCAGAAGTTACACTTTTGAAAAAGATATTTCTATTTACGAGGAAGAGCTGAATGTACAAGCGTGTTTCGCTCTGTGTAGAGGGAAGAAACCCTCATTGATGGAGAAGGTAGGGATTTCAATCTGCATTACAATTTGCATGCCTCCCATGTACACAAGAGGCCTACAAGTTATTAAACTCCCTTTCCCCTTCTCCTATTCATCTGTCTTTTATTACAGGGTAGGGGATCTCAGTCAAGAACCATAGTTGCTATGAAGAAAAACTGTCAGGTGTACCAATGTCACAACATGGGCACGTAAGACTTAGTGTGCCATCATCAATATTTGTCCCTGGAAAACTGAATCAGTTAGAAAAAATTACATAGTATAACTTTATGGAAAAACACATAAAGGCTGCAGGTGTTTTGCATAGGGGAGGCGTAGTCTGGGACTAAGAAAACCCCCTGAGAACTTCAGGGACAAGGACAATGTGCTTGTGCAAAGTCCCGTCTCTGGAATGTGGTAACAGATCCTTTTTGCCCAATCTGAGGCCAGACCCAAGCAGTAGCATTAACACTGTTTCTTAAGGATTGACAGTGACCCTTACCACATCTATATAAACTGTTTAGTGTTATACATCCATATACCTCAACAAATAAACGTCACAATCAAGATAGCCAACATATTCACCACCCTCCCAATTTTTCTTGCACTCTCTTACAATTCCTGTCTTCTGCACCTCCACACCCTCCTTCATTCTCAGGAAACCACGGATCTACTTGTGTCACTACAGATCAGTGGCGCCTTCTAGATTACACATAACTGGAATCATGCAGGATGTATTTCTTTGCCTCATTTCTTTTGTCAGCATAATTATTTTGAGAGTCATTTATGGTAAAGCATGTACTGATAGTTCTTTTTTTATTTCTGGATAACATTGTGCTATGTGTATGTACCACAGTTTGCCCATTTATCTGTTGACAGATGTTATAGACTGCATGTCCTGTTCCTCTCAGATTCATATGTTGAGGCCCTAATCCCCAGTGGGACTACATTTGGAAATGGGTCTCTAAGAAATTCATTACATTAAATGAGGTCAAAGTGTGGGGCCTTGAGCCAATAAGATTAGGGGCTTTAGAAGCAGAGACCTTGGAAAGCTGTCCCCCTCCACAGGAGAACAGGGAAAAGGCCTTGTGAAGACACAGGTGGTGGCTTTGTACAATCCAGGAACTTTCACCTGGAACCAAACTGGCTGGGACTTTGAACTTGGACTTTAACCCACAGAAGTGTGAGATATAAATTTCTGTCCCTTAAGCCATCCAGTCTGATATATATATTATAGCAGCACAAGCAGACTGATAAAATAAAGGTTTGGGTTGTTTACAGGTTTGTCATTAAAAATAAATCTACTATTAACATTCATGTACAAACAGAAAACAAGACACCCAGGTAAATGTGAATTATTTGTAACTGCCTACATACATGCACACCAACATAAAAGACTAATACTGCACTAATACTAAAAATTATTCCTTACTTATCTATAATAATAAAAGTGTAATATGCAAATTAGACTGGACAGCCAAATGATCTTCCGGATGTCCTTCAGGAGGAAGCAGGGGCTGTGAGGGCTAAGCCAAGCTGCCGCGGCTACGAGGGCCAAGCCCCCTGCATGAGTTTCGTGCATCAGGCCTCTAGTTTGAAATAAATCACCATTACCTAAACTACTTCTTTCTTTCTTTAATCTTATTTCTCAAAAGAGTTTACTTTCTCTAAGATGTTTTTTTACACTATTTGCATATAAACTTCCTTGCAGTTATAGTTTATGTTTCATGCTGGAAGAGTATTTAGCAATATCCATGTAAAAAAATCACATTCTTTAAGAAATGAAATCCATTTCAAAAATAGTACAGTCATAGAAAATGCCATAATAATTATTCACTTAAATTTAAAATTCCTTTCCTCATTATTAGTAATGTCTTCTCTTTTTATGGCAGCCCTGGCACTTAAAATTATCATTTTTTTGTCAATTTTTAAATATATTTAACAATTTCTTTTAAGCAATGGAGCACTTCAATAACATAGTTTGCTTTTCTTTCTATTTGCATAATCCTATTGCTAGAGATGTTGAAAATTATGTACAAAAAATTACTAGGCTTTCTTAACAAATTATTTAAAAAGTCCCCCAGCTGGCTTGGCTCAGTGGCTGAGCACTGAACTATGAACCAGGAGGTCACAGTTTAATTCCTGGTCAGAGCATATACCCAGGGCTATGGGCTCCATCCCCAGTGGGGGATGTGCAGGAGGCAGCCCACTGATGTTTCTGTCTCGTTTTCCCTCTCCCTTCTTCTCTGAAATCACTAAAAATATTATTTTAAAAAGTAAACCAGAATTGAGGGGGGTGGGGGCCTTAAGAATTAAAGCATGATCTCAATACTTTAAATAAACTGAGAATCCTCTCAACTGCATTTGCTAAAGAGCCAATGAAGTTTTGAATGCAAGGGAATTCAAGAATACAAAATATCACAAAATCACGAGTATAATTGCTCAGTTCAAACAGTTTACATCAAGTAAGAGTAATAGCTCATGACAATGGCTATCATATCAATAGAAAGGACATAGCTGCTAATAGAGAATCATTACACAGAATCTAGGTAATGAGGAGATAGAAAAAGAGGGCTAGGTAGGCAGTCAGGGACAGAAACCACGTGGAGGTAGGGGGAAGGGAAGTCAGACAGGAAGCAAACAAAGGACCTGTTAGTAGAACTAGCTAGGTGAGCAAGGCTGGGCAGGGAAAACTTGACCCTTGATCTGGCCAGGCGGGATCACAATTTCAAAGTGATGTCACCTTGGACCTGAGGTGGCAGTCCTCAAACAGGTCCTCCCACAGGGGGGAATTTGAACTTTGATATCATTGGATATTGCCAGGATTCTTTGAAGGGACCAATCCGAAGCTAGCAGAGTATATGAATATCCTCTAGACCAGGGGTCCTCAAACTACGGCCCGCGGGCCACATGCAAATACAAATATTGTATTTGTTCCCGTTTTGTTTTTTTACTTCAAAATAAGATCTGTGCAGTGTGCATAGGAATTTGTTCATAGTTTTTTTTAAACTATAGTCCGGCCCTCCAACGGTCTGAGGGACAGTGAACTGGCCCCCTGTTCAAAAAGTTTGAGGACCCCTGCTCTAGCCAAATAGCTTAAGAGGTAACCCAGTTGGGGCTCCCTTTCTTCTGTCTTGCAGCAGGAAATCCAAGCTTTCCTTTCCCCCCAATAAATTTTGTTTTCTTCCCACTATTTTGACCATGAATCCATTCTTCAGCTTTAAAAGACAAAGAACTCGGACCAGACCACCACATTTGTGTGTCAGTAGGACTCCCAACCCCTTCCCAAGAATCATTCATGTCCTGTTTCAGCTTAGAATAAACATTGTCTGTACCTCTTTGTGAGCACCCACAACAATTTCTATTTATATTAGCTCAGCCACAAATAATATGATTTTTCTCATTAACTCTAAACTGAATAAGAGAGTCTCTGCAAAAAATTTGCTATTGTTTCTGGTCTTATCTTGAAGAGATTTTACCTGCAAGACTTATAAAGCAAGCCTTTTTCATAAAAATACTGCAAAATCAGAATTTTTTTCATTGTAATTACTTGCAACCATGGCAATGAAGTAAAAGCAATGAATAATAACGATTTCTTATTGCAGTTTTTTGTTCAGGCACTTGAAAATTTGCTTGCTTTTTTGGAGTTATAAAATACTGCTGGTAGAAGTATGTCGAAACAATCATTTGAGCTAAAAGCCTCATGATGTTATACACTTTGGAAGGCCATCACATCTTTTATTGTGATTATTTTATCTTCTCATCTGAATTTCCCTTAACCAAAATTGTTATTTAAATAGCTTTGTTTTGTAGTAGTTGAGGAAATCACACATCTCCTATGCTTAGCTCTTAGCATATGCTGGCTTATACGTGACTTTCCAAGATTTCTGAAATTAAGTGAACAATTGCAAATTCAGAAAAAGATTTAAAGGAAATTTTTCTCCCTTTATAAATGTCCACTCTTCAGAACAGTCATCATGAAATTTATACTTGTGCTTTGGCACTTTGGCATTCAATAATTTTTTAAAATGAGTTTGATGATCTCAGGAACACATGAATCTATTACTCATAATTTCTAACTGATAATTGATCATAAAGTGGGTTAAATTATTAAAAAGTTTTCAAACTTACAAACCAAAAATAAACTGAAAAAGTATTGCCATTTAAGTGATTAAAAAATTAAATACTATGGTAAAAAATAGCTTTACCTGCTGAATTTATGTAGTTTATCAAAAACATATGAATGCAAGATATTTAGAATATCCCGACAATGTACATACAGGGTGCAAACTAAAATCACTCAATGAAAGATGTGCTTATAATGTAGGGAATGCTGGAAACCTTATATTCAACTTTTAATAGACATTGCTTTCACTGTTATTGAGTAAATTCCCTTAGAGTGAAAAGGTTAGATGATATGGTATTTATTTAAGACTTGTTAAATAAATACTAGCTAAGCCACTGAGTGAAACAGGTTTTCACATAAGTTTTTTTTTCTTATTTTATTAAATTATTATTGTTTGTTAGAGGGGAATCTTGTTCCCTTTCCTGGTTTTGAAATGGCAATCCAAGACAAAGTTTGTCAAAAAGACAAGGGTTGGAGGATTAAACTTTTTTGACTTTCATTCCAGAAGCCAGGCCAAGGACAGACATGCCATCCCCCTGCCTGCCCTCTCTCTACAGCTATTTCCTTTCATAGATACACAATATGCAAAACCCTGGACAAGCTACAGATGGCAGAAACAGGTGTTAGAATACTCAAAGTCAATTTCGCCAACAAATAATAAGAATATGTACATAGGGCCAAAAATGTCCCTGAAAAATTTAATCCCAAGGAAACAAAATAAACTCAACATTAAAAAACCTCAAAAAAATAATAATTGGAGCTCAATACAGCGTGACCTTTACCACACAGCCTGGGAGACTATGACCCTAGCAGGTGAACATACAATGGATCTCAAAGACGCACACAAAAATCTCAAATATCTTTGTGCAGGTGTTTGTGTGGACACAATTCTTCAACTCATTTGAGTAAATACCAAGGAGTGTGATCCCTGGATATTCTGGTCGGACTATTTTTTTTAGTTTTCTAAGAAACCACTTCGCCGTTTTTCAATATACTGTGCACTTTATCTGTTTTAAAACGCCCAATTTGTAAAACAGCAGCGAGACACCTCTTCACAGCTATTTGAATGGCTGAAATTAAAAAGAAACTGTTGGCCAGTGCCGGGAGCCGGTCCATGCTTGCTGTTATCAAGGGACCTGGCATATATGGCATACTGTTCTTTATATGTTTGCTCACCTTCTTGGCACTATGTGTTTTAACCAAGGTCTCTGAGAAAGGTTGTTTCCCCAGGTAGGGATTTTCCCCTGAAGTTAGGGAGGGAATAAAACCTCTTAACTAAGTGCCAGGCGGGTAATTAATCACTTTAACTACGAACAATCATGTTTAAGCTACATAATCTTTACTCCCTGGAATGGAGATAAGAAACGCCCTAACCTTTGGAATAGAGATTGATAGGATTGGAATCAGCTGGTATAAATACAGATGTAACAAGACAGAACTTAGAAGACAGAACCAAGAGACACAGAACCTAGATACAGAACCTAGACACAGAACCTACACAGAACCTAGAGACAGAAGAACTTCGCTGGAGAGAACATGGCAAAAGATCCTGGACAGAAACTGGAGACAGAACCTAGCGAGAGAACATGGCAAAAGATCCTGGACTGAACCTGACTACAGAAATTGGCAAGAGAACCTGACTAGAACCTGGTGACTGAACCTGGCTGGAGAATCTAGCAAGAGAACATGGACACAGAACCTGGCTGGAGATCCTAACCAGAACTTCGCTGGAGATCCTGAACAGAACTTGGCTAGAGATCCTGGCTAGGCGGCTGATCAACTGAACGCTGTCTCCGTGTCATTCCTTCTTCGCCGACTCCGTCCACACCTTTGGGGACCCCTGGACCTGCTGGGGTTGGACCCCGGCAGGCCAGGAAGTGGAGAGAGAGGCCCTCTTGCTCATTACTGGGAGGAATAAAAATGGCAAAGCCACTCTGGGAGGCGGTTTGGTTTCTGGAAAAGCAGAGTGGGGGGTGAGGGCATACAGAGATCGTTTCTGTAAAGTTTT
This sequence comes from Myotis myotis, assembly GCF_014108235.1. Taxonomy (NCBI): domain Eukaryota; kingdom Metazoa; phylum Chordata; class Mammalia; order Chiroptera; family Vespertilionidae; genus Myotis; species Myotis myotis. Next base: position 4,056,510 of record NW_023416401.1, on the reverse strand, counting down.
CTCAATGTTTTTGTAAACATAAAACTATCAAAAAATATTTAAGTCTATGAAGAAAAATAATCCACGGACTCACGGGGGCCTGCAAACCTGTTTCCTCTGTGTGATCAGGGAAATTTCTCTCAGTGGGACACGATCTGGTAGGAACCAGCTTTCCCACCGCCAGGTGCTGCGGCATCAACTTTTAAACCAATTTCAAAGGGTGGGGGGCTGCATTCTTTTTGAAGTGCGGTCATGAATCCTGCACCAAATCACAAAACCATCTGCAATACGTTGAGCACAATTTAATTGAGAATATCTAGTGATAGCTTATGATTCAATATATTCACATTGAACATATATGGAGCATATATACATGTATGTGAAAGACACTACATCTGCTTGTAAGATAACGCCGCACATCACATCACACAATGAGGGTTGCACAGCTGAGGGTGCATTTGCCTGATATGAAACCTGAGTGGAAATGGTGAGTGATGCAGCTCTGTGCATGCTGACCTGGGTGATTCTAAGGCCATAGACATGGCTACAGGGGAAGCCAGGTACCAACAGCGCACCTTCTGAGTCATCAGCATCAACCTTTACAGAAAAAGTGAGGTGATGGAGAGAAGGAAGGAAGTGTGCTGTAGCTGGAACATGAAGGACCCCCTGAAGAGGATGGTTTGAAGCTATGGCTCAGGCTTTACAAACCATCACTGCACGGTGACATTCAGAGGCATACATATGAGAAGGAAGTAGACTTTTCCTCTTTGTGGGAATGGCATTTCTAAAAGAGCAAAGGAAGAGGAAAATACTGTTGAGGACACTTTAGAAATGACAATATGCTTCTAAACAGTAGTTTCTCTTTTTTAACTTCACACAGGATAAATATGCCTATTAGGGGCTCCTCAAAGTTTTATTTCTAAATTGATTATATAACTAATATTTTTAATTTATTAGTTATTGTTAAGAACAGCTCCTTAATTAAGTTAAAATCACTTAGTTATTTTAACTTTTTATAATTTAACAAAATAAATCTGTTTATTCACTTTTTTCCAGCACTTATCATTAGATTTAAAATATCATAAAATAGTTATCATTCTGCAGATTGTTAAACATAAAAAGCTTACAAAGTTTTTGCCTCTGTAAATTAGCTAAATTTACTATGTGATTTCCAGAAACATCTGTATTTTTATTGTTATTGTTATAAAATTCAGCACAATGTATTTCAGTTACTTTTTGAAAGTACTGCAATCCCACAATAAATCCCTATAATCAATATAATTCCTCTTATAGTAGTAATGAGGGGAACCAAATTGTTTTGTATGTATTTTATGTTATTTTTTTTATTGATTTTTTACAGAGAGGAAGGGGGAAGGATAGAGAGTTAGAAACATCGATGAGAGAGACACATCGATCAGCTGCCTCCTACACACCTCCTACTGGGGATGTGCCCGCAACCAAGGTACATGCCCTTGAGCAGAATCAAACCCGGGACCCTTCAGTCCACAGGCCTATGCTCTATCCACTGAGCCAAACCAGTCAGGGTATTTTATTACCACAATGATACTCTTCTTTGAAACGCAAGTTGTTTGTTTGTTTGAGTGACTGCTTGATGGTTATGCTTTGTTCTATTATTTTAAAACAGTTGAAGTATGCTTTTAGTTATTTCTAGGGATCCTGGAGAAGAATCATATCTAGCTGGGCAATATTCATGAAATAATTACTTGGAAAATGTCATCAAGTTTATGAACTAGGTGTGGTTTTATTAGATAGAAGATTTATTTAATAAAAAAACTCATTTTTTGTTTACAACTAATTTTTATTCCTACTATCTTAAAATCAATCATGAGATCACACCAATAATTAATAAAACTGTCCATGATTTGATAATATTTAAAAATGAAATTTTATGCTAGTATCATAAAAGTCTTATACATTTTACCAAAATGATTTTTGTTACAAAATAACATTTTATTTTTCCATTTTTGTAAATTTTTACAATACTGTGGATTAGGGTTACCTTTTGCATTAAATATATTAATGGGATAGAAGTATGCCAGGAGCCGGTCCATCCTTGCTGTTTCAAAGGACCTGGCATATATGGCATATTGTTCTTAATATGTTTGCTCACCTTCTTGGCACTATGTGTTTTAACCAAGGTCTCTGAGAAAGGTTGTTTCCCCAGGTAGGGATTTTCCCCTGAAGTTAGGGAGGGAATAAAACCTCTTAACTAAGTGCCAGGCGGGTAATTAATCACTTTAACTACGAACAATCATGCTTAAGCTACATAATCTTTACTCCCTGGAATGGAGATAAGAAACGCCCTAACCTTTGTAATAGAGATTGATAGGATTGAATCAACTGGTATAAATACAGATGTAACAAGACAGCAAGACACAGAACTTAGAACACAGAACTTAGAACACAGAACTTAGAAGACAGAACCAGGAGGCACAGAACCTACACAGAACATTCTCTAGAGACAGAAGAACTTCGCTGGAGAGAACATGGCAAAAGATCCTGGACAGAAACTGGCCTCAGAACCTAGAGACAGAACCTAGCGAGAGAACATGGCAAAAGATCCTGGACTGAACCTGACTACAGAAATTGGCATTCCTTTTTCGCCGACTCCATCTACACCTTTGGGGACCCCTGGACCTGCTGGGGTCAGACCCCACTGTCTGCATGTCATTCCCTCTTCGCCGATTCCGTCCACACCTTTGGGAAGCCCTGGACCTGTTGGGGTTGGACCCCAGCATATGGCGCCCGAACAGGGACCCCTAGGTAAGCCCCACTCTCGGGATGGATAGGACTCCATTGTAGGAAGAGGGTGGATAGTCTTCGCCTACTCCGTCCACACCTTTGGGAACCCCTGGAACAGGATTCCCCTAGGTAAGCCCCCCGCATTGAGAACCCCCACATTCGGGACGGATAGGACTCCACCAGGGTACTTCAGATCCCCCTATAGAGGATAAGTAGGGTAAGAAGGTGGATAGTACAGAACTTAGATTGAGAAGATGTGCCATACTGAGTCCAAAGAAAGAAGACTCTGTATTGATTCTTAGATTGAGAAGATGTGCCATACTGAGTCCAAAGAAAGAAGACTCTGTATTGATCTTTAGATTAAGAAGATGTGCCATACTGAGTCTAAAGAAATAAGACTCTGTATTGTTCTTTTAACATATGCTTGCTAGCAGAGGAATTAAGGTTACTCCCAGTCAGACAGAATGTTTTATACAAGAAGTATGTCCATGCTTTTCTAAGGAAGGAAAGGTAAATGTAAAGGCATGGGAGGAGGTAGGCCCAAGGAGCCTTATCCTTAACCCCACTGCAGCCTTTCCACCATAGGAAAGTGCAGGATTGGCAAGCTCTCCCTGGGGTGATAGATCAGGACTCAGGTAATAGCAGAAAGCGCCAATCCTACTCTTAAAATGGATACAAGAGAGCATTTCAGGTTTTTCTTTTTAATGCCTGCTTTAAAAAATAAAAAAGGGGGAATTTGCCGGGAGCCGGTCCATCCTTGCTGTTTCAAAGGACCTGGCATATATGGCATATTGTTCTTAATATGTTTGCTCACCTTCTTGGCACTATGTGTTTTAACCAAGGTCTCTGAGAAAGGTTGTTTCCCCAGGTAGGGATTTTCCCCTGAAGTTAGGGAGGGAATAAAACCTCTTAACTAAGTGCCAGGCGGGTAATTAATCACTTTAACTACGAACAATCATGCTTAAGCTACATAATCTTTACTCCCTGGAATGGAGATAAGAAACGCCCTAACCTTTGTAATAGAGATTGATAGGATTGAATCAACTGGTATAAATACAGATGTAACAAGACAGCAAGACACAGAACTTAGAACACAGAACTTAGAACACAGAACTTAGAAGACAGAACCAGGAGGCACAGAACCTACACAGAACATTCTCTAGAGACAGAAGAACTTCTCTGGAGAGAACATGGCAAAAGATCCTGGACAGAAACTGGCCTCAGCACCTAGAGACAGAACCTAGCGAGAGAACATGGCAAAAGATCCTAGACTGAACCTGACTACAGAAATTGGCAAGAGAACCTGACTAGAACCTGGTGACTGAACCCAGCTGGAGAACCTGGACAGAACCTGGCTGGAGAACCTAGCGAGGGAACATGGCTACAGAACCTGGCTGGAGAACCTAGCAAGAGAACATGGACACAGAACCTGGCTGGAGATCCAGACCAGAACTTCTCTGGAGATCCAGACCAGAACTTGGCTGGAGATCCTGGCTAGAGATCCTGGCTAGGCTGCTGATCAACTGAACACCATCTCCATGTCATTCCTTCTTTGCCAACTCCATCCATACCTTTGGGGACCCCTGGACCTGCTGGGGCAGGACCCCAGAAGAAGTAGATGGTAAATTTAGAGTACTTGAAAGGATAGGGCTTATAACATGGATTTGGAAATTTTTCCAAATATGGTCTAGCTAAGCCACGGAATAAAACAGGTTTTCACGTATGTTTTTTTTCTTACTTTATTAAAATTTTTTTGTTAGAGATGAAGAAATTTCCATTTTCAAAATCAGACTGGCCCTATATAAAACATAGGAGATTTTAAATTTCTATTTAACAATTTATTCAATCAAAGCAGAGGATTTAAGGCAATTGAGTATATTCTGAAGTTAGGGGAATATTTTCATGTAGTAACTCAGAGATAAAAGGCAAAATGTATTTTAGTCAATGTTGAAAGGGACCTGGAAAATGAATTCTCAAATCATGCATATGTCTTGAATGAGCAATATTTCTTAATTAGATAATGGAAGTAATCTCTGGATTGCCATGTGAATGGACAGTACATTTGTTCTGGTGAATGTAATAAATTTGGACTCGTATTACTGTGCACATTTAAAATCTAGCCCATAAACTATAACTTAAAATTTAGCATTTTTGTAATTTCTCTTCTATTTCAAAAGTATACTTGAGTTTTAATGAAATATTTCTTACTGACAAACAGTAAGAACTCAATATACATTAGCTATTATTATTACCACTGGTCCCATAGACTTATGATTTGTATTTGCTGCTGATAGCTCCTCACATGGGGATTGCACTAGGTTATTTTTGCTCTGTGACCTGAAATACTTGCTCTTAGCAGGGTAGTTGCAGATATACTTCTTGTTTTGATGGTTTTATACTCCAAGGTAATCACACCAGGGGTCTCTGAAGACAGATCTTGAAATGCTTGGTGTCTACACCTTTCCGTGCTGTTCCAATCAGCTCAAAATGCAGTTGTGCCTTGGCACTTTGCAGAACTAAATGAAAGGCTCTGAAGTCTCTGAAAATCAGAATGTGAGTTTGTCTCATGCCTGCTCAGTGGACTTGTGCTCTTAGAAATTCAATGTATTCCCAGATGGATAGTATATAGCCAGCATTTCATGGTGCTCTAACATGCGGCATACATAACAAGTTGCCAGCGAGGCTAGTATATGTTTAAGAGATTTGACTGCTGTATACTTCAAACATTTCTTACATTGTGCCATCTGGCAGACAGAAACGTTAATGAATTTTTAAACTTAATGGAATATGCCCAGCATTAGGAATGTCTGAAAATTAGATGCTAACCACTGGTAAGTGACAGATTTATCAATAAATACCCCACAAAATTGCAATCCTTTGTTTTTGGCCAGTAGAGTAGCAACACATTTCTAAGTGGTAGTATAGTGGCTCAGACAACTGTCTGGATAGAAATATTAATTGATGAAGACAGTAGCTCTCTTTGATATTTAAAGAAATTGCATCCACAGTATCATGACTTTTTTTTTTTTTTTGAAATGTGGTTTTAGGAATTGTTTTTGATATTAAGTAGAACATTTCACTTAAAGTTTAAACAAATTTATGGACATGTTGGAAAATTCTGATAATGGTTTCAAATGCTCTTATTTTATTGAAAAGCTTCTCTGTCATTCAAAGAAAATCTTTTTATTAAAGTTCCATTTCTATTGCAACTGCATTTTGCATACAATAAGTCTGGCAATAATATAAAATGACTCGCCACCAGAGGGTAATCTATTGTGCTCTTCTCCCCCATCATCTTAGTCTCTAGGCATTTTAGTTTTCTCCCTTGTATAAAAGCACTAAAGAAGCAATTCCCTGTACTTCTGCCAAAAAGCAAAATGCAGAGAATCAGGCAGAATGCTCGCAGTAAAGAGCAATCCATTTAACAATACAAAAACTGGAAACAGTTGAGGCAATCTGTTGGGTAAATTGGGGAAAACTCTTTCAAAAAGAACACATATGTGAAAATTACAAAGAAAATATTATCATAGTTTTAGAATCATAAATGAACATTTATAAAACATAAGAACCAGTATAAAACCATTAGTTCAGAATTTTAAAAACAATATTGCAGAAGCATAAAATTCATTTTTACGTCTTCGAAAACACCCCATGTAGAAAATCACCAGAATGCCTGTCATTTTTCTAATATCACGTACAAGGTTTTGTTGGCTGAGCATGTCTATGAGGTTCTTTGTTTTATCTTTCATCTGTGTTATGTATATACTAGAGGCCCAGCACGCGAAATCGCTCGAGCCCCAGACCCACTGTGCCGGCTGGACCCCAGACCCGCCTCTGCCATGCCAGCCGTGGGCCCTGCTCAAGCCCTGCCTTGCTGTGTGAGTCCTGAGTCCCAGCCCGCGAGAGGTGCTCCATGCACCTGCAGGTGACCAGTGTGGTCGTTCTGCCGTTACGGCACCACGACCACAGGCCTTTTATGATATAGATACATTATAGGTACAGGTGTTCATTGCTTAAACTATTGCTCTGCTACATTTATTTTAAAATGTGGCATACTTCAAATAACTCACATTCAGTTTAAATAAGTCCACTAGATAGAATTAAGATTCATATTAAAAATAATTTACAACTCGCTTTCCCATCAATTTTCACCTCTCCCTCCAAACACCATCCTTCTTTATGTTGCAGATGGTGGAAGGGGTAGGTCAAGGGGCATCAATCCCTTCAGTGGGTACCATGGAGAGAAACGTCACGGCAGATGCATGCACTTGCCAGGCTGGTTGCTAGCACTTCCTACAAATGCAACCCATCTTCCACACAGGATAAACTCTCTCGCAGGAGTGGGCTAACCTGTTTCTGCAGAGAGACTTACGGAAGAGATCAGGAGGCACAGGAAAGAATAAGGGACCCTAGGAGACGAGAGGTGTAGGTGTCCCTGGAGATGGGATTGTGAAACTAAGGAGACAATCTTCTTGCCCCTATCCCTCATAAAGCCACATTTTATTTGAAGCAACGGTGGGCTACCAATCTCTAGCCAACCGTTTGCTGCCTCCCCTCAAGGCCTGAGAGGCTCTGCAGCTGGATGCTCTCTGCTCTCCGTGACCTCTGCTGTTCCCAGTGAGAGTGCCAGTAACAGAGAAATTGTACAGGGCGACTCCCTTCCCCCCAGCCCCAGTGTGCTTATTAGTCAGCCAGGACAAAACAGGCACGTCCTTAATTGTTTACTAATTGCAGCATACAATGCCAGCCTGGTTTCTTCAAGGAGATCCTACATTCCACCAGGGAAGGGGGCCTGTTAATTTCGCATTGTTTACACTTAGCTCAAAGTACATTCTTAGGAAATACTGGGATATTGATCACACTTCCACTGACAACCCATGTTTTCCTAGTTTTGTTTTTTTCTGTGAACTTTTGTCATTTCTACTTATAGGACTGGTTGTTTTTTGATGGGAAAAGATGGTTTATATTACCTCAAACTGAAAGGTGACATCAATCTATATACAGAGAAAATGGACCATAATTTTTTAAAATTGAATGATGAACTAATTCTGTTTTAAGTATAACCAACATTTTGGATAGATTTTGAAAGATAGTGTTAGGGAATAGGAATTATTTTTTTTTTAATTAGTCATATTCCCTATTATTAGTTGTGTTGACTTTGGGCACATTACTTAACTACCCTCTTCCCTGTAAAGTTATGGAAATACTTATTCATACCTCAAAGGGTTATTAAGATATTTAAATTAATGTTGTATAATGAAGAATGTAGCTGGCCTCTGATCCTGGTTCACTGGAATTTCCAGAGTGTCAGGAGTGCCTTTGCTATTCCTATTCCTATTCCCTGGATCACAGCTTAGTTTCTACTAACCAGGGAACTCATGAAGGGCCTGTGGATAACTGGGGTTTTGAGCCCAGACACACTAGCTGGACCTGGTGACCTCTGGGGATTGAGCTCAATTACAAAGCTAGTGATTCAACCAATCATACTTATGTAATGAGGCTCCAATTAAAACTCTGGACACCAATGTCAGGAAGCAGGGGAGACTTGGCTGGAAAGTCAGTAAGATTGGAAATTCTGAAAAAGGAGTGGGCTGAAGGCGGCCTGCCCTGTTTATCAGAATTCCAATTTAAGGGAGTTTGGCCAAAGGCTGCCACTTGTAATTGTTCCTTGACCTTTCCAATCAATTCTGTGTATGTATGGACCTTCGGGTGTTTACTGGAATCTTTATGCTTAATCTTTAGGTGTCCTTGCTTAAAGGACACGGTAGACACATGTGTCCTCCCAAGATAAAAGGTAAATTTTATCTCAAACTGCTTTTACAATAAAAGCCTAAAGAGGTAGGTGATGGAGGCTGTCTGGTTCCTTTAGCCCTCTCTTTCACAGCAATCCTGTGTCAGCAATCTTTCATCCGTCGCGCAGGGTCTGCTGGTCAGCCCTGGCAAAGTGGTGCCCAGTATGAGAACCAAGGAATGCAACAATACATGGTGGAACCCTCATAAACGAAGAGGAAGAAAAAGAAAGTAACTGTGCAGTAAGTCATATAATAAAGATTAAAATACACATCTTTCTAAACTGCCTTTTGCCTTATTGAGTTGTCTCTTTTTTGAAAAAGATGTATTTTTATTGATTTCAGAGAGGAAGGAAAAGGGAGAGACAGCAACATCAATGATGAGAGAGATTCATTGGTTGGCTGCCTCTTGCATGCCCCACAATGGGGATTGACCCTGCAGCCCTTGCATGTGCCCTGACCAGAATCGAACCATGGTGTCATGGTTCGTACATAGGTCGACCTTCAACCACTAAGCCATACTGGCAGGGATGAATTCTCTCTTCTCAACACGCCAACTTAAAGATTGATTTGAACTGTTGTGGGTGGTAGTGTCTGCTGGTGAGGACACTGGACCCATGGGGCATGGAAGTGAATTCAGTTAGTTGGGCTAAAGCTGTGTGGGTGCCCCTGTAGTAAATGTGGGGAGTTCAGCTCCTTTACATTCTACAACTGCATATTTATTTATTTATTTATTTATTTTTAATATATATTTTTTTAAAAATATATTTTATTGATTTTTTACAGAGAGGAAGGGAGAGAGATAGAGAGTTAGAAACATCGATGAGAGAGAAACATCGATCAGCTGCCTCCTGCACACCTCCTACTGGGGATGTGCCCGCAACCCAGGTACATGCCCTTGACCGGAATCGAACCTGGGACCTTTCAGTCTGCAAGCCGACGCTCTATCCACTGAGCCAAACCGGTTTCGGCTACAACTGCATATTTAAACCCCACTCTGCCCAGAGGTGATACAACAGTCATGCATATATATGTATATTTTTTTCAAGGAATCTTTTTACTGATTAAATCAGATGAACAATTGTAATAAAACACTACAGGGGCTATTTATCTTAGAGATTCCAAGGGTGGTACCCAAAGCCATTTATTCTCAGAGTCCTAGTCTCAGATGAGGGTTTGATAAACTCATGTAGCTTGACCATCTTGACTACTGCTCCATTTATCAAAGCAGAAGACTGGTCCGGGGAGGGGTTGCCCTACTACTTATATTCCATTTTATTTTTTTTAATTTCAAGGTGCATTTACAGTCTCACTTCATTAAGGGCTTTTTGCACAGTGCATCCACAGTCTCATTTGACATAAACCCTCGTGACATAATCAACCAGATGTGTATGGTTTTCAGACACAACGTGTAAATAAATGGTCCTTTTAATTTTTTAATGTTTGTGAGAATGGCTTCAGTTTGAATAATTCTGCACTTCTCTTTTAAGTCCTGGTCTCTCAGATGGGCCCTGGATACATCTATGAGGATGCCCTGTGGTACAGAGGCCTGACAGGGTCTTTAGTGAATAATTCCTACTAATATGAACATACATGCTGCCAATGACTTTCAACAACTTCTAGTAATGAGGAGATGTTTCTCCCCCCAAAAAAATCAAACTTCACATTTATAACAAGCTACTAGAACCATCAATCATGGGATCTTGAAATCTTGACAAAGTCTCAATTCTCCTGGAAAGTGTGTCAAAGGGCATCTTGCAGAAAAGCTGTAGGCTCATGAATATTTATAAATACGGTGGTGAATTAGACAACATCCTCAGGCTTTTTGCTCTTCACCTTGTGGATGTGATGTGCTATGTGAAGTGAATTATGATCAGCATGACTATGGAAACCAGAGAGATGATGTGATGGCTGTGACATTTCCACGGGTCCCACATATTAGGCTGTATATATACGTATATGTATATGTATATATGTGTGTGTGTGTATGTGTGTGTGTGCATGTGTGTGTGTGTATATATATATATACTTTCAGAGTAAAGCATGTAAAGTGCATATTTTGCCAAAGCAGGAATTTTCTTGAAGTAGTAATATATATATATATATACACACATACATATATTACTACTTCAAGAAAATTCCTGCTTTGGCAAAATATGCACTTTACATGCTTTACTCTGAAAGGCATTCTCTATTCTAACACTCCACAGTCATGTTGGGGACTAGTTTGCCAGTGATTTTTAGTTATTTTGAACAATGAACATTGGAGCTGACCAGTTGTATCTGCTGATATAGAACAGGCGTTTGTAGTGGACGTGGCTCCTTTAACTTGTGGTTCATGGACCATATTCCACATTTGTCAAGCCCTGCAGCCTCCGTCCCAGGTGCTGTGATGGCCACAGTGTCCAAGCCTGACTAGGGCTCCACTTTCCTGAAGGTTCTGGCTATGAGGACCTGTGGTGACCGTTACTCAGAAGGAAATGCAGAGTAGGACAAGGGCACATAGAAGGGAAACTAAGTCTAGCACAACAGATGGAAAATATATTTTTAAGAAGCATTTAACATGAGAGTTAGCTAAAAGATTTGTAATGGAAAGAGGAAACACTAGTGAAACATAGGTAAGAAAGTATAATATAGCATAAGGACTAGACAAAAAGACCACTACAGCTGGAGAATGGACAATGAAAGTGAAGCCTAGAAATGTAGCCTGAGGCTCTGTTGTAGGGGGCACATGGCCTTGTCATACATTTTGAACTGAATTTGAAAGGGTGTAATTGAAGTGTTTTAGGCAGAGGAGTGATGTCAAAATATTTGTGCTTCTAAGTATTACATTGGGTGCAGTAAAGAAAAGGAACTAGAACACAAAGATAAAGGTACAGAGACCTGGTAGAGGTGAGTGGCAAGCAAGGCATGTTTCCACAGTGGATTGATTGGTCTAGTGAAGTGGTCGGCAAACCGCGGCTCGCGAGCCACATGTGGCTCTTTGGCCCCTTGAGTATGGCTCTTCCTAATCCTTAGGAGTACCCTAATTAAGTTAATAACAATGTACCTACCTATATAGTTTAAGTTTAAAAAATTTGGCTCTCAAAAGAAGTTTCAATCGTTGTACTGTTGATATTTGGCTGTGTTGACTAATGAGTTTGCCGACCACTGGTCTAATGTGTAAAAAATGGCAAATTGGAAAATAAATTAATTTGAGAAAATCCTATACAATAAAAGGGTAATATGCAAATTGACCAAACGGTGGAATGACTGGTCACTATGACATGCACTGACCATCAGTACTAAGAATGTCCAACTGATGGTTTAGGCCTGCTTCTGGACTGTGAAAGGGTACAGGCTGGGCTGAGGGAAACTCCCCCCACATCCCCCCCCCCCCCCCCGGTCCAAGTGCATGAATGTCGTGCACCAGGCCTTTAGTTGGTAGATAAAATTAACATAAAATTGTAACAAATTCTATTTGGATTAAAGCAATGTATTTTAATTTGAATTAGTGGATATAAATGTTAAGTGTTAGGGCTTAGAATTTGGGCATTTTGAAGTGATGCCATTGTAGTAACCTGGCTATTATTTAACAGAGAAGGAGGAAAGGGAAGGCTAGATAATGCAGGCATGCATGTATACAGCTTTGCCAAAAAGCTGCATTTACACTTTCCAAGTCTGTTCCCCCTGATTGACGGGAGAAGGGACTGCAGAAAGGCAGTTTAGACACATGCCCAGTAAGAGCTGAATGGTATGGGAAGGTGCCTACCTGTCTGCCAGTCATACCTGGGAACAAGTTAGAGGCCAGGATGGGTGTGGCACTGAAAGTGCACGGAACCTGACTATTTAAACTTCCAAATAATGGAAGTCCATGCTCTCTCTTCTCTCTCGTGCACACCAGGTTCCCGGCCCTCCTGTGGCAGGGGATGCGCCCCCTTGGGCCCACCTGGTGCACAGCCGTGTTGGCCTCCGGACACGGACCGATGGACTTTTATCTGGCCTACATGCTGAACCACAGCTGCTGGGCCTGTTTCTGGCTCTGCTGAAACCCCAGCTGCTACACCTTTTCCAGGACTGGCTTAGGGGGCAGAGGAGGTTGGAACCTGAGAAATGTAATTCCACGCCAGTTAATCTTCCACATCCCATCCTCCCATACGAATCTTAGAAAATTCACTTTCTGAAGATATCACAAGAAGCTCACTCCCACGGGTGTCTGGACCGTTAATTCCTCCTGCAACAGAAGGAAGGGCCTGTGGCCCATTAAGGTGAAGATTGGATTCAGGTAACCGAATAAAGAGGTCTGAAGTGCACAAGAAAGTGTTGGGCTAAAATTGCGATATGGGCACCCAGCTGGCATGGCTCAGTGGTTGAGCATGGAACTATAAACCTGGAGGCCATGGTTCAATTCCCAGTCAGGTCACATGCCTGGGTTGCAGGCTCAATCCCCAGCAGGGGGCGTGCAGGAGGCAGCTGATCAATGATTCTCTTTCATCATTGACGTTTCTATCTCTCTCTCTCCCTTCCTTTCTGAAATCAATAATATATATATATATTTAAAAGATGGGGCATTATTAGCATATAAATGGTGAATCCATGAGAGTAGACAAGCATACCTATGGAAGAAACTGAAAAGATAAAAAAAAAAGAAAGCACGAAATAACAAAACTGCAAATTCAAGTGTCCGGTAAAGAGTTAGCCTTAACCACTGTGACCAACCACAGGCTTCTGTCTCTTGTTCCTTGACCTCCCTTTCCTTATAGCACTGATTTAGAAAACATTAAACTTTAAATTCTTTCTCTGCCCCTTTTGAGATGTAAATCTTTTAAAAAGTATCTTGACAGTTACAATATGCGGTTGTCTTTCTCTGGGACCTGGAAAACATCCATTTATAATGAGATCATCAAGAAAGATAGTAGAGTAAGTCCTCTCTTAATGTAGTCAATTGAAAACTGCAACTTTAAGCAAAAGACATTTAAGGAAACCAATTTTATCATTAACATTACAATGGACTAATTGTTAGAAAAAAGAATGAAGTCCCTATAGTATTTCTGGTCACAAAAACATCACCAAACTTCTAAATAAAGCCTCAAACAGGTATCATATTAAACAGTGAAATAAATGAGTTCTACACAGACTTAAGATTTAGACAAGCCAATTCACCCAACATGCATGTCTTTGGGATGTGGGAGGAGACTCACATACCCTGAGAAACCCACGCAGACACGGGGAGAATGTGGAACGGCGTTGACCAAATCAGTTATTATCTGAGGACCTGCCGTAGCTCCATCTTTCAGTTTCTGCGGAAGAGTAGGAGCCTAATCTTGGGGACACCTCGTTCCTGGCTGTAAAACACCTCCCGTCTGAAGATATTAGAAGGCTCACTTTTCCTTCGTGTAAAGCCAAATAGCAACATACATGGCCTATCACTTCCCATTCACCTCAGCTCTGAAAATCCCTATCTCCTGCCTTCTGCTTCAGAGAAGTTCTGATCTCTCTCCTGAATTGAAATTGAGTCTTCTTTGCCTGTGTAACTCTATCTGGTGCCACAAAAACAGACTGAGAATGTGTGTTGTAAATACGAAGAAAACCAGGATACCATAACATTATGGAAGCCAGGGAAAGGTAATGGTTCAAAAAAGAAGGAATGCCCTTCACTGTCCCAAACTGCTGAAATATCAAGCAAGATAACCACTAAATACACTGTATTGGGTTACATAATAAACATCACCTAAGATATAAATAAACATTGAAATCAAAGTGCATACAGTGTATGGGCGAAGGCTAGCTTGAAAGGGGTTAAGGAATAAGTGGAAAGTAAATGAATGGAGATGCTAAGCGTAGGTAAGAATAATGTACACAGACTCTGAATCTAAGTTTTTTAAAGTTTTTTTTTTATATTTGTACAGTTAAGAGAACCTAGTGAAGAGATTCATTTCTTCTGCATGCCATTTTTATAACCTAATCACCTTAAGAAACCCTGTAAGAAATTCCTCAACTACCTTGTTGACTTCATTTGTAAAATTTAAGGATCTGTAGTGTTGTTACTAAGAAGTGTTCTTTTTAATAATTTTACAGGTTCCTAAGATATGTTAGTTCTATGTGAACTTGAAGGCTAAGAGAAATATTATTAGCAGAAGCATGTGGGCTAAAGCCAGTAAGAAGTGTGTCATCATTCTGTTCTGGTCACTTATTTTGTTTCCTGCAAGATGAATTGAGAACGTCTCACAAGCTGGCTTGCTGACACAACTTCCATTCATGTGTCCTCGCTCATCCCCTTCATGGTTCTGCTCAAAATCTCAGAGGGAAACAGTATTTCACTGCTTATTATTAGTATTTTGGAATATATTCCTATGACATGATTTTCACCAGAATTTTTTTTAAAAGCTATTTAGCCATTTTTATTGGGGCAGCATGTTATAATGGGGACCTGTAAATTCCCGATAGGTGAATAGGTATTAAAACTACCATTTATAAAACTTAATTACTGTTGTGAAATTTGTAACTAAAAAAATAGTAAATATTAGCTTCTATAAATTCATGTAACCGCCTTAATATTAGGCAGTATTATGTCAGACAAGAGCTTTCTTAACTTAGAGAGAAAGATAGATAATAGATAAATAACAAAGATGAAATTATACTTTGGAGTTACTCTATCTGCAATATATCGTCCCTGTTACTTCAGATTAGAATCAGTCTTAGTTCTTAGTGGGTTGTTTTTATTTTCCTTGTTCCCAATAGCAACGGTGCAATAAAATCACCCTGTATTTCTTCACAATCTGCTATCTCTCTTCTAACCTAAGTCTTCTATGGCACAGTCACAACAGAGGATATACTGGGTGATACCTTTTGGTGTATTTAACATATGTTCTTGCAACTGAAATTCAGATTATAAAGGTATATCAACCAAAGGCAATTTTGTTGTGCAAATAAAACTCTTCTGTTTTCCCCATTCTTTATTTTTACACTCATCATCCGAAACTGAATATAGTATTAACATATCCTATGAAATTTAAATTCTCACATTAAGTCCATGTGACTGAAAATATCAAGTCACTGTCCTTAACTCATATATATTCACAGTACATACGAATGCTGGCATCTCTTCCAGTTCCCTGGATACACATCCATAATGTGTGGGTGAGATTTTGGAGCCTCTGGTTGAAAATTTAGCTGTGATGGCAATAGAGGAGACGGCACTCACCCACACTGTGTGCCACTAAACTTACCCTGCGTGGGGACGCAGAAAAGGCAGTGCTCACCCTATAAAAGGGGAGGAACGCCTGCACACATAGACGGAGATGGGGGTCAGGAGTGCCTGGTACAGCAAGTAGTTTTAATCACTCATCTCCTGGCAGGGAAACAATACGGAACCCCTCTCAGTTGAATTAGCTTGTTACTGCCAAATTGTTGCCAAATTTCTCTTGTGGGATTTTCTGCTCACTAGACGGTAGGCTATTTATCTCAGAGAAATACACTCCCTTCCTGAACCAGGTCTTCTCACGTGAACAACTATGGCATGAACAAGAACACTGCATTCATTCCTCGACTTGAGTAAGAACAGCCCCTGCACACCTGTGCTAAATCCCTTTAAGCCCAAGGAGCAGTCCGTCTATCTGTTGGTTTTTTTGTATTTATATTTTACTCTGATATCTTCAATATGCTTATGAAGGCACCACATGTGTCCATCATGGAGGAGCAGAAAATATAACATTATATACAAGAGAAATGTATGGCAAATCGCCATTAAAGGGCTATTCAAAAGTGTTAACCTGCCATGTATTATCTTAGAGCCTTATTCTTCTCCTTACAAAGGAGAACTCCAAGAGTTCTTTTTTTTTTTTTCTAGAATTCACACACCTTAAAGCATAAAATATTGTTAGCAGTTTGTGGAGATTTAGGAGGTATTCTGGAAATATTAGCCTAGGAAAAATTCATTGACTGTAACCAGGAGAATTTCAAGATTATAGAGCATTTGTATTTGTGGGCCTACAGTCATGAACAATAGCTCATGGAAGAAAAATTGCATTTATAGCAAAATGAGTTATTGCTCAGTTTGAGGCAAAATATACAGTTCCTTCTCAGGCTCTCCTAAGACTTTAGAAAATTTAAAAACGACAACAAAACTTTAATGCTACGGTTCAAGCTAACGTTATACATATTTACATGCGATTCCATGGGCTGCTCACTGTGTTAATGCCACCACGGACCCAAGTCTCTGTGGATGGTAGCTGAGGCCCTACATTGACCCACGAGTTCAAGATTAATGTTCTCCTGCATGTGTTACAGCTCTCTGGCGCCAGCCATTTTCTATTAATAATCTGATGAACAGGCAAAAGCCAGCTCGATATTTTCCCATAACTATGAAATGCGTTCAAAGCACTACTGGTGTCAGGTGGGCAGGAGGCACCCTAGTTACTTCTAAATTCCCTAGATAGTTATGGTAATTCCTTTTTTAAAAAATATGTTTTTATTGCTTTTTAGAGAGAGAGGAAGAGATAGCGATAGAGAGACAGAAATACCGGTAAGTGAAACATCAGTCGGCCGCCTCCTGCGTGCCCCCTACTGGGGATTGAGCCTGCAACCGTTTATGGCATGTGCCATGACTGGGAATTGAACTGGTGATCTCTTAGTTCCTGGGTCGATGTTCAATCAGAGGCACACTGGCCGGGCTGTTATGGTAATTCTTAATAGTGGGGCAGGGGTAAGACATGGCTAGTGGAAAACTGCAGAATGGTTTTAACATTTTTAGCACCTCTTCAGTCTAATTGTTAGAGAATTAAAGAAATATTTTCTGGCCCTGTCTGAGTGTAGTCCTGATACATGAAGGTTGAAAGCTCGATCCCTGGTCAGGGTATGTACATGAATCATCCAATGAATGCATAAGAGAGTGGAACAATAATCAACATTTCTCTCTCCCCCCCCCTCTCTAGAAAGCAATAAAATATTTTCTGTAAATGTATTCCATGTTAAAGTAAAAATATCTGCACTAGAATTCCATACTTCGGTGGTAATGAATGTTGTCAGATCTATGCAAAGTTGTGGTTTGTGGATTTTTTTTCTATAACTGGGTCATTTGACATTTGAGATTTCTTGGCACAAAGCAAAACTGCAAAAGAAAAATACCAACCTGAACCTGAACAGCGTTTTTCTTCCTTTCCTCTTCATTTCATACTCTGCCTGCCCTCTGAGGAACATTGTAGCAATGGAAATGCAAAATTTCTGTTCAGCAACTTCAGTATTTAATAGTATGACAAGAGTAGGCCAGGTCAGCAGTTAATTTAAACAAACCTCTCATTTTCTCTTTGGATATTTTTTGTTTCATTGCTTCAGAACTATGAGAGGGAAAGACTTCATATTGTTGTTTTCATGTAAGTTTGACTAATTTCACCACCTGAAAAAACAAACAAAACTCTCTCTGGTTCTTTCTAACCGTTGTAGTGATGGAAATGTCTTAGAAATAAAGTGTTATTTAGAAATCAGTCAATAAGGATAATGAAATAGTGTGTGAATGCCTAATGTAGGGCATCCTTTTCAGTGTTAGCAAAACCGGGGACCGCTCTCCAGCTGCTAAGGTGAAGGCTCCTCACCCGTTGTTTCCAGCCAGGACTTTACTTTCCTGCCCCACCAGTGAGACCGGGAACCAGAGTACAGCGCTGCGGGGTCACTTTTGATGGAGACACTTATGCCCACACACATTATAAACACAATCACATAAATAGAAGGAAACAAAGGCGGCATCTAACACAAACACATGAACCACCTGTTTGTACAATAGTTGTTTCTCTATTCGATTCATCTTCTATACCAGAACCCACATTGTTGAGGGATTGGCTGTCATTATGCCAGGATTTACTACCTACCATCAACACTTTCTAGTAGTCAACGGCCATCAAAAGTATATGTTCACCAAGGTTTTCTTTTTCAGATTTACATAATGAAACAAGTTTAAAGTATCAATAAGTGTGGACATAAAATGTTTTAAGCTTTCATTAATTTTTGTTA
This sequence comes from Myotis myotis, assembly GCF_014108235.1. Classification (NCBI taxonomy): domain Eukaryota; kingdom Metazoa; phylum Chordata; class Mammalia; order Chiroptera; family Vespertilionidae; genus Myotis; species Myotis myotis. The sequence goes on along the minus strand of NW_023416401.1, from coordinate 4,037,995 downwards.
TGCCAAGAGATGTCTCTTGCTATTAAACCAAGTCAGGACACATCCAATCTAAACTGAAAAAAACCTACACAAGTCTTTTATTTACAAAGGATAATGAAAGAAAGAGTGAATTTTCTAACGCTCAATGGCCAGCGAACAATAACAAATATTACCTTGGAAAACACTCGTATGAATAAACAGGCGAGTTTCACTGAAAAGGCTTGCATATTTTTACAGGAAATGAATGACATCTCCTCTTAGAGTCAAGCAAAAAAGCATGCTGTTAAAGCTTCAAAGCTACCGAAGAGTCATCTGTCCATAATTAAATTAAGTGGTAGCACTGCAGTATGATTGATGTGACTATTACATGTACTTTTATATAGTTCCTACGGCATAAATAAACTGGCCCACTATTGTAGAGGGCCACTTACTCTGAGTTCTATGTTGCTATGATAATTTATCTTTGACTTGTGAAACAGGATGTTTTCATACTCTCAGTACTTTTATTTTTGTTCATTTAATAAACCAAGCCTAGACGACATATTTTGAAAATGTAATTTCTTTGTAGCAGGTAATTGACTTAGAGAAGGCTATGAAATAAATATGATTGAAGTCCACATTACACGTGTCACAGTCCTCTTTTAGTTTTTCTATTACTTGAAGATATAAATATTCCTGAGTCACATTCCATTTATATTTGATAAATTCTGAATTACTGTCGTTATTAAATTCTATTTGGCTATGAGTGACAGGGAACCAAAACCAGCAATGTTTTAAATAGTGAACAGTTCATTGCTCTCTTGTGCCAAATATTGAATGCAGGTGGTCTATGCAGATACGTGAGGCTTTCACGTCATGCATGGGTCCATGTATGTTTTACATGGATGTACACGTGGCTATGAGTCAGGATCATTTCACGTTCCAGGGAGGATGCTTCAAGCCCAATAGCATTCTATCCAGAAGGAATGCGAAAAAGGGAGGGGAAAAACAAAGGACCCACTCTTCCTGATTCTTCAGGACATGACAGTGTATCTGCTGGCATCCCATCACTGGAACTTAGTACATAAGCACATCTAATTAAAAGGGAGGCTGAGAAACATGACCAGTTGTAAATCACATTGTCAAAACATAACATGAGTGGAGACTGATACCTGAGGGCTAGTTATCGGTCGTTATTCCTGCCCTCCTCTTTGGCCTCTGAGGTATACTATGCACTACTTATCTCTCACACAGAAAATTTCACCATCTGCCCAAGAGTGAAAAGCCCAGCATCTTCTCCAACCTTTGCAGCCAGTTCAAAGTCTAGTATCCCTCATTCTGTGATGCAAGAATACATACGCTATAGTGGATACAGGCAGGAAGCCACATAAAAACATACAGCCATTGCTAGGCCACGGCAATAACAACAACATCTCATTAGGCAGGAATAATGAACAAACCTCCCTTTGACAGAGGTATACATTCCATTATTAGCACACCTGGCAGCCCTGGCTTCACTTTCTGGGAAGAACTCCCTTTTTCACTGTCTTCTGAGCACCATCTGGGTCTCAGAGTACTTCTTCATAATTTGGCATTCTTCATAGCCCCATCCATGGTGGACATCAGGAAAGATGTCCTTTCTGGAGGCTGTGTAGATTTAGAAGCCCACGTTCTATAGGCCCAGAGAACTGAGATTGCTGTTGGGTAGAAAACTGACTTTTACAGCGCAGTCTGTATCTTGTTTTCTTTGGCAATATAATCCTTTCAACTACCTTGTAAACTTCTTATTTGTTTCTAGTCAGTTTCGCATGCATGTTCCCTTAGGTGACTATCTTGTTTCAACCTAGTTTTTAACCCGAAGTCTCTGGTATTTAATGTAAACTACTTTATCAATCCTCCAAATTAGTGTCGATTATTTTAATACTTCCTGAAATAATCTCATAGATGGAGAAGACCACACCCTATACACCATCTGCCATAGGCATGCAATCTTGGTGGGGAAAGACATCAGTCTTACTTCTTGTTAAGTCTTGCATTTTGAAGACAATGCATCACTGGTCCAGTTTTAGATACAAAGGCAATTGGATTTTTTAATCTTTCAAGGCTGCAAATTATGGGTCTACCTGTCACTTTCTATCCCTAGCTAAGGCAGAAAGTACTTTCTATCACACGCCTAATCCCCTGTCGATACTGTTTGTGGTTCAGATAGCTTTGACCTGAGCTCAACTGTTCAAGCATTACATTGAAAGCAACAACAATATTTCCTGAAGAGGCAGAAATACCCCTTCCTCTACTTCAGCAAATGGTCTGGCTTCCAAGTTGCAATAGATAACACTGAACTAAAATATTTTCTATGACATGACAAGGATGATGAGCAACTCAGCCTTTACAATCTATCTTTACTACCATTCTAATAACACTGCCATTAAGCCTACAGTTACAGATACTAAAATGAGAAGAGTCCTAACTGCAGTCTGCACAACCTTTATCAGTCTCCCATGTAACCAAACTAAAGGTGATTTAAGCCCAGAGGTCAGCTTGGCAGGATGGGAGTGGAAGGACCTTCCCACGCAGCTCTGCATGGCCCAGGCTCGCCATCACTAGGCAGTGGCATTATCATTATGATTCAAGATGGCAGCCTTTGCATTTTAGGCAGCAAGATGAAGACAACGATTCAGAAAAGGAACAAAGTGTGCACAGAAATGCTCTCTCATAAAGACAACTCTAAACACTGCCAAACACACTTTTGCTTATCTCTCACTTGCCAGAATTTAATTGCATAGCTTTTTTTTTTAATTGCAAGGGAATCTGTGACGGTCTTTATTCTAAGAGTTGTGTCAAGTCTATACAGTTGATCAACGATTCTCTGTCATCATTGATGTTTCTATTTCTCTCCTCTCCCTTACTCTTTGAAATCAATAAAAATATATTTTTAAAAAAGTTAAAATGATACAGGAAAATAGCCATTTAATCATATAATTCTACTATTGTTTTTCTTTTCTTAACACAATCACTGGGACATTGTATATTCAAGGGTAACATTTGGGGATAAGTATGTAGAGGTGGTTACTCAATTCCTAGTCAAAGCAATAGTACAAAAGGAGCAAGCAAGTCCTTTCCTGGAATTATCTATACAATTGCAAGAGCCATATGAAGAGCCACTGCTATGTACCCTAAAAGAGTCTGAAAATATACACAGTGAAACAAATGTACTAGCTTCACTAAGCCAGTGTCCTACTCTACCCAGACTGACAACAACTTTATTATTCAGCACTAAACAGTAAAATTCTATCAAACAGTGCAACAAAGTCAAGGAACTATGCCTTAGATTCTTTTCTCATATCCCATCTCCTCTTTTTCTGATATTTCAAAATAAACAGTCATACTTTGTCTCTTCTGTAACACTACTTAATACTTATATTCACCTTTCAGATAACTAGGTGAAATTAAGTGATTTAACCCTTCTTGCTTTGACCATTTTTGACTGAATATTCTGTCCATCAAACTGTTTCTAATCCAGTGTTAAACTGATTCTTTAATATAAAATTAGGCAAATTACAAATAGTATAGGCCCTCAGGATTGGGTCTTCAAGCTTTATATTCCTAAAGTGCAGGAAGAATAGAAATTTTAAAAGCTATAAGAGAAATGGTAAATGTGTTTCAAAAGTGTTTGGATTTGCCTAAAAAAAAATGAAGTGGCACTGAATCAGAAATAAATAAACTTATGGAAAGTTAGCATCCCATCATGATAAGATTTGTTTTTCTTATAGATGAGTCATCACACTGTAAAATATGTTTTAAGAACACATCGTGTCTTATCAATTCTTTACTCTGAGAAACTTTAAATTATTATATTCATCTCAATGGGTATTGCAGAGTCTTCCACTGTGTGGTGGCTAAGAAACAAATGTTTCAGAATCATCATATTTAATCCACATGGATTGTGTGGCCTGACAAAAATTAATAGATGCACTAATGAAAGAGAAAGATTATCAAGATGGGAAACAGAGGTAGTCTACATTTTATCTGAAAGTATACCAATTTTGGCCATCGCCCGTAATCACCCATGGACACTAGTGTCTTGGTGGAAGACTAGGAGTCTGGAGGAGAAGCTCCAGCTCACTGTTGACACAAAAGCAATCTGAAACTGGCGACACTGAAGAGGGTAAACGGAACAGTTTCATGTTACCTCTGTCACGTCTCCTCCAAGGGGGCACAGCCAAGTGCCCAGAGAGACCTTCTTGGCTGGTGATTCCTCCCACGGGAGAAAGTGAGAGCAGGTGAGTGAACACCTAGCTTCTCCAGGTGTGCATGGTACGCCAAAGAGACTACTTTCTTCTTATCTCATCCAGAATACTGAGATGTGCTACTCAACTGTGGGGCAGGGAGTGGCTGTGAGAACAGCCACCAGGGCTCCTGGAAAGCATCAGAGGAACATGGATCCCACTAACTACTTTGTGAACTCCGTCAGAAAGCCTGCCCACAAAATGCTGCCATGCCTTGTCTATGGTTACACCCAGCTGGCCCAAGGGCATCTGCAGTGCTCACGGTGATTCCCACACTCCCCATCCTATGGCCACCTCACTGATCGCACCCCCGATGGTGGGAGAACAAACCTTTGCAGGTAGCTAATGAACGCCTGTAGAAAGATAGCCTGACTCTGAGATTGGGAGGAAGCACACAGATGTGAGTACCCAGCACTGACTATGTGAAAGCAAGCAAACGAGAAGCCGTCACCTGAGTAGCTTTGCAGGATCTAGAAAAGGCGTGAGATCTTAAGACCCCTCCTCCCCCTCAAGAGGCAATAAAAAGTGTGGAGCATAAATATCCATAAAACAGACCTAAGAAAGCCTCCAAGTCCTTAGCAAGGCTGACAGGCAGTATACCCAACTGAACCAAGTCAGTTAAGACCGGAGGAGGATGCATTTGCTTCTTCTGATGGGAAGACAGAAAAGCAAGACTTCAAGAAACATGAAAAATCTAGAAACATGACAATACCAAATGAACACCATTTTCCAGTAACAAATCCCAGAGAGATGGAGATCCATGAGCTTTCCAATAAAGAATTCAAAATAGCCTGGCCGGTGGAGCTCAGTGGTTGAGCATTGACCTATGAACCAGGAGGTCATGGTATTTGTTTAAATATGTATCTATATGCATATATGAATATGTTAGTATCTACTCTCAAATAGAAACTTGAGGATATTTAAGTGCATTAATAATTGACAAACACTATATTTTAGTAAAATATATCATGCATATTGCAAACAAAAATGCTGATTTTAAATTGAAAACACCACTCATACATCTAGACAGAAATGTGCTCTTTTAAAGTAACAATCTTGTAATAAATGTCACTTCGCCTATTTTTGCCCATTCTGTCTATCAGAAATTGAATGCCACAATCACAATAGATTTATAAAGACTACTAGTCCTTCAAATAATCAGGATTTTAAAAAAAGGAATTTCTTGGTCAAATCATGTTGGAATATTTCCATTTTAGAGATCTACAGTGCAATTCAGCAATTTAGAGGACCCAGCAATTCCCAAAATTTCTTTACAAGCTGTCATTTTTATATGCAGCACTAATTACACCCTCCTGAATAAGTTCTGCCAAGTGTGCTTGGAGAAATGCTGACCTAAAACAACATCTAGCTGGTCGTATTACTGAGTAATTTATAAAGATGAAATGCTTAGCTTATAACGCTTAGTTTCTAAGTGATGTTCTTAAAAGAGATCGATAAGTGTGTTCTGATTTTAAAAAAGACACACACACGAAAAACATTTTCTCCTGATAAAAATAACTGTCCCAGGCAACAGAAGCAAAAATAAACAAGTGGAACTGTATCAAACTAAAAAGCTTTTGCACAGCAAAGGAAAACATCACCAAGATGAAAACACAACCACTGAATGGGAGAAAATAATTTCAACTCATATATTTAATGAGGGGTTAATATCCAAAATATATTTTAGAAAAACCCCAACAACTCAATTACTAAGAAACAATCAACTTAAAAACGAAGATAATATCTGAATGGACAATTATCCAAAGAAAACATACAGATGGCCAACAGGTGCGTGAAAAGATGCTCTCCATCACTCATTCTCAGGAACATGCTTATCATAATCACAGTGAGATATCGCCTCCCACCTGCCAGAATGGCCATTATGAAAAACAAGAAACAATAAGTGTTGGCAAGAATGTGGAAAAGAGGGAACCCTTTTGAACTGTACATTTATTGCAGAAAATGTCTATGAAGTACAAAGAGGAAAGAGATCAAAGGTAAGTGGGGAGAGCTTTCAGACTACAACTTGACCCTGGGGAGTCTTGAACTACACATAGGACATGATAATACCATAGAGCCTTTTGCTTTCGGAAGAGTAACAGACACCCAGTCCCCAGAGGTAATGGAAGAGCTTCAAATCAGTTCAATCTTCTACACTTTGTAACCAGATATTCCATAAGTGTAACCCTCAGGTATTCCATGAGCGCCATCACCTATAAGGTACATGATAATCTGTGAAATACCAGCACAGAGTATTACACTGTAAACATTTTCTTGTTTATTGACTAATTGTCTCTAGCGATTGGGGCCCTCCCACTTCAGACATTTATAAGTATGTGTATCCCACATTAGGCTATGATCTACTGAAAGGTTTGGTTCATTTTTATTCATTAACTAGAGGCCCAATGCCCAAAATATGTGCACGGGTAGGGTCCCTAGGCCTGGCCAGTGATCAGAGCTGACCTGTGGGGCAACTGGTGGAGTGATCGGGGGCCCCCACTGGCATCCGACTTGGCCGGCCTGGCACCGCCTGCTTGTTGGCCCTGTCCCCCACCACCACCGCAGGTTGCCTCCCTCTGTGGGGCGACCGGCAGGGCAATCAGGGGCCCCCCACTGGCACCCACCATGGGGGGCCTGGGGCCTGCTGGCTGGGGGCAGCTCCTGCATTGAGCGTCTGCCCCCTTGTGGTCAGTGCACATCATAGTGACCAGTCCTTCTGCCAGCTGTTCAGCAGTTTGGTCAATTTGCATATTAGGCTTTTATTATATAGGATTAGGTGTTCAATCATGGAGTTAATTTTTCATTTGAAAACAGAACTAATCAAGAAAGTTTTCTCATGTAATATAAGTAATATAAGTAATTTCCCTTTAGAAACATGATCTACTATTTAGATACTATAACATCTAAAAGTAAACACGTATTTTAGTCTCTAGTTTTTAAGGTCCCACATTCCATCTTCTGAAAAAGACTGGATAAATATACCTAGTCAGAATATTCTACTCTCTGATCCTTGGCAGTTAATCTCCTAAAATTGGAACTAATGCTACTGATATCTACTTTAACTGTCAGTTGCAGCTCTGCAAAGTTTAATGAGTTGGCCAGAATGTAAAGCAAAAGTGGCAATTGGTAAGGATTTTATGAAAGAGAAGCAGAAAGATCTTCAGCAACTCAAGGGCTGTGCCTGTAATTATTGTCTTCAACACAGTGTTGAAAGTTACTTTTGTGATTTAAGTCCCAGATAAGTCCACAACCGTCTTCTCGATTAAGGCCAGTAGGTTAGCACAGGAATTAAAAGGAGGGTCAGGGTTCCATGTGAACAGTGGGCATGTCCTTTGCACTTAATAATCACCTCCTCTTGAGGTGCTGATGCCTCAAGAAGAGCACCTGTGGTACCTTAGGCATTTTTGTTTGGCTTCAAGACTAAACAAAATAGTAAAATATTATTGTACCTAAAATTTTAAAAAGCATTTGATAATGTAAGAGAGGTGTCACATTACCTTTAACAAATACAATTGAAATCCAAAATACATTTTGTAAATTTACATATATGTGGAATGAAGAGAGATTATTCCCTCGGAGAATTAAAATAGGACAATTTCAGGACTTAGAACATGAGGACTACAACTGTGGGTTCTTCACATAAACTATGATACTATTTGTTATGTTAATACTTCAAAATGCTCTTGGATTTACCTTTAAATCAATATGAAATATTGATAAGAGTTTACTTTAGGAACTTTAAAGAAAATAATTTAACTTTTCCTTTTACCTATTCTATTTTCTTAGGAAAATTACTCTCTAATAGATAATATGTTTCATGATACAGAAATTTTCTCTCTTTATTTACTGCTCTACCCCTGAATATTAATAATGCTTGGAATATTGTAGGTACTTAATAATTGCTATTTTAATAGTTCTAATGTATAATTATTATAACATATAAACCTATTTTAGACAGTTTTCTTATATAGCTAATGCTTTTCTCACAAGTACTTTGGAAGAATCTTCCAATCTTCTAAAGCTGAATAATTACCCAAAATGTAATAAATTGAAACAAAAAGAATCACTTTATATCTCTAACACTTTTGTGGGCCAGTACTTAGGAAGAGCCTTGCTAGGTATCTCAGTCCATTTGGGCTGCTGTGACTGACATAAATATTACAGAGCCTGCGGCTTACAAACAACAGTAATGCATTTCTTACAGCTCCGAAGGCTACAAGTCCAACATCAAGACACTGGCTAAGTAGGTGTCTGGGGAGACCTCACTTCCTAGACGACTATCCTTTCAGTTACCTCCCTGGCACATGTGGCAAAGGGTCTCGCTGGGGTCTCCTGCAGAAGTACACTAATCTCATTTATGAGGATTCTGCCTGCATGACCTAATCACCTCCCACAACAACCAGCCTCCAGTGCCATCATTTTGGGGGTTTAGGATTTCAACATATGAGTTTAGGGGAGACATAAATATTCGGTCCATGGCACTCAGGTATTATGGCTAAGAGTCCCCTGCAATGAAATGGTGACTGGTTCTGGGACTGCAGGGACCAGAGCAGCTGCGAGCTTGCAAGCATCTTCCTCTCCCCGTTCCTCTCCCCCATCTCTCCCCCTCTCCCTTATTTAGTCTTGGCGACTATTTTTTAAATGTCCTTGGTGAATTTTCTTACAATGTGGTGGCCGCAGGGCAGTGGAAATGCTCACCTAGCTGCCAAAGACTTCAAGAGGGAGGATTGCGATTTGAAGAGTGGAAGTTGCATCGCTTTTATGGCCAATTTCAAAAGGCGCATAGTTTCAGTGAAACCATGCGATGGAGAAAAAGTTCTGAAACAGTCCATTTTCAAGGGAAGATGACATGGACCCCACCACGCACTGTGAGGAATGTCAAAGAATTCTCACACGCGTTTTAAAACTCCCACAGAAGACTAAGGCACTGCACAGAAAGGGGTCTTGGACACACGCAGCAGTTACTACTCCTTCCGTCACATATAACTAACGGAATTAAATGAGCAATATCAGTTTCTAATAAAGCCTGTGCTCACCTGTAAATGGATATACAACCAAAATAATAACAGTAAACCCAATGACCTATTTATTGTACATGTAAAATGTAAGTTTATGCAGTGTTTTTGTATGGGACAAGTGTAGCATTTTTCTTATCATTTTTAGCTTGCATGTCTAATTGGGTATTTTAATATTCAAATTCAGGTCTGAGCAGCAGCGTCAAATATGCATAACATGAATAAGATGGTAATTAAAAAAAAACACAGGAAAATATATCAGGCTATTGTTTTGTAACTGCGAGGTCCTGATTTCCCTGATTTATTTATTCCTTACTTAATCGTATTATTTAAGGCAGTGGTTCTCAACCTTCCTAATGCTGCAACCCTTTAATACAATTCCTCAAGTTGTGGTGACCCCCAACCATAAAATTATTTTCGTTGCTACTTCATAACTTTAATTTTGCTGCTGTTATGAACCATAATGTAAATATCTGATATGCAGGATGTATTTAGGCGACCCCTGTGAAAGGGTCATTCGACCCCAAAATGGGTCACGACCCACAGGTTGAGAACCGCTGATTTAAGGGAATAGAGAGGTACCGGTATTCCTCAATTCTAAGTATGTCATTACTAACATTCCATTCTCAGTGTTGGCTGTGCAGTTAAAGGTTATTTCTAAATGACTACTTTCAATTTCCAAATTAGAATTATGTGCAGAAATTCTTCTTATCCAAGCCAATTTTTTTCTGTGATATTTTGTTCAAATCCCCCAACTAACTAATTAACTGACTAACTGAACTCTCCTAAAGCCGTTGTGTCCTAAAACTGTCTTCTCTTAAAACCTTCTGACACAAACCATCCTTCAAAGGCAGCCTTGAGAAAAGACTCCAAAAAGTCGCCTGCTGTTTAGATTGACACATCCTATCACACCAACCATCACAAGCAGAAAGTAATCATCTCTGAAGCCAGCCCCCAAGGGCGTCTTTTCACATGAGTTGCCAGTACGCTAGGAACAATGCATCTAGAAGAAGCAGGGACTGCGTTTTTCTCTAAAATAAAATTTTAAAAAAGACAAAATGGCCTGAAAGTAATCTATATATATGAAAGGCTAATATGCTAAGTGTCCTACCAACCGGTCACTATGATGGGCACTGACCACCAGGGGGTAGATGCTCAAAGCAGGAGCTACCATGACGTGCACTGGCCATTTACAGAGAAACGGCACTGTGGACCTGGCACCCACAAAGCAATACCTGGCTTCCCCCAAGTGGGACACAGGCCCCACCACCACCCTGGAGCCACAGCCCACCAAATCACAGCCAACGCTGCCAAGACCCCATGGTGCGAAATGCATCCCACAGCCCAGCCCACACTGCTGCTGTGGGTGCCGGGTAAGGACATCCTATAGCAGGGGCAGGCACACTTTTTGACTCGAGGGCCACAATGGGTTCTTAAACTGGACCGGAGGGCCGGAACAAAAGCATGGATGGAGTGTTTGTGTGAACTAATATAAATTCAAAGTAAACATCATTACATAAAAGGGTACGGTCTTTTTTTTTTTTTAGTTTTATTCATTTCAAACGGGCCGGATCCGCCCGCGGACCGTAGTTTGCCCACGGCTGTCCTATAGCAACGCCAGGCTTCCACTCCCTAGCGCACTGGTTCTTAACCTTCCTAATGCCGCGACCCTTTAATACAGTTCCTCATGTTGAGGTGACCCCCAACCATAAAATTATTTTCGTTGCTACTTCATAACTGTAATTTTGCTGTTATGAATCGTCATGTAAATATCTGATATGCAGGATGTATTTTCATTGTTACAAATTGAACATAATTAAAGAATAGTGATTAATCACAAAAACAATATGTAATTATATATGTGTTTTCCAATGGTCTTAGGCGACCCCTGTGAAAGGGTCGTTCAATCCCCAAAGGGGTCGTGGCCCACAGGTTGAGAACCGCTGCCCTAGCGACAACTAGCCTCCTTGCAGTTTCTTCAGCCCAGAAACACGACTTACTTTATACCCTGGTGCAAACATTTTACACTTTAACCAAATGTCTGTGAAGTGTTTTCCTGTGCCTCATCTCGTTTGATCCTCACAGAAGTCTTGGAGTAGGTGGATAGGAGACTTGGTGGAACTTTATTTTCTTTTCATTAGCCAGATAACAGAAATTTAGAAAGTTTAGAAACTTGACCAGACTGAAAAGAAGAAATAGTGGACCTTGAAAATGACTTTAGGTTTTTTCACTGCACAGAATATAGTCAAACACTGCTGCAGTTAAATATTTTACCCTTTGTTCTCTCTGCATGATCTACACTAATAATCTGCTTCGTGTTGATATTAACTGCTGTGTAGCTGACAATTACCTGAAAGAGAAGTTGGGGCACTTCACTTGGCTGGAAAAAGTTTACTACATCAGAAAGCAGGTCTAATTAAGCAAGTTTATTCTGTATCTATAAAAGGCTAAGTTGACTCTCCCATGTGCGATCCATTGAAAGCTCTCGATGGCACTAAACGCACGCATGTGTTTCCATCTGTCATTGTTGATCATGAATTTGACCGACACTTCTATTATAGAGAAAGGGCGAATAGCGATATTAAAGTATTTCTTCTAATTAATTTCCTTTCAATGTGCACAAATTCATGCACTGGGCCACTAGTTTGACAATAAAAAACAGGATGCCAGTGTTGCATCAACCCTTCTTGTGGAACCTGCACATGCACTGAGAAGTGAGTGGTTACATGAAAGAACCCATTACACATGCAAGAAAAGAACAGGAACAGTCAATGATAGTTTATCTGTTTATAACAGGATCTACCTAGTGATAATAATAGCACAGGGAGAAATAGTATTAGTTTGCATCTCAGTTTTCATGTGAAAGATTTGGAATGGAGTTGATAGAAGTAAAATGAGGCAAAGGAGTTACTTCCTTACTTTTGAAGCCCTATAGGACTGCTCGTACTCCCGTTAACTTGATTCTGGCTCCATTAAACACTTAATGTTTATATTTTCTTCAAAGATTTCTTTAAAGACACATCTTTAAAGGATTATCTATCTATACATAGATAGATAGATATATCTATATATATAAATATATAATTAAAAATGACTTGACAGTTCAATAATACCTGGTTATTTATCATTATTTAGGCTGAATAGATGTTTGTGTATGGGTGCTGATATTCAATATGTTGTTTTGGTTTTATGAAGAAAAAATAATTTCTCTTTTAAGATAAGGCAAGGTTGAGATGATCATTTATGCATTTTCAAGAAGAGAAAGTGGAGCGCCCAAGAAGAGTAAGTAATTCTTAGATACATTTTATATGTTGGCTGTTTCAAGGAATTGGGGGGTGGGGAGGAAGAGTCCTCATATCTGGCCTCATATAGTTACCAGTGCTTTTCTTAGTGGAAGGAGAGAGTTAGAAGTACTTCTGTAAAACATCTGCTCTGTGTCTAGACCTGGACATTAAGGAATAAAGACCTCAAGTAAATCTTAGAAACATGCTAATGCAATAATCACATTTCCCACCAGAATCCCTGGTTGAAGTGCTAATATTATTTATTCATGGAAAAATATTAGAATTCCTATCTATGAGGGTATTTTTCCCTTTGATTTTTAGAGAGATAGTGGGAGAGAGAGGGAGAGGGAAGAGAGAGAAAGAGAGAGAGAGAGAGAGAGAGAGAGAGAGAGAGAGAGAGAGAGAGAGAAAGGGAGAGAGAGAGAATGAGAATGAATGTAAGAGAGACACATGGATTGGTTACCTCCTACATGTGTCCCTGAACAGGCCGGGGGTCGAACTTCAAACCCAGGAAAGTTCCCTTGACTGGATATCAAACCCGCAACCCCTTGGTGTAGGGGCTGACACTCTAACCACTGATAACACCGGCCAGGTCTCTATGAAACATTTTTAGCAGGACATCCCATATGTGATCAGATAATTATTTGTAAGTAAACTTGACATTTATGGTTGGATGGACACTGGAGGCCTAGTTAAGCAAGCTGTGTAATTTATGAATTACATAACAGGATTTCCCCCAAATCTATAGAACTGCCCTCAGATGAGCATGACCTCTGCAGGTATTGCTCAAGAAGAATGCCTCTCTTAAACTTGAAGGCAAAATTAGGTCTGAATCTGGGAGGGACTATATTTTTGCATTTTTAAGACTGGCATTGACTAGTCTCAGAATTCTCTAAGAAAAGAATGTTCTCGTGACCAGAGTGATTGTTTGTATCTTCTGAATTATCAGTGGCATTTAGTAAAATCTGTAACTCCTGGGACTCTGATTTACACATAAACCACTTGTCAATAACGCATAAAGAGAGAGAGAGAGAAACCTTACCCGGCATTGTGACTCTTGAACTAAGTTCAGTCTACAGCACCTGGTGCTGGCGTAGCAGACAGAGGTTGGGAAAGGATCTGTGTATCCTATAACGAACAAATCATGCAACTAACTACATTAGCATATTGAAATGTTATTTTATAAAACTTTCTGTATCTTAGTATTCACTGTTTTGCTTCTTGAAATATTTAACTGCTTTAAAAACATTGATTAAAGTTTGAAACGAGACTATTTTAATCAAAAGGGGAGAAATGGGTCAACATAAGAAGCAGCAATCGAGTTAGGACCTCTGGTATAAAACATTGCTATCTTTAGATCACTATAAAAACATATTTGCATTTTGCCTTTTAGACCTTATCCTTCAGATAAAAATATGGGCTACCATTGCATTTTTCTCTTTGTAGAATATGTTCCATTGTTATATCTTATTCCCCCACCCCGACAACCACCAAATTGTATAGGCTTTGGCAAATAATTATACCTGTAAGCAAATTAAAACCAAACATTAAGACAGTTCAACCCATTTAAATGAAAGAAACATTTTCCCTGTGTTTGTTTGTTTGTTGGCATTACAATCTATTTATTGAACCTCTAATGCTGGGAGCCATGCCCTATTCTAGGCTCTGGGGTTAGAACTCTAAGCAAATTAGGCACAGTACGTGCATTCAAAGGTCAGAGGGCTAAGTGGGGGATATATAATTAAAATAAAAGCTGATATATGCAAAAATTATATATATATATTATATATATATATAATCATTAGGTTCTATGAAAGAAAAGTAAATCTCTATGAAAGAGATTGAAATAGATATTCCATCTACTTTAATGTTTTTAGTAAAAATACTCAGAAAGGGTAATATATAAATAAAGATTAGAAATATGAGAAGCCATGGTTATTTTTAATCAATAATTAAGTTGCTTAATCTGTTCAAGCATGTCAAACTCACGGCCTGTGGGCCACATGCCTCATTTATTTGGTCCATGCTAGCCTTTGAGTAGGACACGCTTGCTGTACATGGAGAACAAAATATAGTAGCTTCAAAATCATTCAAAAATACATCCAAAGATTTGAATAAAATATATTTGTGAGGAGCCTCAAATAGATCTTTACTCACGGTTTAGTTTTCATAGGTTGAAATGTTTCAAGAAATATTGGATTGAAAGTTGGTCTAGGGCAGGGACTATCTTTCATTCATTTCATCCCCCTTGCCGTCCCCCTCTGCAACTAGCTTCTTGCTAATTCTCACTGTGAAACTACAGAGGGCACTTCTGACAATAGAATTAATCAGCAAGACCTCATTAGTACCCTGCTCTAATAAAAGTTTTGCATATTATTTTAAAAATAGCTGATATTTCTGTCTTAGATGAACATAATCATCCAAGTAGTTTAAGCTACTTCACTATATGAGAAAGTTAAGCATAATTTAAAATCATATTAACCCTTCCAAGTATGCTATTTAATAATCCAGTGTTCAGTGCAGCTATATTGCCTGATAGAAAATGGTTTAAATAATAGTTCAATCTCCCCCTGAAATAGAAGGCCAGGAGTTTTTAAATCAGCTTACTCCTCACTTAAGAATAAATATAAGTAATATAAATTATTTTCAATATCTAAATCTCAATAACAGTAATATATAACAAATGTATTCACTTTAATAAAAGCTTACACAATTAAAAATAATTGTAAACAGTACCTAATTCTATACAATTAAATTTGCATGATATGATGAAGAAAAATTAAATCAAAATAGAGGCCCAATAGTTTATTGGTAATGTTCAGCTAATATACTTTAATTAGTAATTATAAACGCATAACACACAGGGTTGCCACTTTTCTGAGTGTTTAAATGAAAAACTACAAGTATGCCAAATGTGTAAGTTAAGTGGAATTTATAAGAATTTTTTTGTCATTGATTTAAATCTAAGTAGCATAATACTATTCCTAAGGAACCAGAAGGACAAAATAATGTGCATACAAACAAAATCAAAAGGTGAATAAATGCAAAAACCAATTATTTTTTAACATACTTTAAGTTTGTTGGAGAGTTAAATGATCTCAATAAAGGAATTCACATCTGCTGATGGGCACTTAGGCTGTTTCCAAATCTTAGCTATTGTAAATTGTGCTGCTATGAACACAGGGGCGCATATACCCTTTCCGATTGGTGTTTCCGATTTCTTGGGACATATTCCTAGAAGTGGGATACATATTTTTCATATTCTTAAACTGATTTTAAAAATGAGGTCCAACAGGTAAACATTTCAATGTGTAAAACTTCACTAGCATTTTTCGCCTGTCTTCCAAAGAGCACTCTCTGGCTGGTTATTAGGATTGGGCTAGCGGGTTTGTAACTGATGTGATGTATTCTGATGGTGAAAAAGAAAGTGAGAAGAAACCTAGAAAAGTTACATTAAGTTGTGTAAAAAGAGATGGAGGTGCTCAGTATCAAGGGCTAAGAAGATAGATTTTAGAGAATAAATGGGATAAAAAACATGTTTTTCTTCCTCTAGCACAGAGCAGCCTGTCAACTCATCCTATTGGTTAAACTCTGTAAATTGTTTCGCAATGCTCCATAATTTATAACAGTGACAAGAAAGTAGTGATTTCTACTTGGATGCTGAATTCCTTTTTGAGCATTTCGCAACTAAAATGTATGTTTGTCTGATTATATATACGTGTGTGTGTGTGTGTGTGTGTGTGTCCATATATATATGCTTATTTACTTATTTTTTATGGATAATACATCTTTTAAAGTAAATTTGATTTTTGATAAATTCTCCTATATAGGGAGTCAGCAAACATATTCTACAAGAAAAGCTAGTTTTTAGACATCTATTTAATAAAAGATAGGTCTTTAATAAGTCTTTGATACAGCCCTATAAATAAACACAATGAATTAAACAATAATGAACTTAAATGAATTATATTCTTATTATATGAATACCCTAAAAGATGAGTCAAATTTATTATATTTTAGTAGAATATTTCCTAGTTTGATACAGTTTTAAATTATTCTTAATAATGAAAATAAAATACTATTCTGTGGTATGCATGCAAAATATATTGATGAACATCAATGGCAATTATGGATTCATGGGGAGAAATTAAATCAAATAAATTTTTAAAAAATAATAAGTTGAAATCACAACAGCCAGAATACATGGAACAGATTGCTTTATCATTGTCCCAGGTATTGCAAATGTTCTGACTTCAAAGTGTGGGTAAGTGAGGGCTCTATCATGCCTTCTGTGTTGTCCAGTGTACTGCTGTCTACATGGAGCAATCTGACATGGATATAGTCATCACGAAGAATCCATGGGCTCCGAGACTGATCCAGTCTGACCCAATTGAATTCCAAAACTTGGGGCTATGCAGCTAGAACACAGATTGCCACCAATTCATCTAAGGGAGAGAATTACAACAACCCTGGGGCCAGCTGACAACAGTGACTACTTAAGACAAGTGCAGAGCAAATTAAACACAGTTTTTTAAAACGTTGTTTAGTAAATAACTTGTGTGTTTTCGGTAGAGTTTGAACATGATTTAATAATCCTAACAATTCGTTTGCAGAATCCTAATGAATTCCTTCCAACAGTGTAATAGTTCTTTATATTAGTAATAATCTGACATATTAACATTTTCAGATACTTCCAACTAGGTTGGCAAGAATCTCCCAAATACTTCAACAGAAGATTTTAGCAAGTAAAGGAATTCTTGGCTTGTTAATATGAAATAAATACATATCACATCACCAGTGGGAAAATTAAGAATAAAATAGAAAGAAACTCTAAAAATAAACATAGTTCTATGGATTGAACGAATTCCACTGTGTTGGTCTGAGCACTGAATTCGTTTGGAAAGATGTCTATTTCTCGCTCTTGGCCACGTCCACTGAGGGCTGGCCTCATCTTTCCCCCCCACATTGACTCTACCTGGAGCCAAGGCTTACTGAAAAAGATCTGGATGAAATTTTGGAGGAGGAAAGAAAAAAAATGTCAATGTATGTCATGTTAAGGCTTCTCCCGTGAACAAACAGAAATCACTCTAAACACACTTCACCAGGTAAAACAGGCTCTAGGACAGGCGGACGACTGACGGCACGAGGGTAAAATATAGCTACACACTTACATCTTATGTAGCTTCGAAATAAACTGTGGCCATGCTTTTATCAGAAATACAAATTTCACACGGATATACAGTATTTGGAACATGTTATACTTGCAAACGGAAGGCATGCATGTTTTTTCAACAATTGTTTCTAAAACAGCTGTTTTAATGCTGCTGCTAAAGAATAAAAAGTTGTCTGCCAAATACATGGCATATAAAGGAACAGCATTATGACTGGGTATATTTCTTGCCCGTTTCTCCTATTGAGAGATAGATAAGAAGGGCCTATGCACATTACATTCCCATCCCTGTCTTCACTAGTAAGCAGATGAATGTGCTGGAAAAAACATCTCTCTGCCCCATCTGCTTCTGGTCAGATGGGAAACAAAGTGAAATCTCACATGCGAAGGAATAAAAACAACATTCATATGGAATGTTATAAATAATCAATAAACACACATACTTTTAAAATCAATAAATACGAACACTTTTCTCAGTAGAGAATAAAGGGGTAATAGAACATTTTTCGTTTCTAGAGTTGTGATGTCCTAAGATTTGTATTTTATTTTATTTTATTTTTTATTTATTTATTTTTAATATATTTTATTGAGTTTTTACAGAGAGGAAAGGAGAGAGATAGAGAGTTAGAAACATTGATGAGAGAGAAACATCGACCAGCTGCCTCCTGCACACTCCCCACTGGGGATGTGCCCACAACCAAGGTACATGCCCTTGACCGGAATCGAACCTGGGACCTTTCAGTCCGCAGGTCAACGCTCTATCCACTGAGCCAAACCGGCTTCGGCCTAAGATTTGTATTTTAATATTAAAAAAAAATAAATCAAATAACGAAGCTCAATCTGGAGAACACATTTACCCTTGATTCTGCCATTTGGACATGCAGGGAAGCCCTATGTTTTGAATGATTCAGTGTGGTTTAGGGCGAGGGCTGCTGAGGAAGAACCATTTCTTTGCCCACGACACGCCGACGACCTCCTGGCGAGTGAAAGAGCCTCTGGACACAGACTATTGGAGAAAACGGAGATCTCTGAGAACACCGCACCACCACGTACAGCGGCAGAGATGGACAATGAATCTGACTTCTCTTTTCTCTTGTTTGTTCCACAGAAAAGAAAGTAAAAATCATGTTTTCCCCTTTAACCCCCGAATTCAATACTTTTGTCAGAATGTGCAGAGGTGTACACTTCCTTTTCATTTCGACAGGATTTTGACGTGACCTTTTGGGCTGGAGTCCTCTTCAAAGCCCGGGGCCCCTTCTTGGAGTGTTCTTTAACCCTGGCCATCCTTTGGAAGGTTAGGTCTACATGTAAATATCCCCAAGCCTCCTGTACACTATTAGCATTCCACTATTTTACTGTTTTCTTTGTGATCTTTCCCACATGTGGTACTCAGGTCATTATTCTGGGTCTCAGCGATAACTTTCCTCGCCCTTACTGTCAGGTACTGAATTTTATTTTTTCAAAATCATTTTTGAGGCACATTCTGCATCTTCTGAAGCAGATGGGTAAGGAGATGAATCTTCCAGCAAAACCACATGACTACTCACTCAGGAGGTCTACTTCTGTCAGATCTGACCAGGAACAAACAAGCTGACAAAAAAATATGTATATGTGTGTTTATATGCAGATATGGTGATGTGTTATATACATAGTAATGTGATAGGAACGAATCCAGGAAGGAGGGTTTGCTGGAATGTTGGAAGAGCTGGAGGAATGAAGGTCCAGGGGAGATACCAAAGAGGGTCAGAGCATCTGCGGCAGGAAGGCCAGGAAGCAAACACGCAGGAGCTAAGCCTGAGGGACATAACCAATCGGTTCACAGAAGGGCTGGGGAATCGCAGCCGGGCTCAGTGCCGAGCCCATTCCCAGGGCCTCCCTACGTCTGTGCAGGGCAGTGGGAGAGTGGATGAGGATCAAGTGCTCGTCCAGAAGCTGCTGGGAACATCACGGCTGCAACCCTTTCCTTTGTCATGACTCCCCTTCCCTTCCGCTTTCACAGTCTCTCTGGAGAGAACTAAACCCAAGCCAAGCAGAGAAGAAGAGGGAAATGCAGGGAGGTCTCAGGGGGAGGGTGGCGGTGCCAGGTGGACAGGCGAGAACTCATTCCTCCTTTGTCTAGGATGCTGCAGTCCTTTAAGGGGCCAGTGCTCGTTGGTGCTGGCTGCTGATTGGAGGCTCAGATCTGGTAACTGATATGTACTGTTTCTCTGTAGAAGGAACTGTGCAATTCTTGAAAGGCAGAGAGGACTCTGGAACTGGAGACTCATGCTGCAAGGGGAGGCTGTTATCTGGAGACAGTGACTATTGGTTTTCTCAATGGATTTTGCATTCATTTAGCTTTTATATTATTCTCTTTGTCAGTGACTAGAGCAATCTCCCCTCTCTGCCAGGTACACACAGAGCCCAGCACCCTGTAGTCCCAGCCTCCGAGCTGTGGCCGTGTCCTCAGCTCCTGGGCAGCACGCAGGTCTGGCTGGCCTGGAAGGAAGCCGCATTCCCAGGACGAGCCAGGGCTCAGACAACCACGACACGACTGTCACCAGCAGTTCACATTCACCAGCACTGCTTGGTGCAGGGACACTTTAGGTTTAGAAACTGGAGGAAAAGCGAACAGCAGCCAGGTTGCCATATTTCAACTTTAGCTCCTGAAATGTGATTTGTTTCCATGATGAACTGTTTTAAAGGGTGAATTAATCCTATATAATAAAAGCCTAATCTGCTAAGTGTCCGGTCGTCTGGTCGTTCGTTCGTTCAACCAATCAAAGCATAATATGCTAATAATATGCCAAGGCCACTCAACTGCTTGCTATGGCGTGCACTGACCACCATGAGGGAGACAGTTGACTGATCAACCGGTTGCTATGACATTCACTGACCAGGGGGCAGACACTCCAACCAGTAGGTTAGCTTGCTGCTGGGGTCCGGGCGATCAGGACTGTGCGAGACAAGCCAGACTCATCCTGGAGCCCTTCTGCAGTTCCTCCCAGGCTGGCCAACCTCCTGCGTCCCTCCCTGGCCCTGATTGTGCACTGGTGGGGTCCCTCAGCCTGGCCTGCGCCCTCTCACAATCTGGGCTGAGGGCCCCCGCCCCTCTGAGTGCACGAATTTCGTGCACCAGTCCTCTAGTAAATTAATAACCATTTAAAGAGCTTTTAGATATAAGATACACACCTAGAACCTATTAAATAAAAAATATGATGTCATGCACTTGCTGATTACATATTTAGAAGCTTTGTGTTTTTTACACACTTTTTATAGCATTTTCTCTAAACAATGAGGATAACTGTAATTATGTCTAAGAAATATGTGAGTTAAAAGAATTATTTTATTACAAATTAAGGTGATAACTAAAAAACAAAAATGTATATTTTGAAAAATTATATACTAATTGTATACATTTTATTGTGCATTTTAAGAAATTAGAAGATTAAAGAAAAAGATAGTATTTTATACTTTGTTCTTTATTCTGCTTTGATTTAAATTTTTTTTATGTGTGTGAAATATATTATTTCACTCCCTAAGGTGAAATTTTTAAATATAATACAAATGACTTTGGCTCAACAGTTACTGATTGTCTACTAGAATTATGTTATAGAGAAAATATTATAGTAATACTAAAAAACCCCAATTGAAAAACTATCACATTCCTTCCCAAAAATGTTACTTGAGAATGAAGGGCTAAGAAAAAGACTTCAAAATAATTGTGCTGATATGCCGTTTCATTGTAAATGACTGATATGCACAGTAAAGTTTTTAAATGATGGTTGATGAAACGTTTAAACTATTAAAAGCCTACACATCTTATAGGCCTCCCACCAGTACAACTTAATGACAACTTGTCTGTTGAATTAGCTTGTTCAGTGAACACATCTGAAAGGTCTGAAATTCAACAATTATACAAAAGCAATGTGGAATACACAGTGACGTTTTCATAAACAACACCTACTGTGACACCATTTTTCTATTAGCATTTTTGATGTTTCAGAGTCAATCAACCGGGAACATTACATTTTGGAAGGTTACATTTCACATGACTTCCTTTCTCGTAATTGCACCATCTCGACTCCACACTAGTCATATGGGAACTATGAGTGCCCGGGGGCTTGTTCTTAATTGCGGCTCGCATCCTCTCCCAACAAGCAGGATTACGCCTTTTCATACGTCTATTGAAATTGTGTGGCCATGGAATTCTCTAGGCCCACGAGCTGAAGAGTATGACAAGTAGAACTCGTAGTTGCAGCTTGAATAAAATGAAGTTCCTAGCTCTTGGAGACCTAAAAGCTGTGTGACATGAAGAATACTTGGGTCCTGCTGGATGGCTCAGTGGTTGAGCACTGACCCAGGAACCAGGAGGTCAGGCCTTGATCCCAGTACAGGACACGCAGGAGGCAGCCATTCAATGATTCCCTCTCACCATTGATAATTCTATCTTTCTCTACTTCTCTCCCCATCCTCTCTCTGAAATCAATAAAAATTTTATAAAAAAAAACTATTGGGTAACATTTTTAAGGATCAATTTTCTTATTTGTAATATACCAAGCATTTTATATATATTAGAGGCCCGGTGCACGAATTTGTGCATCAGTCAGGTCCCTTGGCCTGGCCTGTGGGATCTGGCTGAAACCAGCTCTCCAACATCCCTTGAGGGGTCCCAAATTGCAAGAGGGTGCAGGCCAAGCCGAGGAACACCACCAGTGCACGATCAGGGCCAAGAAGGGACCGGGATGTTGGCCAGCCAGGGAGGAACTGTGGGAGGGCTCCAGGCTTGTCTGGCCTGTCTTGCTCAGTCCCAATCAGACAGACCCCAGCAGCAAGCTCACCTACCGGCCAAGCATCTGCCCCCTGGTGGTCAGTGCATGTTATAGTGAGGGGTTGAGAAGCCTTAGCATATCATTAGCATATTACGCTTTGATTGGTTGAATGGCTGACTGGATGACCAGGCACTTAGCAGATTAGGCTTTTATTATATAGGATTATAGTTTTATAGATTAAATGGTTTAATATACACCAGATATGAGGATTACTGATGGGAATCACATAGTTTTTTCTCAGGAACAAAAAAAATGAGTGCAATTTATATCAAAATTTTAATTAATTAAGGAGATTTAGGTGTTTGTGGGGAACTGCTTTGGATTAATTTAATGCGGGAAGGGGAGAAATTGAAAGACCTAAGGCCTCTTGCTGATATTTCTGCTAAATAGATTTAAACTGAGCAAACCACTTCAAGCATTTGTTTCTGACTTCTTTGTATTAATCTTAAAAGGCCAAACTAGAGGATCACTTAACATCCTTATTTTTCTAACAATTCTAAATTTAATACACCTAATAAGTTAGTAAGGTGTGCAGACATATGTCACATTTCACTAGGGAATGTGTCTGGTAGGCGGGAGAGTTTATTGCTCTCTGCTATGAAAACCTAGTGATGTGAGGCTGCCGGGAGCAGCTGCATGTCACAAGTATCCCATCAGAAATGGTCCTTCTTTCATGCCTGCCAAGTTCTCGTTGCATCTTTACCAAAAAGATTGTGGCTCTGATGCTCATAAAAGGACAATGTGCCCATTTCACAGTTACTTAGTCTGAGAATTAGAATGGCAGATGCCTTCCCTCTGGAGATCGGATTGAGATGCTTTCTCCACAGATTTAAGAATCTCCAAGCATTTACTGTGTACATGTCAGCAGGGATTCATGTTGGACGGAATATATGTGGACACTAATTATCCTCAGCCTTGAAGTGTCAAGAGTTGAACTAACAAAAAACTGTTAAAAATTTATTATAATTATTATAAGGATTTCTTTGAATTTAGTCAAAGAACAATTAAAGTTTTATTTTTGATAAGGAGTATAAAAATATAAATTATTTAAGTAATTCACTTTTTAAAAAAATATATTTTTATTGATTTCAGAGATGAAGGGAGGAAGAGGGAGAGGGAGAGGGAGAGAGGGAGGTAGGAAGAGAGAGAGAGAGAGAGAGAGAGAGAGAGAGAGAGAGAGAGAGAGAGAGAGAGAGAGAGAAACATCAATAATGAGAGTCATTGATTGGCTGCTTCCTGCAAGCCCCACACCTGGGATCGAGCCCACAACCTGGGCATGTGCCATGACCAAGAACCAAACTGTGACTTCCTGGTTCATAGGTCTATGCTCAACCACTGAGCTATGCTGGCAGGGCTTAAGTAATTCCCTTTTTATAAAAGCTTTATAAAGGCATAATACACATAGGATTAAATGTGCTCTTTTTACATAAATGTACAGCTCAGTGGTGTGTGCTCACTGAATTAATCTAATTTTAGAATACTTTCATCACCCCAGAAAGAAACCCAGGCCTGTTTTCAGTCACTCCCCATGTCCTGCTCCTTTTAGCCCCTGGCAACCACCAAGTTATGTTCTGTCTCCATGGACTGGCCTATTCTCAAAATTGCATGAGGGTTTGGGAGCAGTAGAAACCGCATGCCTATGGATCTATAGTGCAGCGTGTCCTAGAAGACCCTCATAAGCCTCCTGGGGTGACTCACAGGGGCACTGCTCTAGGGAGGAATTTGCTGGGGTTGTGTGATATTATTTATTACGCATTGAGATACAACAAAACATATAAGGTGTGCTATTAACTAATTTAATATGTTCCAATTGGTGCCTATAGACTAGTTCAATCTGAGTAAATTCTGTTTTCTAAACAAAAAGGATTTAAGCAAATAGAAAATTTTACATAAATATTTCACAGGAGAGGAAAGACAGAAATGGCTAGAGAGTATGTAACACATTACAGATTTTACATTAGATGAATGTATAGATTTAGTGACACCGAGATGCAGTCAGACTTTTCCAGCACAACTTAAGAATGCATTCAAGTAGCTAAAGCAAATACTATATAATAAAGAGGTAATATGCAAATTAACCCTCATGCCCTCACAAGATGGCTG
Organism: Myotis myotis; assembly: GCF_014108235.1. NCBI lineage: Eukaryota > Metazoa > Chordata > Mammalia > Chiroptera > Vespertilionidae > Myotis > Myotis myotis. The sequence goes on along the minus strand of NW_023416401.1, from coordinate 4,013,368 downwards.
CCTACGACTTGTGAGGGATGACCAAATGACTAAACAAGCAGGCTCTGTGTGAGGCGACCAGACGGTTGGGGGGGGGGGGGGGGAGTCGTGAAGGACAACCAGGCCGCGGGGTAGGGGTAGCGGGGGTGACCAGGCCAGTGGAGGGGGAAGTTAGGCATGATCAGGCTGGCATGCAGAGGCAGTGAGAGGTGATCAGTCTTGTGGGGGGGGTTCAGTTAGGGGAGACCAAGCACACAGGCAGGTGAGCGATTATGAGCCAGCGGTCCAGGATTGTGAGAGGGATGTCTGACTGCCGGTTTAGGCCCGATCCTGGGAAGTTGGACATCCCCCGAGGCAGGCATCCCGGACTGGAGAGGGTGCAGGCTGAGCTGAGGGGACCCACCCTCATGCATGAATTTCGTGCACCGGGCCTCTAGTGAAGGTAATAAAAAACCAATGCTGCACGAGTGACTGAAGACAGTCAGATCTGGTTCACTCTTTCTGGAAATCAACCACCTACCATGTAACACAAGCTAAAACTGTTCACATTTCACCAGGTCAAGTATACTGTATGCACCAGAAATAACGAAGAAAGGATTTCATAGACCATAGACCCAAAGATACTATTGTTTGTAATGTGCTAAGTACAGAAGCATCCACGCATCTTGTGATAAGCTATAATATTCCGTAAACACTAAAGTCCACAGGGAAAAAAATCAAATGTATTATTTATTCCTACCTTGCAATGTAGAGTGCACAACACCAGCCTGGAATGGTGTGTATGTTGTCTCACAGTGAGGTGGCTTTCAAAGAGCCTTTAATTATTACGCACAGGAATAATAAAAGTGCTCTGACATTGTAAGGTGTATCTGAGTGCTGATGATTTTATTTTCTTAAGATCTGTCCTGAAAATGCAATTCAGCTCCCATACCAGTTACCACACACACACACACACACACACACACACACACACAATGTTATGGAATGATCACCTTGTGAGGCCACTTGATGAGGGTCAGTCAGGTGCACAGCACAGGCAATTTGCTAAAATCAACTGGAATACATGCTGTGAATTAAGATGTGATGTACTGTAATGGTGATATTTTAATAGCTTTAATTGTGCCTCATTTCTAAAAAGCTTCCTGCAAGCAATAATAAAGTGCGAAAGCATCAAGGAATGAATTTATTCGATAAATAAAAATAGACAAGAATGCAGCACCTGGAAGAGATCAATGCCTCTTGCCTCCTTCCTTGTGCCCTTGAGCAGAAGTAGTTCACTGGTCTGCTAATCTCTATTGTAAAGGAGGACAGGACGTGTTTCAGAACTGGTGCGGATCAAATAATATTTCTGAGTTTTGAGTTAGGTGCCATATGCGACCCTATGAGAGGATACTAGAGACTGGGTGGGCAACACAATAACTTGATATAACAGAGGAAGACAGGGAACGGTCAGATAGCATGTTCCTGTTAAGCTGTATTCTCTAACACTTGTCAACATAGGCATGAGAAAAGCCTATGTTCATTTATACCACGTTAACATCTGTTAGCACCATCCACAAGAGAATACAAGTCACTGTGAGAAACAAGGTGATTGCATGTGACAATGTCAAAAATATGTGTCGGCTTTAGTTATTGTCTATTAAAGTTGTATTTGTTTTGTTGTGTTGAAGTAAACCATCTAATTACTCTCAGAGGAGTGGGTCTTTCTTTTTTTTAATAGGGATGATGGTTCAATTGAGATAAAATAATTGGTGATTTGAATTGCCCAATACGATGACTAAAGTCAGGGACCTGAAGGGCATTTCATGCAAAGGATCAGAGAAGCCTGAGGGACCTGTCTCAGCTGCACCGTCCCCATCCCGTAGATATCCTGGCGGTTATGTGGAACCCCATAGTCTGAACCTCAGGGCTGCAGTGGGAGAACTAATCATCGCGTGTTTTAGAGCCCACTCACGTACAGAAATTACCCAGTCATTGCCATTCTTAAAATTAGTCTAAGTAAAGTACCTTTTAAATGATAAAGTTTTAGATCATCACTTTCAAAATCGAAAGCACAAGAGATTGATAGTTATAATGCAGAGCCCTCTGATGCCAACGGCTGGTTTTGACTTCTACACCTGTCGGCTCAGACAGTCTCACCAGGGAGAGCAGCTGAGCACATACGTGATCTCCACACACACGTGTCAGAGGAAGCACACCTCACCTGCGCCGAGCGTGCTATGGTGACATATTATGAGCAATGCTCTAGGAACTTATTTGACTCCATATGTTTTCGCTACCCCCACAGAACTGTTCACTTAGAAACATTTCTGGACATTGACCTGCAACTTGGCATTAAATTTATCGAAACAATGGGGACTCATCTGACAGGCGACCGGGTGAGAGCTTGGCGTGCTCTGTGGTGGGAGAACGAGGCACAGAAAAATCAGATGTGGTTTGTACCAGGGAGTCAACGGGATGAGAATTTCATACGCCAATGAAATTCAGTGAAGACATTTTCACTATTTTTGGAAGTTGAGTCATTAAGTGAAGTACTCTTTTCATCAAGAAAGCACCTAGCTTTTTAAAATGAGGTCAAGTACCTAAGCTGTGATGAATTTCATAAAAATGCAGTGCAATAACTTTTGGTTTTAAAAGCCAATGCCCCAGCCCCACATGAAGGTACTTATTTTGAATTTTGTACTGTATACTGGAAAATGCATACTTTTGGTTATAAGTGCACTGGAGATCTGCCTTAGTGAATGTTGTTTTAAATGATAAAAAAATAAGCTTCTCCTATTTTATTTCTAATCATGCAGTGCTCATGGTCTCCAGAGTTCCTGATTAATAGAGCTAAACATTTTTAAAAAGTTATTCATAATATCATGAGCAGTAACTGATTCAGTTGAAATAATACTTGTAAGATAGCAAAAGATTATCTAATTATCAAATAAAAACATACCCCACTCTCTCTCCATATATATGCATAAATAACCACAATGGCTTTTAAAAGTAAGTACTATTATCATTCCCATCCTGCAGATAGGAATATAAAAGCTCAGAAGAGTTAAACAACATGACAAAGGTCAAGACCAGGGGTCCTCAAACTATGGCCCGCGGGCCACATGCAAATACAAGTATTGTATTTGTTCCCATTTTGTTTTTTTACTTCAAAATAAGATATGTGCCGCGTGCATAGGAATTTGTTCATTGTTTTTCTTAAAACTATAGTCCGGTTCTCCAACCGTCTGAGGGACAGTGAACTGGCCCCCTGTTTAAAAAGTTTGAGGACCCCTGGTCAAGACAATTGCTGTACTAACAAATAAACAACTAGACAGAAAAATTATATAAATATAATTATTTAAAATTAAATACATAAAGTCACATATCAAAGATTGGCAAATGTATCCAATCTTTGTTTGTTTAAAGTTAGATGAAGTTGGTTTGGGCTCCCTCAGAAGCAGACTGTGACATAAGGACTGTGCACAGTAGTTTATTTGGGGAATGATACCAGAAACACCAGTATTAAAATAAGCACCTGACTTATTTTAATCTACAGGGATCATATTTATAATGAAACCCTTTCTGTTCTTCATGAAATAAAATGTCATTGGAAGTGGCTTCAATGTGGACCTTTATTCAAAGTTACAACTGTTAAGCGACACTAAAGTATCCAAAAATTGTACTGCCATATAAAAGTGTAGGAAAGAAAATCATATTACTCCTAAAAATATTAAAAACTTACATGTTTACAGTTTTTCATTCCCTCAGTCATTTGGTAATGCCTTCATCTGACCCATGAATATTTCCGGAGTGTTCACTGTGGGCCAGGACTTTGTAACTATGCGAAAGGCATCAGTTATCATCAAGGTAATAAGGGGAACTTCAGCGTCCCACTAACTCCTGGGTGCGCAACCATCAGTTATCTTTATTTTTAACTAGGATTTTCAATCAAACAGGCCAAAATGTAAACATCAAACAGAGACTAGATCTTAATTACTCAAACCACACAAAAAAAATGATAATTATGTGATGTCATAGAGGTGCTAACTATTGCTACAGTGGCAATTATATTGTAATGCATGTGTATCAAATCAGTATGTTGTTCACCTAAAAATTACAGTTTTATGTCACACGTATTTCTTTTTTTAAAATATATTTTATTGATTTTTTTTTTTTACAGAGAGGAAGGGAGAGGGATAGAGAGTTAGAAACATGAGAGAGAAACATCGATTCAGCTGCCTCCTGCACATCCCCTACTGGGGATGTGCCCACAACCAAGGTACATGCCCTTGACCGGAATCAAACCTGGGACCCTTCAGTCCACAGGCCGACGCTCTATCTACTTAGCCAAACCAGTCAGGGCATATGTCACATTTTTCCAACATAAAATGTCAAACAAATCAAAAGAATATACAGAAAGTGAAATATACATAGATTTTTCACTTAAAAGGACAATCTAACAGTAGAGTACTGAATATTACAAATTAAAATGATTAAAGATCTTTAAAAAATTAAAGGAGATAATAGAAAAAGGGATAAAATATAATGATGCAGAAAAAAAATACAATACTGTAAGGCAGTGCAAATTTTGGGAAAGTCAGATACTCTCGTCAGCAAGGGAAACTCAAGAGGTCTGGGTTTGGGGAGATGGAGCAGTTTCAGGAAATGAGTTTAGCAGGTGCTATACCTGAATCAGAGTCCCAATAAGTCTTGACTTGGTGAGATAACAGTGATTATGCTCATCCTGATATTGTTTTCCATAAAATAATTTCTCCCTTGATGATAGAACCGGTTGCTGGAGACTTGGAACTAAGAGAGAAAAGCTCAGCATTTCACTATAATTAGCCATAGCACAAGCATTCCAAATATGATCAGACTGACAAGGCATCAGATTTAGCATTGCTTGGCTACCCTTGGCAAGCACGTCTGCACTCTATGATATTGTTTTCTCTCCTGAACACTTGACTCATGCTCTAAAACAGTAACTCGGCACATCTTTCCAGCCAACTCCTGGCAATTGGATTTTGATGGATATTTGAGCACAAATAATAAATTGGGGACAACATTCCTGTCTGCTAAAAACTGTGGTCCACTTATTTGCAAGTGGCAAGGTTAGAAGTCGACTCCTCCAGAGGAGAAATGACATCAGTGTTATTTCATTAGTTCCCCTTTTATTTTTTTCTCCCATCTGGTGGATTATGGATAATGTATTGCACAATAAATAGAATGCGTTGGGTAACCTATATCATGAAAATATAAGTCTTTTGTCTATAAAATACGCCTTACTACAAAATGATGTAAAATAGTAATTCATTTAAATAATATTTTAAAGAAGTATTTCATTAGAAAAAAGGTATAAGCATCTAGGTCAAATTTTAATAGTTAAGTAAATAAAGAATAGAAATGGTTGCCTAAAACTTTAGACATGATATGATTTCAGTTCATTTAAAACATAAAAGTTTACATTGGATTATCTAATATCTAGTAATTTTAGAAGGCCAGAATTTAGCTAATGTTGTTCAGACTTAAGTACATTGTTTAAACACTTCTCAAAATGATTTTCTTGTTATTGATAAGATTCAGGCAAGTTATTTCTTCTTTAGAAGAAATATGACAGCTTTTCCCCCCAATTTTATTTTGTTTTGGCTTCATGTGGATAGCTTAGTGATTAAACAATCATATACTTTACATCTAGTTCTCCTCGATATTTCCAGTAGCCCAAGTGGCACCATACATAGTTATGACAATACTATTGACTATATTTCCTATGCTGTACTGCATCCCTGTGACTATTTTATAACTACCAATTTGTACTTCTTAATCACTTTATCTCTTCCACCCAGTCCCTCAAACCTTCTCCCCTCTGGCAACCACCAGTTCATTCTCCGGGTCTATGAGTCTGTTCCAATTTTGTTCATTTATTTTGTTCTTTAGATTCCACATATAAGTGAAATCATATGTTATTTGTCTTTCTCTGATTAATGCATTTTATTGCGCATAATCCCCTCGAGGTCCATCTGTGCTGTTGAAAACGGTAATATTTCTTTTTAGTGGCAAGTAATATTGCATGGAGTGTATGTGCTTCCATTTCTTATCCACTTGTCCACGGATGGGCCCTTGGGCTGCTTCTATATCTTGGCTATTGTACATAATGCTGCAGTAACTGTAGGGGTGCAAATGTTCTTTCAAATAAGTATTTGGGTTTCTTTGGATGAGTCCCCAGAAGTGGAATACCTGGGCCATAGGCAGCTCCATTTCTAATTGTTTGAGGAAACTGCATACTGTTTTCCACAGTGGCTGCACCAGTCTGCAGTCCCACCACCAATGCATGGGAGTCGCCTTTCCTCCACATCCTCGCCAACACCTCTTATTTGTGTTTTCATTGATGGTAGCCATTCTGACAGGTATGAGGTGAAATCTCATTGTGGTTTTAATTTGTATCTTTTGGGCCATTTAGTGAAGATGATGATCTTTTCATGTTTCTATCGGCCACTGGTATGTCCTCTTTGGAGAAGTGTTTATTCAGGCTGTGCAGCCTTAACCATTGTCCTATACTGTTCCTTTGTTTCATCTTTGACATTTTCACTGGTTAACTTTTGTTTCCAACCTTGGATTTTAAAGACATGTTTTAGGATACAAATTTTCCTTGCTAAGCGTTTTAAAATGATTTGGAAAAGACTGTGCTAAACAACCTTTGGTTTCCACATGAGCTAATGAATAAATGAAAGGGTACAAAGCTCATTTTAATGGAAATTCTGAATTAAATTAGTAATTATCCCCTTATGTTACTTACTATTTCATGCTTTTATTAAATAAAACACCTCCAAATTCGCCAATTTATCTTTAGAGACTTTTACAAACAAAAGCCATAAAATGCACTTGTAATGATCATGCTTAAAATTGGAAAAAATGTCCAAAAGATGCATAGGCTTCTAGAGATGAGTGAATAATTGAGATGAAATTATTTGGAAGAATTGAGGTCTGACATAATAAATGTCTGAATCATAAGGCTTCATAAAACTTTATTCAATTACTTTGAAATGCACACAGTAATCTGTCAACAACTAAATGAATCTCGATTGGTTATATTGAAAATATAAGGATCATTTACAATTTGGATACTCAAAGTTTCATGACTGAAAAACAATAGATGAATACATCATTCTTATTTTTTTACACTAACACACTTTGAAAGTTGATGTTGGTAAGGGAAATAATTTATCTATGAAATGAGCTAAGCAGAGTAACATCAATCATATACACATTTTAAAAGGCGAAAGATTTATGCGATCTGAAGAGAAACCAGAGTATAATCATATACACATTTTAAGACACTAGATATTCAGTGGCCATTTTATTATTTTTTATTTTTTTAAGTATATGTTTGTTGATTTCAGAGAGGAAGGGAGAGGAAGAGAGAGATAGAAACATCAATGATGAGAGAGAATCACTGATTGGCTGCCTCCTGTATGCCCCACACTGGGGATCGAGCCTGCAACCCCAACATGTGCACTGACTGGGACTCAAACCCTGACCTCCTGGTTCATAGGTAAAGGCTCAACCACTGAGCCACACGGGGTGGGCTATTTTTTAAATAACTTAAAGTTAAAAGCAAAGGCACATTTAGGGATGCTGCATCCTTCTCCTTGCCTACAACTACAAAGAACATAAATCCTTTTTCAAATACACTTGGAGGACAGAGGAAACATTACCTCCTACAGCAGAACTTTCAAAAGGAGGACAAGGACCAAGTGTGGTAGGTCTGCTTCCTGCCTGTTTCTCCGCAATTATGTCTCACTTTGCTTATCAAGCCCCATAGGCCCGTTCTCAGCGTTCTTACACTTGTCAGATGGTTATTAGCAGAACCCAGGGCAACTGGCTTTTTTCAGATCCAGTGTGAAAGAAAGGAGGCTTCTTTAACAGCCACAAAATAAGTTAATTTTCTTGTAGAGCTGACCAATAGAAGGCATGTACCAACCTTTATCTTTTATTTATTTTTTAAATATATTTTTATTGCCCTAACCGGTTTGGCTCAGTGGATAGAGCGTCAGCCTGCGCACTGAAAGGTCCCAGGTTCGATTCCGGTCAAGGGCATGTACCTTGGCTGCAGGCACATCCCCAGTAGGGAGTGTGCAGGAGGCAGCTGATCGATGTTTCTCTCTCATTGATGTTTCTAACTCTCTATCCCTCTCCCTTCCTATCTGTAAAAAATCAATAAAATATATATATATTTTTAAAAATATATATATTTTTATTGATTTCAGAGAGGAAGAAAGAGGGAGAGAGACAGATAGAAACACCAATGTTTCATCAGAGGGAATCACTGTTCGGCTGCCTCCTGCATACTGCCCACTGGGGATTGAGCCCGCAACCCCAGGCATGTGCCCCAACCAGGAATCTAACCATGACATCCTGGTTCATAGGTCAACACTCAACCACTGAGCTATGCCAGCCAGGCTAATCAGTAAAATTAACATTGGGAATCTTCTGTTCTGTGTCCTGACTCAGCATGGCCTGTTTCTTTATTAACTGCACGGTGTGATCGCCACTGACCAGGAACCACCTCTAGGCTTGAGGATGAATTTAGCTTTCTGTGATTGACAAGGTCTGTGTAAGAAAAGAGTGTCAGTTAAACAAAATCAGGGGTCTTTTAAAAATAAGGAAGAAAAAGAAGAAATTAAATGTTAGGTTTGCAACAGATAGCATTTGCTATAGAGGTGATCTTATTTTATTTTTACATTGAAGAAAATACGGAATAAAGTGACTCAGATGAAAATAAACAGATCTTATGAATTTCTGACATTTGCAAATTGTTACATGTTGTCAGGGAGATTTAAAATTGTATTATTCATTCAATAAATATAATTTTGCTACTTAATATTTATTGGAAACTCACAGCTAATGGCAATGTGAAGATAAATGACATAACTGCTTAGCAGAGATAGTCTAGAGATGGAGTAGAAAATGCATACAATTAGAGTAACCTAGTATTTTCTACAGGAATTTGTCGCCAAAACCTTCTGTAAACTCACTGCAGTGAGAGTATTCATGTGGAAAAATTCAATGAGGTAGAATAAAATAAACCAAGTAAAGTTCATCTTCCACCTGGGCCTATTATTCAATATTTTAAGGCACCTTCTGAATGGAAAGGATAGAAGGACATTCACACTATTATGCAGGTGTCAGCTGCTAACTCCTACCTTCACAGACACAATGAAGGTTTCCTGCTCAAGAGGATTTGATATACTGTTCATTAGAAGGGAAATAGAATTACCTATGTTAAATCTGCAGTAAGAAAATGCTTACTGACTTTTCAGATGTAGTCCAGAAATAATTTAAACATTGGGGTAAACAAAAGAGAGTTTATCATTGGCTTTTACTAGTTATTTGTTAGAAACATGCACAAGGTGACAATAATTCCTTTTTCAAACATTGCAAATCTCCCCCGACCCCTACCTCTACGTCCTGTAAAGTTAAAACCATCCCTCTATGACCTTTTTAGTATTCTATAATTTGATTCGCTTGCCATACCCAACTTTTCTGTTTACCACCACGGGAACCTATGATTGGAACAGACAACCAGACAAAATAGAGAATATTGAAAAGGTCAGAATAGGCGTATTTACTGTACACGTTTCCAGGACATGAAGAACTATTTACATTTTGAAAAATGCTTCAGGTGACAAAGTGTCAAAAGAAATAAAGGTGGTCAAGTTGTCACTCAGTTTATGTTAAATTTAACAGGCAAAGAGACCCAAATGGTGTTATAATTAGTAATCCGTGTTTATTATTTTGAATGTGTGTTTTTTTTTTAATGGCTTTCTTATCAATATGCCAAATGTAATGAAAACTTGAGGATGACAAAAAATATTCTGCTTTTATTTTGTCATTTTCTAACTGATAGTTCATGGGATAAGAGGTGTTTTCAGGGTTTGTTAGAGTTAGGTAGAGCTGGGAAGTGCATTAATGAATGTATTTTAGGGTGGAAAAACCATTATACAGGTAACATGATGTATAATTAGCCAGTTTTATAACCAGTTATAATATTTTATATTTTTGCTTGTTAAGTGGAGCTAACATTTTCTCTATGAGCATGTTTAAAAATATATTTAATTTGCATGAGCACCTTTTATATGCTTTCAAACTGCAGAAGCTCAGCACAGGTTATCACTGTCTGGCACTTTATGGAGAGAGTGCATTTACCCTCTTACTTGATAAGTATGTTTTTAACAGCTAATATGATTCCATCATTATTTGGTTATTTTGCAAAGATGTGGTAGCTACCAAGATAACATTCGTCTTATTAAAACATAAGACAAGAAAGATAAAATAGAGGCACAAACTGATAGAACAAAAGTGATAAAAAATAGTATCTCATCAGAGCATCAGTTTTCTTTGTGAAGTCTGTGGATTTTCAGTTAGAACTTGAAGAAGAGATGGCATTAACAACAGTATAATAAGTATCTTCCCATTAGGAATTGGGAAGAATGAAAATTGTTTTAAGAAGGTAGGTTGGACTTGATCACACACTGTTTTCAACATTATCCTCTGGATTTTAGGGCGGGCAAAAACAACTAACTAACAACAACAGAACAGTAAGTGTGGATGGTTTTTTTAAAAAAGGAATCCTGTTAATAGAGAACTATCAGGAAAGAAGCTATGATACTTCATTACCTGCAACACATGGATAGGATTAAATGTAAGACATACACCTGAAAAAATAATCAACTGCATTAAAGAAACAATACATGCCAATCATTTTACACATTAATCTCCATTCTTTATTGTGAACATTTTCTGCCAGGCCCACATAGAGTTCATGGGGTTAAACTAGCAGAAAAGTACAAAAACTGCTTTTGCAAAGATACATGGGAAAGAAACAAGTAAAAATTTATCTGCTTTGGGGGAAGCAGTTGACCATCTTCCCCCTGTAAGTTAGAGAAGAGCTAAATAAATGAAGTTACACACCATGTTTATGGAAAGGGGATTTCATAGTGTAAAGGTTGAACTTCTCAGACCCAGTCAATGTCATTTGTGCCAGCTAAACCCAAGGACAAGTATCAATTGGGGGCCTTTAGGCAGGAAAGGTAACTGGTAAGGCCGGAGGTGAGGGAGGGGAAAAGGAGGAGGAATTTTATCTCACCCACAAAGAAGCAGCAGTCTTGGGGAAGCCAAGATAAAATCGCTGAATGTCCTCATAAATTCTGGGAAAAGCCACAACAAAGGAAAAGGGGGGCCTTGAAATCTAGTCTGTTGCCCAAGATATCTGGCAAAGGAACCTTGAAACCTGTAGACAGAAAAGTATAAACCCCGTAGACCTGCAGCAGGTGGGGTGTATAAAAAAGATGTCTGTTGCTACTTGTTCCTGCAATGCAACAACTACTGACCATCATGAGAATGAAAATAGAATCCTGTTTGATTTTATGGAATTTAAAATGAGCATTATTTACCATCATGAAAGCATTTTAGGAACTTTTGGCAAGTTTGATATTTTCACTTGATTATGGACTTCTTTTCATGTAACCCACTATTTTTAAACTATGTTGCCACTTTAAAAAAAAAAAACCTAAAATTAATATGCATGCAAATAATATGAATAAGTATTTTCTGAAATAAAACCAAGATTCTGAGTTTTCATATTGAAGAAATGGCATTTACATGTTTTAATGAAGCTTAACAACATGGTGAAAATAACTATATACAATTTCTGATTATAAGTTTACCTTATCGACTTAAATAAGATTTTAAATTTGCAATGATTATTAAACTGCAAATAAAAAATAGCTCATAAAATATAACTTCAGACAAAATGATTATTAGTTGCTAAATCAAGGAAACATGTTGTCATTTAGACAAACAATATAATAAGAATACATGTCAGTTATCTTTTTTAAAAAACACCTTACTCATTTGAACCTTGGGCAACTGAATTTGAAGTTTCCACAAAGTTAGCTTTCTAAGCTTCAGGCTGCACATGCCACTTCCGGAGCTGTATGTGTGTGCTGCGCTAGTGAACCCATCAATTTAAATGGACATTTGGTTAGAAAGGAGTGTTTGGGGAATAAAAGATGAACAACCTCCCATCTTCACTCATAAATCAATTTTATTCTGTGCACAAAACAGAAAATCCTGTAGCTCAAGTTATTAAAATACAATACTAACAAAACAGATGCATTTTTCTTCTCTTGCCAGTGTAAAGTGTTCAGGATAAAGTGCACACGAAGTACACAGTAAGAATGTTACTGCGAGCATAATATCTGTGATGTTAGTGGCTGTAAATATACCATTTTACTACAGAAGAACGTGTAATTTCTAAAGAGCATTCTATGTTTTATAAACAGAGCAGGTGGATGACTCATAAGAAGTGTAGAAAGGGTACATATATGGGTTTAGATGAAGCTTATTTAATCAATAACTAACCCAATCAGTCCTGTGTTAAAATAATCTCTAACATCTATTATATGGGTGAGGGATGATATGATTTTCATTTATTTTGAAGTGGTTGTAGGTACTCAGATTTTTAGTTCCATTCTCATCTTTCATGATTTATTAAATACATTGATGTGGAAATGTATGGTATTTGATAAACTCATTCGTAGTATTTAAACCTCACTATACTAGTGAATTAAATGAAAATTCTTTTTCTCTCTTCTTCCTTTTGTGCCAACCCTTATGCCCTGTCCCTATGGAAAGATCTAAGAAGGCTTTTCATTCTGAATATAATGAATTTTCTCACAAGACATGATGATGTCATGCTGCTTTTTTGGTATAATTTATGTCATGATTTATTAATGATTGATCTATTTGTTATGCAAAGTAAAACTGAAGATGAAATATTTGGAGGAATATTAGCTGTCTTGTTTGAGATAAAAGATGAAAAAGAAAATGTTCTTAAGGTAAAGGGATAAAGTTCATTATTTTTGGAATTATTTCACTCTCTCATTTTAGAAAGCTGGCCTCTGCTGGAAATGTTCAAATTGTTATTGTCTGAAGCCATCAAATGCCCTCTTTCCATCCCCTGGATCCCTCAAGCCCGTTATGTCCACCTCTTTGCTGAATTTTTGTTTTATCTACTTGCTCCTCTCTCCTTGCAAATAGTTTAAGTTCAAATCGGAGTCCTGCCTTGTTGAATATCTAAGTCCAAAGTGATATTTCGGAAGAAACCGCTGCCATTTATGTATGTAAGGGGTGCATTCTCTTTCGAATGGCTTGTTCATATCTCTAATCACATAAAATGAAAGTTTTTAAGCTGTATTTGTATGACTAGTTAAGCTGTATTTGTATGACTAGTTAAGCTGTATTTGTATGACTAGTTAAGCTGTATTTGTATGACTAGTTAAGCTGTATTTGTATTACTAGTTAAGCTGTATTTGTATGATTAGTTAAGCTGTATTTGTATGACTAGTTAAGCTGTATTTGTATTACTAGTTAAGCTGTATTTGTATGACTAGTTATTGTTTTTGGTCCCTTTCCTAAAACCCTTGCACACACATAGAGAGGTTGTGTTCCTGAGAATTCACCTATTTGTACTTTTGCTAATGATGTATCTTAATTTAACTTCCTAAGAAGAATGTTTTGAGTGCTATAACTGTAATGTCGAGTTCTTAGGTAAATATTAATTCCTGTACACCATTTTTTTCTATTTTTATATATGGTTTTCCTATCACTTGGTTGTCCAGTTAAAATTTTAAATTTTCCATTATTGAATAATTGACTAAATTAAATTGCTACTGAATAATTAATTCAATAAACTTACCTTAATTATAGACTTATTAAGAGTGTTGTTCTGAGAAACAGTCTTCTTTTTCTATTTCTTGAGAAACTTAGATTGAAGAAAATATTCACAGAAATAAGCCACTAGAAACTTATAATAAATTTTCTGTTGATGCCCACATAACTCTTAGAGCTAGCTACCTGTCCTGGAATGCTTAACCACCCTTGTTTCTATAACCCCATATCCAAGCAGAAGTTAACTCTGTTTCTTTCTCCCCCACATTTCCTTCTGTATTTCCAATTTCTGCTTACTTCTCTCAAATCCATAGGTGTTATTTCAAACGCTTATATATTTTTTCTAATTTAGTTTTTTTTTATGTTTTCAAATATATATGCAGAATAAGGATTAAGTGCAGTTCTGATATTTTCCTACACATTCTCAAGTAATTTTTTCAGACTAATATTGTTTTATTTTATATGTTACCAACTGTTAGATTATGAAGAAGCCATGAGATCTTATATATTTCCATATACTCTGCTTTTTTCTATCCCCCAATACTGCCATTTCAGAACTTCTGTATAGTCATATTAAACATGCGGTAGGTGGAAATCTATACTGGCCACCACCATCTTCTGTCCTGGTGTCCTGCCCTGTAAAACCTTTATCCCTGAGTGCGGGTGGGGCCTGTGACTTACTTCCATACAAAGATGTACAGCAAAGGTGACTGGCTGGCACTCGATTAGATTATTATAAGACTCTGTCTATTAGCTGAATAGAGAAAGACCCTCCTTCAAGAAGCAAGTGCAGTGAAGGCCTGGGGCTGTGTGAGGTGTGGACGCGGTCAATGGGGGAGGAAGGAAGACATATCTGTAATACTTTCACCAATAAAGATGTTTAAAAAAAGAAAAAGAAGCAAATAGTCATGAAATAGTCTCTGGGAAAGCCACATGGTTGCCTCTAGAAGCTGAGGAGTCCTACAGCCATAGCCAAGATGAATCCAGGGCTATCAGTTATACAATCATAAGGAAATAAAACCTGATAACCCTATAAAGTGGAAAAGGACCTGAATTCCAAAACAAACAGCCCAGCCAACACACTGCTTTCTGCCTCATGAGACTTTGCACAACCCAGCTACACCTGACCTGAATTCCTGACCTGCTAAACCATGAGAGGATGCGTGTGGTGTGTGTGAGTTAAATATATTTTTATTGATTTCAGAAAGAGAGGGAGAGAGAGATAGAAACATCAATAATGAGAGAGAATCATCGATCAGCTGCCTCCTGCACACACTGCACTGGGGATTGAGCCCATAACCCGGGCAGGTGCCCTTGACCAAAGTCAAACCAGTCATGGCTGCATGTGTGTGTTTTTAAGCAGCTGAGTGTGGTGGTAATTTGTTATGTGGCAACAGAACTCTAGTACAAATATTTACACTGTCATGACTGAAAATAAAGGTTATTGCTAAGCTTGGTCTTACACTAAATTTACATCTCTGTCTTATACAACTTTGTTTCCATAAACGTAATGATTGATGTGTTTTTATAGTGTGCTTAGTTCTTCATGGGCCTACGATTAATTATAATAAAAGTATCTCTAGACATGTAACCCTTCTCAGTGCCTTCAAACCCCTGCACCCCGAAGACCCTTTCCTAGGGCCCTTCTCTTTATGCTCCTGAGGCAACTAGCTTCTAGACCAGTGATGGCGAACCTATGACATGCGTGTCAGAGGTGACACACGAACTCATTTTTTTTGGTTGATTTTTCTTCGTTAAATGGCATTTAAATATATATAATAAATATTAAAAATATAAATATTTTTTATACTATGGTTGCAAATATCAAAAAAATTTCTATATGTGACATGGCACCAGAATTAAGTTAGGGTTTTTCAAAATGCTGACATGCCGAGCTCAAAAGGTTCGCCATCACTGTTCTAGACAGACCTAATGAGCCAATGTCCTGCTAGCATGTCCTTTCACATCAACCGGAAAGGTCCTTTTCCTTCTCCAATGGCAGCTTTTCTGTTTCTTGTATCTTATGTCATCCATTTCTTTGTTTACTCTTTAGATTTGGGGAAAGGTATCCTTTAGTAGTTTCCCAAAGAAGCATACAAGGGAGATGCATTTTGTAGTACAAGCCCAACATCCTCAGATATGTCTGATGACACACAGTCAGGGTCACCCTGCTTCACTTTCTCCAGAATAAAGACTCTCTCCTTTCGAAAGAAGAATTTCAAACCACATACATTACATATTTGGTTAAAATAATTTGTGATATATATGTTTCCATTTTCTAGAAATATGTCTACATCAGCAATGCCATTCATCATGGAATTAATGGGAATAAATCGCATGAAGTTTTATCTTGTTGTATTGGTGTAGTGGTAATAAGAGCATCTTTGATTAAATTCCTTATTTTAATGGAATCGCGGCTGCTCTTTAGCGTCAGGTTTCAAATCTCTGTTCCAATTCACAATAACTCGCTAGTTGATGATGCTAGCTATGTTTTATTATGCTATTCCGAATAAAGTATTGCTGCAAGAGCTGCTCTTAATACAGCACACATTACCTAAAGCTGGGTAATTTGGGCTCCGGAGTTCTCTGTCATCATTACAGTCTAGTGTTGCATTCCCTGGAATAACACATTAAGTTGGTATGTTCTTAAGCACCTGGCTTAATTGAAACCCACGGCAATGATAGCACAATAACTGGCCTGAAAAATAAACTACAGGCAATCACAGTGCAGTGAAAGGTGTGGAGGACATGTTTATATGGAGTCAAAGGCAGTGACAAAATACTTCTTTTTGACTCAAAGGTGGGGGCGGAATCGGAACATTTTCCAATAGGAAACTGCATATTGATAGCCTGGCAGTCTGATTTTTAAATTCCAAATTAGCAATGAGGTGCTTTGATTACACATCAAAGAAAAACATGAAGAAGTCAGTATGCTTTTGTTTCTTTATATACTGCATCAATTCTCATGGGAAAACAAGGCACCGCAGAGATATAGTTAAACCTAAGAATCGGTGGAGACTGAACACATATAACCCAAAGCACAAGGATGTTTTGAAATTTCTAATTAATGAGTCCTATTATCAAAATTAGAAGCAAAAACAAACAATTTAGGAACCCTAGTAAGAATCCAGGAACTGTAAGTCTTTTATTCAAGAGGACCTGTTTCTGGCAAAGATTCCATGGATGGCTCTGAACTCACACTGAAAAGTTCCAAACACCGTCACCACCTGGCATAATTGATACTAGTGTGATCCTAGAATTTCTCGTCAAGCTCTAATTGGGCTCCAGTCCAAAATAAAAGGCATTGTCCTTTAACTGAAACACAGATACAGGCTTTCATTTCTTCACCAAATTGAAGTGTTTTTAAAGGCAAGATGTCACAATTACAGAATTATTATCTGTAATAATGATCTGTCTGTATTTTGTTAGATGTCCTCAGACGGATGACTATGTTAAGAGGAGGAAAACAATCAGAATATTATAATAGAATTGCTATCCTATATAATAAAAGCCTAATATGCAAATTGACCAAATGGCGGAACAGCCAGTCACTATGACACGCACTGACCACCAGGGGGTAGATGCTCAATGCAGGAGCTGCCCCAGCCCACAGGCCTCAGGCCAGCCAAGGTGGGTGCCAGCAGGGGCCCCCCAATTGCCTCACCAGTCGCCCCACAGATCAGCCCTGATCGCTGCCAGGCCTAGGAGGGCCTCTAGTTTAGGTTATAAAAGAAGCCAATGCTTTGAGGCAATACAGTGTTATATCACAAATTCATATTATCAACATTAAAATTTTAACTATAGAAAAATTAATTGTATAGTAAATTTAGACTTCTTATTGCCTTTGCATTTTTAGCTCAAGGCCTTTATTTTAAAACATACCCATTGTTTTAGTGTTTTCCAGAGAAACTGAACCAGTAGAAGATAGACAAAAGTTATATGTTATAGTTCCTCCATAACTAGGAATTTGCTCACACAGTTATGGAGACTGGGAAGTCCCATGGTCTTCCACCTCCAAGCTGTAAAACAAGGAGAGCTGGTGTTATAAGTCACTCCAAGTCTGAAAGCCTAAGAGTCCAGGGGCTGAAGGAGTAAGTCCCAGTCTGAGTCTGAAACCCAGGAGCCAGGAGTGCCAATGTCCGAGGGCGGGAAACCTGAATGTCTAGGCTCAAGCCCAGAGCAAATTTGCCTTCCTTTGCTCTCTCTCCGACTCATTCTCTCAATGACTGGATGGTTCCCATCTATTTTGGTAGAACAATCTTCATTCAGTCTATGCAGTCAAAATGCTAATCTCTCCCTGTGACTCTCCACAGAGACACCCAGAAATGTTTTACCAGTTCTCTGGGTATCCCTCACCCCAGGGAAATTGACATACAAAATTAATCATCATACACCTGATATTATAATCCAATAGGGGAAGAGTCATACATTTTGATACTGTTGTTTTTGCATTTGTTTTTGAAAGGCACAAAACAAAAATACATTAAAACATCTACATGTAAAGACTTCATAGAAAAGTGATAATATCTACAATAAGAAATGCTTTACTCATTGCCTATTTGATGAGTTGTAATAACTGTTTATTTAAAATTATAATTTACATCTTTCCATAATGCTTAAAAGGAACAGAAAGAAGATAGAAAGAAGAGAGGCAGAGACAGAGAATGAGAATAACACCCTGGTGACTCAGAGATTTCTTGGAATGTTATTTGATGCTCTAATGAGTTACATAACAATAAGTTACTATCCATACACACCTGTATTCTAAATATCCCCTTTGCTAGTGTGTCTAGTCAGATCCTTATCCAGTTTTTTTTAAAGTTTTGAGTTTTAAAAGTTCTTTATATATTTTATTATAAGTTCTTTACCAAATATGTGATTTGCAAATATATCTTTCAGTCTGTGGCTTGTCTTTTTATTCTATTAAGAGTGTCTTTGACAAAGCACTATTTTTAATTTTGCTAAATCTGAATTTATCATTTTTTTTCCTTTTAGGACTTGTGCTTTTGGTGTAATGCTAAAAAATTCTTTGTCTAACTCAGTGTCAAACACACAGAGTTCCTCCTATGTTTTTCTCAATACCTTAGAATTCTACCTTTTAGTCCATGAGGTGTAGAGGTTCATATATTTTTTTACATATGAACATGCCTTTATTCCAGCACCACTGCTTGAAAAGACTTTCATTCTCTATTGAACTGCTTTGTAACATCGCTCATAGTGTTCTTCAGGTAATCTACATCTTTACTGATGCGATGAATATTTATTATCTTAATTACTGAGAGAAAATGAGGAGTATTCTGTTTATTTATTGGCATACATCTTATCTCTTCATCAATACTGTCTTAGGAAAACTGTTGCTTCCATTTCATCTGTTATCCTTGAAGCCTCAGTCAGTGCATCTTCATTCAATGGCTCACCTTCATATGAAAAATTCTATAACGCACTATAGCTCACTTTGGAAAACCATGTAAGTAACAGACCCATGTTGGCAATGTTTCACTTTTTTTTCAAGGAACTTACTATTTTGTATACTCATATAAAAATGATAAAAATGGTGAATCAGACATTTTAGATCACACAATTTTTCAGAAATCTGATAAAATTCAGAGGACACTATGTTTTGTGACTTATAATTATTATATATTTTGTATTGCCTAAGACTGTCCAGAAAACTCAAGACACTATCTGAGTTTTCATACAGGATCAAGGAAGGATAGCTTCCTAAATACATTTTAAGGGTGCAATACACAACTTTCTATAATTACACTACTTGAATCTTATTCCAAAGGAAATAAATGCACATTTCTTTTCTCCACTAAACAAGTGGATACTGTGAACTGTAAAATACCTAATAAATATCACTGTGAAATATGTAGTATGAGAGTTCCTAAGATCTACCGTAGTAAGCATCCCGTTTCATGTGGCTATTGAGAGTTTGCGTCTGAATTTCAAGCCTTAAAATGCTATGAGAATTTGCACTGTGGTGATCCCTGAATCATCAGTGGTCTTTAATTGTAGCACACATGCAATTTCCTGAATTTGTCAGCTTGCATATTAATAGAGGTTGAGGCAGTGGGTATTATTTCATAGGACTGCGTATTTTGCAGTCAACTCGTTATTGGAAATGTCTCATTTAGGATTGTGATGGTAGCTTGACTTTGTTGTGGGCTGATACTCCTTGCTGTTCAGCTGTCTTTAATTATTCCTCCCTCTGCATGTAATGAAATGGAGCGCCTCCAGGGTGCGGCGATGGCAACACTAAGCAGCATTGTTTCCCCTTATTATGGATCTTGGCAAGGATAGTGTTAGACCACTAGGCAAAATGGAAAGGTGGATTTAATTTGCATCAAATAAATATATTAAAGTTAAATGACTCAGAAAAGATGTAAATGAACCACAGATGTAAATTCCTTATTAACATCTAGTTAGTAATGTTTAGGAATTTGCGTTACTTCTAGTATTCAAACCCATCTCCTACAGAAAGGAGGACATGTGTCCAGTGTCAAATCACTGTGACCTTGACTCTGAGGTCAGGAGGTAAAACACATGTCCAGGCCATTGTTTCTTGTTCCTTTGCGTCGTGTAGCAAGCTGTAAGCATGCTATTTTCATGCTTCATCTTTTCTAGACAAAAAATAAGTATTCCTTGATTTTTCTGAGTTAAGCAAAGAGCAGTAAGAAACACAGCGTTGAGGGGAAGTCTTTAAGAAAAATAAACTAAATGAAAACTCCTCTTGTAATTTCAGTGTGAATAATTGATTTTCATATTAGGTATTAATGAAAAAATGTTAATGAGCTAAATAATTATTACCTTTAGAAATTACTAAAGTTTTTGCAAGCATCACATCCATAGGCTAAGGATTCTGTCCTCTTTCAAAAATACTATGATGTAGTTTAAATGACCAATTCTGCAACAAGAAAACCCATGCAATTAGCTACATTATTTTGACTTTAAATACTCTTTTATCTAACAGATAAATTTAACTGATAACATTTCCATTATCACTAGTAATTTTCCAACACTAATGCCAATATTTTCTAACTTTTCCAAGCTCTCTTACTAGGGTAAGAAATTTATTTCAGTAACATTATTTTTTGGTGATGACATAAAACTGGTGTTTAAGTACAAAGCCCCTAGTTTATATTTTAGAGATTTATCTTTGAGGGAAGCCTTCAGAGGTAGTGGATTCAGATTTTCCAGTTTTAAATAACAAAAGTCGTATTTCCTACTTAACTCGGAGATAACAAATAATTCTTATAATTATTTTTCTTTAAAATATATTAACACTGTATTTAAATCTTTTGATTCCACCAACTGACCAAAATCCAAGTTGATTATTACAGATCAGTTGCCTACATATGTTACTTGCTAACGACAATGTGAAGTGGCATATCCTTTAGATCAGATAACATGAATCATTAACAAATGTTTCTTTACATAATTCAGTACCAGGTTCAATTGGCCAACTACTGCATCAGAATATTTGAAAACAAATTAATTTTAAACTAATGTATCATGACTTAAGGTCTAGTGACTTTCATTCATTCATCCACTCATTACAAAATTATTTAGCAAAGAAGGAAACTAATAAGCATTCTCCGTCCCCTCAAACCTCCCACTTAAGTAAGTGTAGTAATTAATATACATGTCCTATGATATTGATATTAGAGAAATGTAAATGTAAAATGCAGGCATGTGCAGCTCAACGGCCAGGGTGCATTCTGAGAAATCTTATCATAATGCAAATATCATAGTGTACGTACAGAAACCTAGATGGTCTTGCCTGCTACACACACCTATGCTATGTGGTACAGCCTAGGGCTCCTAGGCCACACGCCTATGCACCATGTTCCTGCACAAAACAACATGAGATTAAATCAAGCACAAGAGCAATGATGCGATCAAGAGGTGCTGGAGATGCAGGATATATGAGGCAGCTGCTGGCACAACATGGCTGCTGTTTTACAGCAAACTTCTTTTACGAGTCGAAAGAGCACACTCTAAAATAACAGAATCTAGTATGTGAATACACAACCAGTAAGAGTCATTAATTATAATGATCCAGTGTTATGTACTGTGCATAGTTGTCCACACTAGGACCGTTTGCACCAGCATCACCACACTCAGGTCATGCACTGCGCGATGATGATACAACGGCTCTACAGTACCAAGGTGATATTTTCTCAGCTCCATTACAACTATAGGATCACCGTCACTGACCAAAACGTTATGCAAAGGATGACTACAAAGTACTGAAGAATGTGGGCTGGAACTAAATGATCTAGTACTAAATTCATAGATCTTATTGTCAAAATTTGAGTTTTTAAGATTAGAGAGAGCTTAAAATATATTTTTTTAAATCATCAGTTATTGCCGTAAAGCAAGATACTAGAATATGATATTTAGAAGAGGAAAGATAGCATATACAACAAAACCACCAAGAAATTAAATAAAGGCAAATAACAAAATAGGAATAAATTCTAGAAACTAAATGTGGAACAAAGGTCATATGGTCAAGAGTGAGAAGATAGATTTGGGTATTAAACACATACCTACAAATGATAAAACATATATGGCCACTAAACACCAGAAATGGTTTTGTCCTCACTATTTATACAAGAGTAGGCATTATAACAACAGTAAGAAACTATGTGCTCTATGAGACTGAAAAGTATTAAAAGAAATGTCACTACCCAGTGCTGTTGAGTTTATGGATGGGGGAATGAAGAAATTAAACATCTTTATAGCTTAGGCTGTAAACTGGCAAGACTATGCAGCATAAATTTAATATATATTAAAATCTTCTAAAATGTGTCATTTACCTCCATTAATAATTTATAGATTATGATATCACTTTTGTAATCATAAATTATATAAATTAACATTCATTTATTTTACTAAATATATTAAACAAATAGCTATCACTTTGAATAAGCTATATCTTTGCTATATTGATAGTCTATTCTAAAATATTCCTTCTATCTTTTTCTATTCTTAGCTATTCTCACAACTGTCACTCGTATTAGCTTTCTAAAATAAGTATCTAATCACCACTGTCCTGCTTAAAACAATAGATAACAGAAACATGTATGACTGACTATAGCTCACTATTACTTGACTCCCAAGTCACTTAATTTATTTTTTTTTTACCATGAGATGGGGTATAATACATACACACATACATATGTTCATGCATAATAATCACCGTAATACATATAGCCATTATATATTGTATTATAAATGATAGCTCAAACATGCTCAGGGTTGCAGAGGCAGCTATTGGTCATATAATATTTATTTTCCCTTATTTTTATAACAGTTTTAAAATGCAGATGGAACAGTGACATCTGAATAAAAACTGAGTTTCCCTGATGATCCTACACTCAAGTTCCAGATCTGATGCACTTCCCACCAGCTCTACACTGCCATGAATTTGGGGAAATATAAGGGAGGAGGACTTTTCCCATCTCCCCTTTTTTTGAGGTTTGGTTTTCCTGTGGCAACAGAAACAGAGGTCATGCTAGCTAGTCAGTAGTTTTGTAAGCTGTATAGCAGTAAAATAAAACCCACATGTAATCACATTTCTCCTTTTTATTTATTTATTTATTTTCCAATATATATTTATTGATTTCAGAGAGGAAGAGAGAGGGAGAGAGAGAAACATTGATCTGCTGCCTCCTGCATGCCCCACACTGGGGATCAAGCCTGCAACCCAGGCATGATCTCCTGGTTCATGGGTCAACACTCAACCACTGAGCAACACCGGCCAGGGTCTCCTTTTTATTTAATTTTAACAGGCTCAGAATAGATCTGGAGTCCATATTCTTGGTTCCAATGAGGCTTCCTGATTCCTCATCTCTCTCTCTCTCTCTCTCTCTCTCTCTATATATATATATATATATATAGATGATAGATAGATAGATAGATAGATAGATACATATATCCATTATTTTAAATCTATTGTTTTACTATCAATTGAAACTTGCCTGATTACACTCAGCTTTATTAAAGCCTTAGGTTAATTATAATCAACCTTTTATAACAAATATTTGTAACATTTTTATTATTTTTAATTTAGTTTAATAGACAAAGTAATTTATGAAATATCAATAAGAATCAATAGGACATAAATATAATCTAAAACAGATGGAAGGTACATTTAATTTGTAATAAATATATAATTGTTTATTAGAAATTAGTCCAGCACCATAAAACTAGGAGATAAATTATAGGTATGCATATAGAGAATAACTGAGAACAACAGCTACAAATGTAAATGGATACAAATGTGTTGAATTAGCTATTCAAATACTATGTGCTACATTGCCCTCAGTGATGCAATTTTCTAAAATACTGAGCAACTTTTAATAAAATTAGAAATTTAAAAAATATAATTTCCCTTTGGCTTACATGCTAGTTGCATTCCTAGTTAATTCAAACCTTGTAAAATTGAAAACTATGTAAGAATTACTTGATTCATGCATGAAATTGTAAATACATAGTCTCATATAAATAAGAATAAATTTTCATTTACCTGAGTGTACAGCAAAACATTCACAAATTACATGAGAATTGCTACAATTTTTTATGTGCAAACCAGTTGTCATCCCAGGTTCCCAGTAAGTAAACATTAATAACATCCTGCTATTTTTATTAAAATAATGGCAACACATTTCCAAAATGCTACCTAGCAGGTAGTTCTACACATACAAACACATTATATACAAACACAGTGCACACAAACACAGTGTGTGCGTGCACACACACACACACAACCAAGCCTCAGGAACCCTTCCCAAGGTTCTTATTTCTCCTCTTTTGTCAGACTCAATACTGTTAGCTCATTTTTAAATGACCAAACTAGAACATAAGCTTCAAGGTCAAGGTAAAAATGCCAAAATGAATCCCTTCACCAAGCCTACTTTAATAAAAGCCTAATATGCAAATCGACCAAACGGCAGAATGACCAGTCGCTATGGATGCACATTGACCATCAGAGGCAGATGCTCAATTCAGGGGCTGCCCCCAGTCCGCAGGCCCCAAGCCAGCCAAGGCAGGTGCCAGCGGGGGTCCCCCAGATCACCCTGCCGGTCACCCTGCAGAGGGAGGCAACCCGCAGTGGCAGGAAGTGGGGCTGGCGCCAGGCTGGCCAAGGCAGGTGTCCTCTTCAGCTCCCCCAGAGGTACAGATTCATCAAAGATGTGTATTAGTATCTCATTCGTCTTCCTGACCACTGCATCCTGAGAATCTAACTGCATGTCAAGCACGTATTATTTGCTGAATAAGTGTATCAGATTTCCTACATTTTTGCACTTGTTTCGATATTTTCTTTTCCATATTTTCTAGTTAATAACTGCATCTTTACAGCAAATGAAAATACACCTTAAACTTCATTTTTAGAATTGCTAAGTGAAACCAGATTGGACAGACATTTATTATCATTAGCTTACTAAGATGATAACCTTAACATACAAATTTGTTTTCCTTGGGGTGGGAGAAATTAATCAATTATTGGATTCTTTTGTATTAGTTTTAATCATCAGGACTTTGTTGGGGGAAAAAATCACTGTAGTATATTCTAAAAGTTATAATTGGGAAAATTTAATTGTTCAAATACAAAAGAGAGTGGATTTAGTTCACATTAACATAATTGTCTTTATTATGTGTAAGGACTTTAAAATCCTAACTTTTATAATAGCTGACATTTACACTCAAATATTCTTTCAGGATTATTCTCAATTAAATATTTTAATTACTACAAAATAGCTGAATAGGAGAATGTGAAAGACTAGGCTGGGCTTCATCTGAATTATAGTTCATGTGAAAGCCCACAGACCTCGTAAATCATAATTTTCTTAACGAGAAAGAAGAGTTCCATTGATACTACTGTAAGCCCTTATAATTACTTTTCCCGCTTTATTCTTTATGATCACTTTTGTTAAGCTATTAAAAATGAAGCAGAGAGAAATATAGAAAAAGTACATTTAGTCCTCTGTACCCATTGTATATTCACCAGGGGAAGGTAGAGAAACGAGTTTTCCTGGAAATCTAGTCATAATAATGGCCTGAAACAAGTAGTATCCCATTTAATATTTTAGAAAGTGGATATCTCTGCGGCTCCCTTTGAGTTAGTATTGTGAAGTGGAGAGAACACCGTCTCGAGAGAGACATATACTATTTTAAATTCTGGATTTGCCATTCATTGTGTTGTTTTTGGAAAATAATTTAAGCTCTTAGAAACGTAGTTTTGTCATTTGTAAAAAAAAAAAAAAAAAAAAAAAAGAGCAATGCTAAAATGTAACTTGGAAGAGAATTGTGTTGACTAAATGAGATAATAGATATAAAATGCAAAGATTATACTCAATATGTACTAAAACTATAGGGAATGATAATTTGGAAGGAGATAATGTAGCTCTGGTTATATCTTAATATATTTATGGTTCAAAACTTTATAAGTGCCCAGATGGCATGGCTCAGTGGTTGAGCATCATCCTATGAACCAGGAGGTCAGGGTTTGATTCCAGGTCAGGGCACATGCCCAGGTTGTGGGTTCGATCCCCAGTGTGGGGCGTACAGGAGGCCACAGATCAGTGATTCTCTGTCATCATTGATGTTTCTATTTCTCTCTCCCTCTCCCTTCCCCTCTGAAATCAATAAAAATATGTTAAAAAGTAAATAAAAGTGACAACCCATACTGGGAGTTAAATTCATAAGTTAATTAGATTCCTTCAACATTAATGTTTTGATTCACTGATCGTAGAGTATGCTGCTGAACTTGACTTGCAAAGACTATTTGAAGCAGGCTATTTTTTAAAAAAGGTAACTGATCTGATGCTGAAAACTTCTAAGCTTTAATGGGGCAATTTCAGGTGGCGTCCCTGCTTACTTCCCGGGCAGTGTGACGTACTGGGAGAGCAGAGACTGTGACGTCAGCCATTGCTCTGCTGTGTTCCAGCCCTGGGGCCACAGACATTTTAATGAATACAGTACATTTCATTGTATGTTTATTGTAGAATGTCATAAAAAGTTCTCTTGGTGTCAAATTTTATAACCTATTATTTGGAATTGTATATATGAAGTACCAAATGGACAGACATTACTAATGTTAGAAAATTTATTGACAGTTATGCTTCAATTAAAACAATATTTCACTGGTAACATGAAAAAGCAAAATAATTAAACAAAAACCTCTAAAATTTCACTCATTTACAGACTGAATCTAGTCTTATTTAGTGACAGCTCTTGGAAACTTTTCAAAAAAAGAATGAAATCACAATTAGCGGAGTAAAGCTAGTCCAGGCAACCAACTCAGTCATTGAGAACGAAAGGCTCCATTCAATTTACTGACAGTTTTTTCTTCTTCTGTCTGGGTTTTATTGAAAGATATTTGTAAAATATCTCAGGAATTTTTCTATGTAGACACGTACCATTTTGAAGTTAAGATATTGTTAATTTTATGTTGTTCTTTAGTTTCTTTAAGTTTCTATTTAATTAATGAAATACTTACTGAGTACTTATTAAGGGCAAAAGAAGTAGTTTCACTTAGAAAAAAAAATCTGCATTGGCCATGGCCTGGAGACCCTTTAGTGTAACAGACAGAATGGTTACATATATTTATAATTTTTAAAAATAATATTTATTTTTATTAATAAGAGATTTGTTTTTCCAGATATTCATGCACTGAAAGTTTATTTATTTATTTTTTTATTGATTGATTAAGGTATTACATATGTATCCTTATCCCCCCATTGCCACCCACCATCATCTGCCCTCAACACCTCCCCCCCTCCCCCCGCCCCATGTCTGTGTCCATTGGTTAGGCTTATATGCATGCATACAAATCCTTTGGTTGATCTCTCCTCCTTATCCTCACCCTCCCCTACCTTCCCTCTGAGGTTTGATAGTCTGAACAATGCTTCTCTGTCTCTGGATCTGTTTTTGTTCATCAGTTTATGTTGTTCATTATATTCCACAAATGAGTGAGATCATGTGATATTTATCTTTCATTGACTGGCTTATTTCACTTAGCATAATGCTCTCCAGTTCCATCCATGCTGTTGCAAATGGTAAGAATTCCTTCTTTTTTTTACCATTGTAGTATTCCATTGTGTCTATGTACCACAGACTTAAGCTGTTTCTAAATCTTAGCTATGGTAAATTGTAATGCTATGAACATAGGGGTGCATATATCCTTTCTGATTGGTGTTTCTAGTTTCTTGGGGTATATTCCTAGAAGTGGGATCACTGGGTCAAATGGGAGTTCCATTTTTAGTTTTTTGAGGAAGCTCCATACTGTTCTCCACAGTGGCTGCACCAGTCTGCATTCCCACCAGCAGTGCACGAGGGTTCCTTTTCTCCGCATCCTCTCCAGCACTTGTCGTTTGTCGATTTGTTAATGATAGTTATTCTGACAGATGTGACATGGTACCACATTGTCGTTTTGATTTGCATCACTCAGATGATTAGTGACTTTGAGCATGTTTCCATATGTCTCTTGGCCTTCCTTATGTCCTCTTTCGAAAAGTGTCTATTTTGGTCCGTTGCCCATTTTTTGATTGGGTTGTTTATCTTTCTTTTGTTAAGTTGTATGAGTTCCCTGTAAATGTTGGAGATTAAACCCTTATCGGTGATAACATTGGCAAATATGTTCTCCCATGCAGTGGGCTTTCTTGTTTTGTTGATGGTTTCTTTTGCTGTACAGAAGCTTTTAACTAAGGAGGTAAAAGACCTGTACTTGGAAAACTACAGGACACTGAAAAAGGAGATAGAGGAAGACATAAACAGATGGAAGAACATACCGTGTTCATGAATTGGTAGAATCACTATCATAAAAATGTCCATACTACCCAAAGCATCTACAGATTCTGTGCTGGGCATATCTGGCACTTTGGCCAGATGGGTCATGCTGTGCTGTCTGTTCCTAGAACACATCGACAGGAAGGTACTGACATCAGGCCAGGCCTTGAGATATGGTCTCATGGCCCCTTCCCAGCACACAGGCCTTCTTTCTCAGAAGACCCGGAAGTCTCATTCCAAATTTGGGAGACAAAAGACTGGAAAAAATATAGAGTTTCCTCCATATAGGGGGGCCTAGAATTTGAAAGACACATTTTTCTCTGGGCCTCCCAAAATTTAATAAGAAAATGTAACTCTTGCAGTCAGCACTGCAGTTCGGCCTCTGCTCCGGCAGGGTGCTGTAGCTGTAGTCAGCTGGCCAGCTTAATAAAGGCTCTTAAATTTAAATTCTGAGTCGGTGGTCTATCTCGCTGAGTGAACCCATAACAATTCAATGCACTCCCCATTAAAATACCAATGGCATTATTTCACAGACCTAGAACAAACTCTCCAAAAATTCATCTGGAATAAAAAAAGACCCTGGATAGCTGCAGTGATCCTGAGAAAGAAGAATAAAGTAGGAGGGATCTCAAACACCAGATATCAAGCTGTATTACAAAGCCACTGTTCTCAAAACAGCCTGGTACTGGCACAAGAACAGACATATAGATCGATGGAATAGAATAGAGAACCCAGAAATCGACCCAAACTACTATGCTCAATTGATATATGACAAAGGAGGTAAAGAACATACAATGGAGTCAAGACAGTCTCTTCAATAAATGGGGTTGGGAAAACTGGACAGATATATGCAAAAAAAAAAAAAAAAAAAAAAGAAACTAGACCACCAACTTACACCATACACAAAAATAATCTCAAAATGGATAAAGGACTTAATCATAAGATGGGAAACCATAAAAATATTAGAGGAATCCCCAGGCAGCACAATCTCAGACATATGCTGAAGCAATAACTTCACTGATACAGCTCTTAGGGCAATGGAAACTAAAGGGAAAATAAACAAATGGCACTACATCAAAATGAAAGGTTGATTTTGGTATGTGCCCTGATCAGGGATATAACCTGAAACCTTGGTATATCAGGATGATGTTCTAACCAACTGAGCTACCTGCCCAGTGTGATCACATATATAGAATAATGACCTCTGAACCACCGCCCCCCACCCCTTATTAGCTTATCCTGAGAATAGTAAGCTGGCTATAGTGGGACACATTTCCTCTCAAACTGCAATCACCATGGTGTTCTCATCATCTCTTTCTTCCCCAACATTTCCTGAAAAAATGTCTACTCCTGGTTTTCTCCAAGTAAAGTAAGAGTAATTTTAATCATAGTACTGGTTTTAAATCCCTTTAAGTTTGTTTGTTTCATTTTGTTTTATTTTTAACCATCTACTTTTATAGATACTTTTCAGAAGCAAAATTTTGTACATATTAACATTTTGTATAAAATGTACAAAATCCATGTTTCACTTGGATTCATTTCTATAGAGTTTGTAAGAATGAAAAATAAACGTTTTGATCTCCTGAAAAAAATGTCTACTAGTACTCCTCTGTATAAAATAACTAAATAACAATACTACCACAACTTAGAATTTACAGGCAATGTAGTAAACTTTTGTGTTTAGAAAGAATCCCCCAGGCTCAATGTATTTTATTTGATAGCATCACTGTAAAGCATTCTCTAAGGGATGAGATTCTTGGTGACACAGGCTTTACTATTTGAGAAAAATTTACATTAAAAAAATACTAAAAATACTATAGCTTGACACGCATATATTTGCAGTTCTTCCTTGGCAATTGGCTTTCAGGACAATCTCTTGGACAGCTGTTTACATGTCACAAAAGCTATCACAGACACCGACAGGGCCAGCCCAATGAGGGAAAGCATGCATTTTTAGGGTGAGCTGAAAAAAACCATGGAAACAAAATCGATAGTAAATGAGGGAAGTGAATACTTTCCTTGCATTTTCACAACCAAGTCTGGACTTACGGACACTTAGGTATGTCTGACTTGTCATCAGAGTGCTGTCTCATTGCACCCGATAATGAAAAGACCGCCTAAGGACACAGACTCCATAAATGTGTCACAGAGCACACAGCTGGACCTGAGGGAGCTCCCCTACTGGTCTACAAGTCTCATTTTAAAGAAAAAACAAACAAAACCACACAATAACAACAACAAAACTTGTTTCAAAAAAGGTTCCTTCGGACAGAGCATAATTAGGAGAAAATGACCTTGAGGCTTACCCTGGCAAATCATTGTGGACATGTATGTCAGCTGAAGATTGATGTATTGAGAAAATTCTGAAAAGCAATATATGAATGAAACCTTGTTTCCTGGTCATGTGTGGCAAATCAGAGCCCCCAAAGTTGCTCTGTATCCCCTACAGATTCCATTTATGAGTCTATTGAAAGAACTGATCTAAAAATATCCTGTTCAAGAATGTTGAACCTCAGAGGGGAGGCAGGGGGCGGTGGGTGGTTGGGAAGAGATCAACCAATGAATTGTATGCGTGTATGTATAACCCGTGGACACAGACAATAGGATCTGTGGTGGGGGAGGGTTGGTAAAGGTCAAGGGGGGGAAAAGGAGAACATATGTACTACTTTCAACAATAAAGATTTAAAACAAAAACACAAACAAATTAAAAATATCCTGTTCAGAAGGGATTTTGCTTTTTCGTAAAAGTGCATATCCTTGATTATAAAATTTTTAGCAGAGAAATTTTAATTCTGAGAATATTTATTTCACATTTTATGTGCACTGAAATGTTGTGATATGCCAAAACCTCACCCTTTCAAAATAGCATTTCCTCTTCAAGCACAATTTCAGAAACACATTTTTTTTTTTAAATCCACTATTTTGGAAAACTAAAAAATGGAGCATCTTGCCTACAATAACGACACTTTTTGAACATCAAGATTTCATCTCACATTATTGTTGTAACATGCATTGTAGAGAGAAATTTTGAAAATGATTCTCATATCATATTTAACTTGCCTAATCCAACTAGAGTGTCAAGAAACACTTTCTACTGAAACTAAATCCTCAAATATCTGGTAATTAGATCAGGATTCTATTATCTATAGAGACTGTAACATAAATTGATATATGAGTAATTTCACTATATCAGATATTTTCTTTGTGGTTTTAGAACAAATTTGGCCCTGGGACAGGGTCACTTTAATGTACGCACTTGGATTATGAGTAAGTGTGATACGATCCTCAAGTGGGTACAAATCAGGGCATGATTAACAAAATGGTCTGAAAGTATGGCAGTGAGAAAGTTGAGAAAAAATGCAATCTAGCAATCATAAAATACACATTCTAATCTAACAAACCAAGTGCTAATTGTGTGACTGGGAAAGTTGCCTACTTTCAAAAGAGATGATCTGAGGATCAATTGATAAAGACAAGGAAGTAAAAGTGATTTTAAAATAAAGATATTGGAAAGGTAATGCATTATTAATATTGGACAGTCCTTACAGAAACCAGGAATTATTCAGTGATGAATTCTGTGAAGAAAAGTCCTTATATAACTCCAATGATTGCATTTCAATTACAAAGCTAGAAGCTCTTTAGGACATAAAGAATATCCTGCATGGCTTGGCCAGCATGGCTCAGTGGCTGAGTTTTGACCTAGAAGGACATGGTTCGATTCCCAATCAGGGTACATGCCAGGGTTATGGGCTCGATCCCCAGTGCAGGGTGTGCAGGAGGCAGCAGATAAATGATTCTCTCTCTAATCCTTGATGTTTCTCCCTCTCTCTCCCTCTCCCTTCCTCTCTGAAATCAATAAAAATATATTTCAAAAAACAAATATCCTGTATATAATTTTCTATTGAGTTTGAAGTCTGACCCCAGTAGGTATAGTCGTACCCAGGTTTAGAAGGGGTAGATGGATAATTGTTTGTCCTTGGGAAACAGATCACAGACTCAAGATAGAAAATTTTCTCTTGTGCAAAGAAGTCATAATATTAAATCACAAACCAACACTATTTAATGAAGTAGCGAATAATGAACTAATAATGCTGAAATAAAAGTGAGCTTGATGGATATGCATAAAGTGAACACAACAGTGTAGTCACTGCTCACAGCCAACCCAAAGCCTCCTTCGCTATCTTCTCATGGCTGCTCCCAACTCCTCCTATGCTAGTCACTACTTTGATTTCCTCATTCCTAGGTCACCATCATACAGCATATACTCTTTCCTGTCTACATTGTCTCACTCAACATTATATGTATAAAATACATTCATGCTGCTTTGTTGAGGGGCTCATTTTTACTGATGGACAGTATTCCACAATTAGAGCATGATATGATTGATACACTTCCGTTGGTAGATGGTATGAATGCATCACATTGTAGCTATCTATGGATTACTTTGCTTATTGGAATTTGCAGTTATGAGTAATGTTGCTAGAAACGTCCTTGTACCTACCTGTATTTCAGTATACATGCGTACACATTTCTTTCAGGAAAATAACTAGAAGACCTAGACTCTCCACATATTAAGCTTTAATAGATATTTAATAACTCTATGAGGTGACTCTACCAACGTACATCGATACCATCATTGTTACAGTTATGATTACAGGTAATTGCTGTAATTGGGGGTTTCCTTCTGGCTTATGTATGGTAGAGGCCAGTAATATTGCTAAACATCCTCCAATGCACAGAACAGCCTCCCACACGGAAGGGTAATCTCGCCCACAGTGACAGTGACACTGAGGTTCAGAAAGTGCACCATGACCCAGTGAGATTTATCCTATGATCTAAGTTATCCTATGATCTAAGCTTGGCATGAACTTCAAACTCAGCTCTGACACTGACTAAGAGCATCACGGGTTATGCAGCTGCTCTGCTTCCCCAAACTAAAACTACCGTGTCCATTCACGCAAGGCTGGTGGCACAGAATGATGACAGCTCAGGCACCCAGATCACTCCATGTCACAAGGCAGTTTACCTGCAGATGAGAGTAATGTTTGCCAAGTCCAAGTTCTTTTTAATTAGATGCTCTTGCTGTCTGAAATGAGGCAGATCATTAAACTGTTTTTTTGGGGGGGGAAATAACACAAACACCGTAAAGGCTCTGGTATTTCAAAGCAATGAGCACAGTGACACCCAATATTATTTTTAACAATTCGTGACCTTTTGTCATTTCTGTTCTGTCTCCTGCTGGGAGATGGGCCTCATGTTCCTGGGTGCCAGGCACCTGAGTTAGCATAACAGAGGATCGGTAGGATAAGAGGAAAAGTTCAAGCTAAAAATGACTCATCTGTCAACCTGGGTTTCTCTGGTCCCACCATCTCCATGGCAACAAGAGAGATCAGAGCCCCCCCCCCCCCGCCCCCCGTGGGACATCACTGGGTGGCAAGGGAATGAAGTGTGTGGGAGAGCCAGCATGAACAGAAGACAGAGATCTGCTCTCTCAGTGGCCAAGACCAGTCTGCTGGTATTTAGCTCTGTCTGAAGAGAACGTCAGACATCAAGCTAACTGACCAGCCGTGTTGGCTTCTACCCTTCCTCCAGCAGACTTTCCCCACTGCACACTCCGTTACCTCGTGACTCGGGTTATGAACTAAAAGGCTGTGTAACCCCAAATTCATGGATTGAAATCCTAACACCCTTTGATGGTAGTATTAGGAGATGGAGCCTCTGGAAGGAGATTAATTCGTTGACCAGGGTGGAGGCCTCCTGAATCAGATTTGTGTCTGTGTAAAAGGGATTCAGCACAGCACCCTGCCCTTTCCACTCTGTGAGAAGATGGCCATCTGTAATCCAGGGGGCAGGCCTTCATCCAGAACTCAACCTTGTTGGCACCTTGACCTTGAATTTGCAGCCCCCAGAACTGTGAGATTTCTGTTGTGGTAGTCTCTTGTGGGAGCCCAAACTGACTTCCATTTTAGGTTAAGAGTTTCTAGCTGTTTTTAGAAAATTTGAGAACCTCTCTTTGCCAAATATTTTTTAATATATTTTTATTGATTATATTGATTATGTTGATTTGAGAGAGGAGGAGAGGGGGAGATAGAAACATCAATGATGAGAGAGAATCATTGATCATCTGCCTGCTGCACAATCCACACTGGGGATTGAGCCTGCAACCCAGGCATGTGCTCTGACAAGGAATAGAACCGTGACCTCCTGGTTCATAGGTGGACACTCAACCACTGAGTCATGCTGGTTGGGCCGTCATCAAATATTTTTATCAGCAGTCCACATAACAGTTATACTTCGCTACTTGATGGTTGAGAAAACTTAGTGACTAATATAATGCCAGGGCAAGTCCAAGACTATTTCTTCTTGTTTGTTTTTATAAAATTGTCTCAGCTGACCAGCATATTCTTAGTGGCTTGTATTTGTCTGAACTAGTGATTTCCTATTTCAAATGCTACATATATTTTAAAAATACTGCATCTATGACTGAGGGATACTGATACACATTCATTACCATTATCAATGCATTCCAACCCTATAATTGGTATTCAAATAATCTGATCTTTTTCAAAAGTGGTGGTCAGAGACTATGCATTTATCGATCACCTGCTTTATGCTGGACACTGACAATCAAACTTTGAAAACATCATTTACTCACTGGAAGGACTGGTCAACTCTAGAGAGTTTCAACATTTTTCAGTTTCTTTCTTGATTTATAATTTGTCTTTACTGGATTTAGCACTTGAGCTTTGTAAAAATAGTAATGTAAACAAAAAGCATAATACCATTCCCAAAATACATGCAGTATGATTCTCACCTGAAAGAATTGTTATTGGCTAAATCCAGTTAGTTAGAAGTAGCAAGGGTTAAACGTGAGTTGGTTCCAGAGGGTGAAGGCCTGTAATAACTTTCAGACCAACTGCTTTCTCAAGTGTTACGTTCTCTGGAAAAAAAAAAAAAAAAACCCTCCACACTTTTCATAAGGTTTAGTTGCTTTTGTGAATGCCATCTCCTTTGGCTGTTCAGAAAAATCACTTTTATTATATTTCAAGTCCAAAAACTCTCTTCTTTGTCTGTGACACTTCTTTTTTCAATCCAGTGAAAGAATCCAAGCCAATTTTATGGCATTTTCACCCTCTGCTCCCTTATATAATTCTTCATTTTGCCCTGCGGAAAGTAGCCCAAAAATTACTGGTCAATTGACAATTCATTCAGTTTTGCAAGGCACATTTCATTTCTTCTTTTATGATTTCAAAGATTTTTTTCTTTGAGTGGGAGGGGAATTCTACTTCTATTCACAATCAGGATGGCCTTGTTTTCCTTGAAATTTCCACCGTGTGAAATACCTTTGCTGAGAGGTATTGAATAGTGCTAGCTACGTGAAGAGTCTCAAGGACTAGGAAACTATTACAACCTCCAGCCTGGCCTGTGTGGCTCAGTGGCTGACTATCCACTTATGAACCAGGAGGGCAAGGTATGATTCCCAGTCAGGGCACATGCCTGGGTTGCGTGCTTGATCCCCAGTAGGGGACATGCAGGAGGGAGCAGATCAGTGATTCTCTCTCATCAATCACTGATGTTTCTATCTGTCTCTCTCTCTCCCTTCCTCTTGCAAATCAATAAAAACATATTTTTAAAAAATACACTTGCAGTGACCAATTGGCAAATTGTGCTTGAGCCTAAATTACAGTTACTACATTGGCAATTTACTATTTCTGTTAACACATTACGGTTTTTGTAGGAAAATTAATTATGCAAGTGGGCGTCTCCCATCTCAAAATTCACATTTTATTTAATGGATGGCTATTAATTGCCGGGAGCCGGTCCATCCTTGCTGTTTCAAAGAACCTGGCATATATGGCATACTGTTCTTAATATGTTTGCTCACCTTCTTGGCACTATGTGTTTTAACCAAGGTCTCCTCTCTGAGAAAGTTGTTTCCCCAGGTAGGGATTTTCCCCTGAAGTTAGGGAGGGAATAAAACCCCTCAACTAAGTGCCAGGCGGGTAATTAATCACTTTAGATATGAACAATCATGCTTAAGCTACATAATCTTTACTTCCTGGAATGGAGATAAGAAACGCCCTAACCTTTGTAATAGAGATTGATAGGATTGAATCAACTGGTATAAATACAGTTGTAACAAGACAGCAAGACACAGAACTAAGAAGACAGAACCAAGAAGACAGAACCTACACAGAACTAGAGACAGAAGAACTTCGCTGGAGAGAACATGGCAAAAGATCCTGGACTGAACCTGACTACAGAAATTGGCAAGAGAACCTGACTAGAACCTGGTGACTGAACCTGGCTGGAGAACATGGACACAGAACCTGGCTGGAGAACCTAGCGAGGGAACATGGCTACAGAACCTGGCTGGAGAACCTAGCAAGAGAACATGGACACAGAACCTGGCTGGATGTCCTAAGGAGAACCTCTCTGGAGATCCAGACCAGAACTTTGCTGGAGATCCTGGCTAGAGATCCTGGCTAGGCTGCTGATCAACTGAACACTGTCTCCGTGTCCTTCCTTCTTCGCCGACTCCGTCCACACCTTTGGGGACCCCTGGACCCGCTGGGGCTGGACCCCAGCAATTAATAATATTGAGATAATAGACAGCAGTGATATCATTATACATCTTTTTCTACATGATATTTTGGGAAAGGTAAGCATGTAATAACTTCTGCAATTTCTATTTTAAAGCAACAATAAAAGCACACACACACAATAATAGGGAATGATTTTCAGAGCAAACAGTTATTAATTTGGCCTCCTCTCCCAGCGTTAACATGCCATTGTGAAGGCATTAAATTGATGTGCAATGGATATGTAATACTGACATTAGGAAAAATAGCTAGAGTCAATGAACTGACCAACCACAGTTAAGAAGAGAGAGCGAGAGCAAGCTTTTAAGGGAACTGTTTGTTGTATGTTTAGTAAGAACTTTTATTTTGTGTGAGTTCATAGATACCTGTGTACTTTGTTGCTATAAGTATTTTTTAAATTGCTATATCAATTGCATTTTTCAAAGTCTGTCCATGAACCACATTATAAACACAATAGTATAATCTACAGATGTTATATTTATAAACAAAAGAAGCACACATTTAAACAGCAGAATAGGGCAATCATCAGTGAGGCTGTGTAAGTAGTGGTGGTCAGAGAATTTGCATTTATCAATCACCTGCTTTATGCTGGACACTGAAAATGGAACTTTGAAAACAGTTTAATGAATAGTAGTAGTTTAATTTTGGTGGACAAAAAAGGAGAATGTTGTATTATGCATTAACCATATTACTGTGCATGAATATTGCATATTGTATATCTTACTGTTTCAGAAATAGCAATGGGGTTAAGCACAAAAGATATTTGTTTTTTCTTTATATTAAAATAGTCTACATTTCAAGTCCCTTGGGTAACAGTAACAGTGGCTATATTAATGCATTGAAATATACATCAAAATAGGAAGGACTTGAAAAACGAAGAAAAAAGAAAGAATACTGCATTTTGCCAGAGTTCTCTTCTATTTGTTCAGGCAATGACTGTTACTCCATTCTACTTTTATTTTACTCCAATCAAAACCTTCTATCACGTGATCTTTTTTAAAAAAGAAAATGTGTAACATAAACTAAAAGCTCTTCCAGTGGAGAGTCTCAACAAGTAAAAAGAACTAAAATCATCTTATAAAGGAAGTACTTCCCCAGGGGAGCTTTACCCATTGTAGAAAATCCTGTACCTACAGAACCAATGAAACAATAGAGACATTTGAAGAATTCGAGAAAAGAGCTGCACTGTAAAGAAAAATAATACAATGCATGAAACTCGGGCAAATATAGATAACTAGAGGCCCAGTGCACAAAAATTTGAGCACTCGGGGCAGGGGGGTCCCTCAGCCTGACCTGTGCCCTCTCGCAGTTTGGGGCCCCTCGGGGGATGTCCTCCTGCTGGCTTAGGCCTGCTCCCCAGGGGATTGGGCCTAAGCTGGCAGTCAGACATCCCTCTGGCAGCCCTGCAGCCATCAAGGGATGTCCACTTGCAAGCGGGGAGCAGGCCTAAGCTGCAGTCGGACATCCTTAGCAATGCTGAGGAGGCAGGAGAGGCTCCCGCCACCACCGCTGTGCTGGCAGCCATCAGCCTGGCTTGTGGCTGAGCAGAGATCCCCCTGGGGGAGCGCACTGACCACCGAGGGGCAGCTCCTGCATTGAGTGACTGCCCCCTGGTGGTCAGTGTGTGTCATAGTGACCAGTCATTCCCAGTTGTTCTGCTGTTAAGGTCAATTTGCATATTACCCTTTTATTATATAGGATAGAAGCCTGGTGCACGGGTGGGGGCCAGCTGGTTTGCCCTGAAGGGTGTCCTGGATCAGGGTAGGGGTCCCTCTGGGGTGCCTGGGCAGCCAGGGTGAGGGGCTGATGGCTGTTTGCAGGCTGGCCACAGCCCCTTCCTGGTGGGGGGGTCCCACTGGGGTGCCAGGCCAGCCTGGGTGAGGGGCTGAGGCCCATTTTCAGGCAGGCCACAGCACCTTCAGGGTGGGTGGGGGGTCCTGCTGGGGTGCTTGGCCAGCCTGGGTGAGGGGCTAAGGGCTGTTTTCAGGTTGGCCACAGCCCCTACAGGGTGGGGGGTATCCCACTGGGGTGCCTGGCCAGCCTGGGTGAGGGGCTGATGGCTGTTTTCAGGCTGGCCAAGCCCCCCAGTGGATACCCTCACCCCATGGGAGTGTGGCCAGCCTGGGTGAGGGGCTGAGGGCCATTTTCAAGCTGGCCATGCCAAAGGGTTGGAAGCAGATATCTGGGATTTATTTAACTTCTGTAATTGAAACTTTATAGCCATGGTCCGGCTCGAAGCCTGGGTTGCCAGCCCCTCCTTGAGCGGATGCCATGCTGGTTGGAAGCAGGTATGTGGGGTTTATTTATCTTCTATAATTGAAACTTTATAGCCTTGAGTGTAGCTCAGGGCTGGCCAGGGCATGCGGGAAGCTTGGCTTCCTCCATCACCGGGGAAAACCAAGCCTCCTGCTGGCTCCAGCTCTGTGGCCACCTCCATCTTTGTGAAAGAGTGATGGAGGGAGTGATGGTTAATTTGCATATTACTCTTTTATTAGATAGGATGATTGTGATAGCAGAAACATTCTGACAAGTTAAAAATGGATTATCAAAATTACAACAGTTTTTTTTTTTCAATACTACAGCACTGATAGACCCAAATTTGTATTATTTTATCTACAGTCTAGTCTTTTGATATCACTCACCACTGGATTAAAAAGCTTGAAACTGAAGAAAAATCAATTAAATTAAATAGATATTGATTAAGCATTTACCATATGCTGAGCACTGTGACAAGAACTCAACAAATACATATTCTATTTCACTGATCTCTAGACCTACTGATGAAAAAATATCAGAAAACAGAATTAGGCAGGGGCTATTTCTTAGTGACCTAAGGAATTCATTTGTGAGAATGCTTTCAGTACCTTATGAATCTTTTAATCAAACAGCATCCCCTCTTGATTCAACGCAGTCTACTATTTTAGAAATGACTGAGGCATACATAAAAATACCACATGGACTGTCTAAAGAGGGATTTACGAAATACTGCAGAATCACAGAATGGAAATCAACAGAAAAATTGATGTAACCCACAGAAGGGAAGAGCTTAATTTACACAATTCATCCATCTAGCTTCAAAGTGAGTTTCAAGTTAAATAGATATCTCTTAAGATGGCATCAATATTCCAGATTGTAATAAAAAAAATAAGCCTGTTTTAGGCAGCTACCCAATTTTCCTGTGCCACCATTAGCATGAGTAGTAACTCACTCTACAAGTTAGTACTGTGCCAATTTCTTTTTCCATATATAGCAGCTCTGCAGATAATTGTGCAATGCAAATAGACTCCAAATTATCTTTTAGGCTAATCAAATAGGCATCTTTCATTAAACTGTTTCTCTTTCTTGTTTCTGGAATCTCATAGCTCTTTTAATTGAGGCTGAGTGATCCCGAAATTAAAAGAAACACTCTCCAAGTTTCCTCCAGTTAACCTTTCTTTGTCCATTTGCACATTCTAGAAA
This sequence comes from Myotis myotis, assembly GCF_014108235.1. Taxonomy (NCBI): domain Eukaryota; kingdom Metazoa; phylum Chordata; class Mammalia; order Chiroptera; family Vespertilionidae; genus Myotis; species Myotis myotis. The sequence goes on along the minus strand of NW_023416401.1, from coordinate 3,972,821 downwards.
TGGAAAAGAAAATTCTCATGTTCTGAGTTAGCAAATAGTTCAGCGTGATCCTGCGGTAGGCAAAATTAAGATTCCTCCTCTTTTGGTGTATAATCACCTAATTTATATAATCCCCTTTCCTTGAGGGTAGCTGGGACCAATTACTATGATGGAATATCATTCCCACTTCAGAGTCTAAATCAGTTGAATTTGATTCAACTAACAGGCAGATTATCCTGAAAGGGCTGACCTTGTCAGGTGATTCCTTCAAAGACAGTGAGGTGTTGGAGACATCCCATTCCTTCCTGATGGCCTGGAAGGAGGCGACCACAGTTTTAACCTTCCTGTGGAGAAGTTGGCCACTTTAGTTCCATAACTGCAAGTTCAATTCTGCCTACAATCTGAGTGACTTTGGAAGGGAGCGCTGAGTTCCCAGTGGAACCCTAGCCTTCTTGATACATTACATGCAGCCTATGAGGCCCAGAAGAGGCTCCGGCTAAGTCATGTCTGGGCTCCTAACCACAGAAATCACGGCATGATGCATATTGTTATAAGTTGTTAAGTGTGTGCTAATTTTTAATGCAGCAATAGAAAACTAAAACAACCTCTCTCTGTACATGTATGAATTAGACCATGACATGTGATAAAATACTCATAGCCATCCTATATAATAATAGGGTAATATGCAAATCGACCAAACTGCAGAATAACTGGTCTCTATGACATGCACTGACCACCAGGGGGCAGACGCTCAATGCAGGAGCTGCCCCAGCTCAGCCAGAAGCTGGCTCATGGCTGGTGAGCGCAGTGGCAGTGGCATGAGCCTGGCGGGGAGAGGGCCTAAGCTGTCAGTCGGACATCCCCTGAGGGCTCCTGGGCTGAGGGACCCGCCCACCCCCGTGCACGAATGTTGTGCACGGAGCCTATAGTATATGAAAAATGCCAAGCCACTGTCTACATTACAGGTTCAGCTTCCTAACCACCATTAGTTCCCATTCACCTTTACTTCTTTCCCAAGCTTAGAGTTTTCACAGATAGCTTTTCAGGGGTCAGAAGGCAGCAGGAGTTAAAACTTTATGCAGTGGGCCCCATCGCATGGCTCAGAGGTTGAGCATCGACCTCTGAAGTAGGAAGTCACGGTTCAATTCCCAGTCAGGGCACATACCTGGGTTGTGGGCTTGATCCCCAGTATGGGGTGTGCAGGAGGCAGCCAACGAAATGATTTTCTCTCATTATTGATGTTTCTTTCTCTCACTCCCACTCCCCTCCACTCTGAAATCAATAAAAATATATGTTTTAAAAAAATTTTATGCAAGTCATTTAAATCATTGGTTACAAAGTACTACTTAAAGTTATTCGCCAAAACCGGTTTGGCTCAGTGGATAGAGCGTCGGCCTGCGGACTGAAGGGTCCCAGGTTCGATTCCGGTCAAGGGCATGTACCTTGGTTGTGGGCACATCCCCAGTGGGGAGTGTGCAGGAGGCAGCTGATGGATGTTTCTCTCTCATCGATGTTTCTAACTCTCTATCTCTCTCCTTCCCTCTCTGTAAAAACTCAATAAAATATATTAAAAAAAAAAAAAAATTTTATGCAAGTCATTTAAATCATTGGTTACAAAGTACTACTTAAAGTTATTCTCCAGAAACCCTACAGAGCATCATGCAAAGACTACAGTAGACTAGTGGTCATTGGGATTGTTGCGAGCTGAATCATGTGCCATCAAAGTTCACAATTTTAAGTCCTAACAATCAGTACCTCAGCATGTGACTGTATTTGAAGGAAGGGCCTACAAAGGGCTAATTAAGGTAGAATGAGGTAACCTGGGTGGGCTCTAATCGAATCTGACTACAATTCTTATGAGAAGAGATTAGGAAACAGAAAGCACACAGATCAGGGAGGACCACATGAGGACACAGTGAGCATGCGACCATCTGTAAGCCAAGGGGAGAGACATCAAGGGGAGAGGAAACCAAACCCCTGACAACGTGATCTTGGATTTGTAGCCTCCAAAATGGAGAAAATAAATTTCTGTTGTTTAAATCACCTAGTCTGTGGTAGTTGTTCTGGCAACCCTAGTAAACTGACACATTAAGTAATATAATTGTGCTGGGAAATGAATTTCCACTTAGAAGTAATTAAGTCTCTATATAATTAAATATTATCCTGAATTGAAAATCAAATATTCCCAGCTTACCAACACATTGGCCCTTCGCTCGGGGTTTTAAAAAGGCAGGTGAATTACAGAGAAAACCACCTGACTTTCAAAGGCTTTGGTTCTCTCCTGACTTATCAGTTGGGATACTGGCCTAGTAATATGATCTTACTTACATATGGAATAAAAATAAAATGAATTCATAAAAGTGGAGACTAGAATGTTGGCTACCAGGGGCCAGGATTTGGGGGAAATGGGGAGATGTTGGCCACAGGTACAAAATTTCAGTCATGCAAAATGAAAGGATTCTAGAGTTCTAATGGCAACCACATTAATGACACTGTATCATGTACTGCTGATGTGCTGAGAATACATGTGAGGTGCTCTCACCTCACACACACATGCACACACACACACAGAGTAATTATGTGAGTAAATGAGTAATTAATTAGGTTAACTACAGGTATACATATATGAAAACAATCCTGTTGTAGACCTTGAATATATACAATTTCAGTGTAAAAATATATTAAATGAAGTTTAGTGAGTTATAAAGATGAAAGTAGAGAGGTGGTGACATGAAGGAGACGGTAACAGAGGCTACGATAGGAGAAAGAGGTGTTGATTAGCATCTGGCATGTACTCATCTCTCCATTTTCTGAGGCATCTGGCCCAACATTTCATGATTATGAATATCCTATTCCAAGGCTTTAAAGCAAACGTAGAAGAAAAATTTTCTTCTTTATCCCTTTGCAATGAATTTTAAGGGTTTTGATGGTTTCCTGACTTTGTTGGATATATAGGTAACAAAATAAACATTTAGAACAACATCTTCAGATACTAAACTACCGGAAACTTTTTGAAGCAGTATTTCTGACTTCATTCCAGTTTATAGGAACTTTCTACAGAGGCACCACCAACCAGATGGTAGCACAAAGCAGAACGCAGCTTTCACATCTGGGAACTTCCACGTAGAGATAATGCACACCTAAAATACACAGCGAGCCGCTATTACATAACACTCTGCTCTTTTGCAGCACTAACTGGCGCGTGAAGCTAAAAATGGAAGCGGCTCTACATTTGCTTTGGTGTCCTGATTAGAGTGTTGTCAAAGGCTGGGCTTTGGCGAGGACTGAAATAAGCTTGCACCTTTCTTCCTGCACATCATGGGGAAACTCACCCTTTAGCATTTTAGCGTAGAGGCTCAACAGCCAGATTTGCAGGGTTTTGAGAGATCAGAAAACTTCATCATTTAGGCGACTGATTTCAGGTGTGCTTTCCATTGCTCTGAACTGCCTCTTCTTGTTCCAACCATCACAGCTATTTATAAACACAATACACTCAAAGGGAGTGTTTGAATAAGGTCCTGTAATGATGGCATTAAAAACACACACACACAGCCCTAGCTGGTTTAGCTCAGTGGATAAGAGCGTTGGCCTGTGGACTGAAGGGTCCCAGGTTCGATTCTGGCAAAGAGCATATGCCTAGGTTGTGGGCTCCATCCCCAGTGGGGGGGCATGCAGGAGGCAGCCGGTCAATGATTCTTGCTCATCATTGATGTTTCTATTTCTCTCTCTCCCTCTCCCTTCCTCTCTAAAATCAATAAAAATATATTAAAACACACACACACACACAAAATTCATCTTCAAGGATACAGTGGTCATCTTCCCTCCTGCTGTTTTTTTGTGAGGTTTCTTTCAAATCTTACTATCAGTTGGACACATTGATAGGAACAGATAAATATTTATCTCAACCTAGAGCTCGATTTTCCTTTATATAAATATATGATGTTTTCAGACAAATCATAAACAGTATGAAGAGTCTGGAGAGCAGCTGTACTTGAGGGTGACTTATGTGGTGTTTTTGTGTGTGTTTTTTGAATCCCTTTCCATTTAATTTCCTCTGCTCCATACTCTGATGTGTTTGTTGTCCAAGGAAACTCATCAGACATTTCCCCAAAATAAACTGTTCAAGAAAGGGGATCAAATAAACTTTCCACTAAAAATCCCAGGTTTATAATCAGTATTTTTGCTCCCTTGATTGAAGGGGAGCTTGTCGGCAGCCTTTGGGGTCTAGTGTTGACCTAATATAGTGTCAGAATTTTTATCAAAAACTCAAAAATGAGATTTATGTCTGGCATACGAACATGTGACAATGGATGCATGGCAAGTATCTTTTCAGAATGACTGCTGAATGTGAAACAACTACCCTGGACCTTCAACACGTTTAATCTTGGCTGGCATTTTTGGGAGTCCTGGGTGAAAGTGTCTCCAACAGCACCCAAAGGCCATTTCAGAAGGTGGCTGCCACACAGCAAAAGTCTCTAGAACTCCATGTCTCTTTCCGAAAAAGATCACGGGGTCAAAACACCTGCATACACTCCTGTCCTACGAAGCCTACTGACATCCCATGCAATAGATCTGTCCTGAAGCTAAGGCGCTCCCACTTCTATGCACTTAAAAAGTAAAGAGGATATAAAAAAACAAACAAACAAAAAAACCCAGTTACCTGGATGAGGATGTACATTTAGTACAATGTAACTAAAATGTTCTGGGATTAAACTGACTAATTTTTAGCTCTGTTCTTCCCTAATCACGTGGCCTTAATATATTATTTATTTAAAATGGCGATAGCAGTATTTCCTGATATTAGATTGTCCTATATAATAAAAGCCTAATATACTAAGTATCCAGTTATCTAGTCGGCCATTCAACCAAAGTGTAATATGCTAATGATATGCTAAGGCTGCTCAACCACTCGCTATGACATGCACTGACCACCAGGAGGCAGACACTCCAACCGGTAGGTTAGCTTGCTGCTCGGGTCTGGCCGATCGTGACTGAGGGAGACGGGCTGGACATGCCCTGGAGCCCTCTCCTGCAGTCCCTCCCTGGCCCCAATCATGAACCAGTGGGGTCCCTCCACCTGGCCTGCACCCTCTCACAATCCAGGCTGAGGGAACTCCCCAAACCCCTCCCAGTGCAGGAATTTTGTGCACTGGGCCTCTAGTAAGATTATAAGTAAGGATAAACATACCACCCTAATCCAGGGCTCAGTACAACACATGTTAATTACCAGCCATCACTAAAACACTTGAAGGTGTGAGAATAGATGGAACTGCATAAGAAAAAATACTTAGAGTAAAATATGCTTAGGGGAGAACTTTGGGGAACATCTGATTAGCAATTAGGAGGGTGGAAGTCAATGAAGACACCAGGAAAGTGCAGTACAAGAGGTAGAAGAATCTGGAGAGAGCAGTCCTATATAGGTCAAGGATTACAAAATAATAATAATAATAATAATAATAATCAAATTATATCATCTTTTATGCAGAGACAAAAGCAGGGAGTGTGTGCATAGGTCACTGGATTTGAGATTAGGTAATTAATATTATTTTAAACATTTTAGCAGGATGAAGGGAACAAGAAGAGAGTGGTAAGAAAGAGATAAGGATATGCTACTGGAAAAGAGAAGCATGAGAAAAAGTTGAGACTCATGAGTAAGAGTTAAAGAAACAACAACACCTGAGAAGGCCAATATTAAAAGCAGAGGGAAAGAGGAAAATACCTATAGTGCATCTAATATATATATATGGTACTAGAGGCCCAGTGCACAAAAATTTGTGCACTTGGGGGGTGGTCCAGCCTGTGCCCTCTGGCAGTCTGGGACCCCTAGGAAAATGTCCACCTGCTAACTTAGGCCTGCTCCCCGGGGGATTGGGCCTAAGCTGGCAGTCAGACATCCCTCTGGCAGCCCGGCAGCCCTTGGGGGATGTCCACTTGCCAGTGGGGAGCAGGCCTAAGCTGCAGTCTGACATCTTTAGTGCTGCTGAGGAGGCAGGAGAGGCTCCCACTACCACCACTGTACTGGCAGCCATCAGCCTGGCTTGTGGCTGAGCAGAGCTCCCCCATGTGGGAGTGCAATGACCACCAGAGGGCAGCTCCTGCATTGAGCGTCTGCCCCCTGGTGGTCAGTGTGTGTCATAGTGACCAGTCATTCCCAGTTGTTCTGCTGTTATGGTCAATTTGCATATTACACTTTTATTATATAGGACTAGAGGCCCGGTGCACAAAAATTTGTGCACTCAGGGCGGGGGGGTACCTCAGCCCTGCCTGTGCCCTCTCCCAGTCTGGGACACCTCGGGAGATAACGACCTGCTGGCTTAGGCCTGCTCCCAGGTGGCAGAGGGCAGGCCCAATCTCTGGGTGCAGCCCCTGGTCGGGCTCAGAGCAGGACCGATTGGGGAGTTGGGGTGCCGCCCCCTGTCATGCACAGAGCAGGGTTGATCAGGGGGTTGGGGAGCTCCCCCCTGTCACGCACAGAGCAGGGCCCATCAGGGGTTGGGGAGCTCGCCCTTGTCACGCACAGAGCAGGGCCCATCAGGAGGTTGAGGAGCTCCCCCCCGTCACTCACAGAGTAGGGCTGATAGGGGTGTTGGCGCACCGCCCCGTCACCCACAGAGCAGGGCTGATCAGGGGGTTGGGGCGCCGCCACTCTCACACTCAGGGCAGGGCCGATGGGGAGGTTATGGCTCTACCCTGTCACACACAGAGCAGGGCCCGTGGGGTAGGTTGGTTGTGGCCCCGGCCCCTGTCACACACAGAGCTGCAGGGTGATCAGGGGGTTTGGGCGCTGCCCCCGTCACGCTGATCCCGGTGCCGGGAGGCCTCACGGCTCCGCTGATCCCGGTGCTGGGAGGCATATTAATTACCCTTTTACTATATAAGGTAGAGCCCTGGTGTATGGGTGGGTGCCGGCTGGTTTGCCCTGAAGGGTGTCCTGGATCAGGGTCGGGGTCCCCACTGGGGTGCCTGGCCAGCCTGGGTGAGGGGATGATGGCTGTTTGCAGCTGGTCACACACCCTTCAGGGTGGGGGTCCCCACTGGGGTGCCTGGCCAGTCTGGGTGAGGGGCTGAGGGCTGTTTTCAGGCTGGGACTGAAGCTCCCAACTGCTCCTTTTTTTTCTTTTTCTTTTTTATTCTGGGCCAGCTTTAGCTCTGAGTCTTGGCTCCAGCTCTGAGGCCTCAGCTGCTGAAAACAGGTATCTGGTTTGTTTCGGTTCTATAATCGAAACTCTGTATCAACTCCAGCTCTGAGATCCCAGCTCTCTGAAAGCTGGTTTCTGGGGTTTTGTTTAGCTTCTATATTTGTTACAATGTTTCAGACTGCAGGTTCAGAGGCCAGCAAGGCAGGCGGGGAATGTTGGTTTCCTCCGTCACTGAAGCAAGCAAGCCTCATGCTCAGTTTAAGCTGCCTGGCTGCCGGCCGCCATCTTGGCTGGCAGTTAATTTGCATATTGCCCTGATTAGCCAATGGGAAGGGTAGCTTTCGTATGCCAATTACCATGTTTCTCTTTTATTAGATAGGATAGAGGCCTGGTGCATGGGTGGGGGCCGGCTGGTTTTCCCTGAAGGGTATCCTGGATCAGGGTGGGGGGTCCGCTGGGGTGCCTGGCCAGTCTGGGTGAGGGGCTCACGGCCGTTTTCAGGCTGGCCATGCTCCCGCCACCCCCCAGTTACCCGAGCTCCTGGCCTCTTCTTTTTCTTTTTCTGGGATTTATTTTTCTTCTATAATTGAAACTTTGTAGCCTCTAGTGGCTACAAAGGGCCATCCAGGGCAGGAGGGAAGCTTGGCTTCCTCCATCGCCGGTAGCAATCCAAGCCTCCTGCTCGCTCCAGCTCTGTGGCCACCGCCATCTTAGTTGGGTTAATTTGCATACTTTCTCCTGATTGGCTTATGGGCATAGCTTGTGGGCGTGGCTCGAGTTTAGCAGAGGGATGGTTAATTTGCATGTTTCTCTTTTATTATATAGGACTAGAGGCCCAGTGCACGAAATTCATGCACTTGGGAGGGGGTCCCTCAGCCTGGCCTGTGCCCTCTCGCAGTCCAGGACCCCTCAGTGGATGTCTGACTGCCGGCTCACAGTTTGGGGCTCTTGCAGTTCTGGACTCTCACTCCTTCCTGCCTGCCTGTAGAGGAGGCAGGAGAGACTCCCACCACTGCCTCTGCACTCGCCAGCTGTAAGCCTGGTTGAGCCTGGCTTCTGGCTGAGCGGCACTCCCCCTGTGGGAGTGCATTGACCACCAGGGGGTAGCTCCTGTGTTGAGTGTCTGCCCCCTGGTGGTCAGTGCACATCATAGCGACCAGTTGTTCCACAGGTCGTTCCACCATTTGGTTGATTTGCATAATAGGGTTTTATTATATAGGATATGCACCAATATAGATACTTGTGGGAAACTGTTTATTGCCTTCACTATCTGATAAGTGTAGACAGAGAACCCCCCGAAGGCTGGGTGCCTTTGAAGCCCTAGCAAAGGTCGGAGCTAGGCACCACCTCTGTTTGTCCAGACAGTGGTAGCTGAAACTACTCCCCATTTATTACTATGTAAATCCTTGCTGATGGGCTAGTCTGCCTGTTAATGGGGAGTCGCCTGCCTAAGGGCTATGCGATGGGTGCATCCCAGATCAATAAAAGCTTGGTGAGGCCTGAGCATGGGTGGAAGTCCTTCCCCTTGAGTTGGAATTGCCTGCCTGGTCCCCCAATATTTCCAATCATCTCTTGTCTTCTCTTTCATTTGTGTGCGGCTCTGTTTCCAGGTCCTGAACCCTGACCCATGTGGGACGTGGGAAGGAAACACTCAACAGATACTGACACAGATTTAGGCGGCAGAGCAAAACAGCAACCACCAAATAAACAAAATACCAACCAAAAACAGCCACAGTTCCTGACCTAATGTGAATTTTAAGGGAATTTGAGGAGCAAGAAGGCAGTGGAGATGATAAGAGTACAGGAGGGGATGTTAACATTGGAACTAGGACAGATTCTTTGGGGGAGGGTGGGTGGGTGGGAAGAGATCAACCAAAGACCTTGTATGCATGTGTGTGTAACCCATGGACACAGACAATAGGATGCTGAAGGCCTGGGGTGGGTAGTGGGGTGGGCTAGAAGAGGTCAATGGGGTAAAACAGGGGATATATGTAATACTTCCAACAATAAAGATTTAAAATAAATAAATAAATAGATACAGCAAAGGTAACAAATATTAGGGTGAATAAAAGCAGTGAGCTGAAGGTGGGAGAGGTGAAACCTGAGGGAAATACTGCATATCACATGTGTTTTCTCCAGATGTGGATCCCGCATTTTGGCTGACATAAAGGGGCTAGCTTTGAAAAGGGAGAAGAGTTTGAAGCTGCTGTGACTGAAATGCTCTAAGGGGTAGAACAGGATGGCTTCCGGAGTACATTTCCTGCATCACTGGTCCTTCGATGGAAGTTACTGAACGTGAGTGCGACCTCAGTACCGTCAGTAAAGGCTCCAACTACATTCCATCCCCACCTCTCCTGCTTCCCACAAGCTGTTTGCTCAGAAGGAGATAAGAAGTGGAAAATGTATTTGGTGATGAACTCATATAAACCATGGGTGAGGAAATAAGCAACGGACAATACATTGTTTTAAGTGCTTTATTTATTTGTTCGTTGCTTTCAATATTTTAAGTAATTGAATGTTGGTGCTTGAAATCAGGAGATGTCAAAAGAATGCAATCATAAAACTATAAGCATAGAAGTGTTTCTATGGTTTATCCATCTTTGAAATGTTTTTTAACAAGGATAGAAGCGTTTTGCTTTTATCTGACCTCAGTGTTTATATTATCTGACCTCAATGTTTTGGCAGACAGTCAGTTCTCTGCATCCATCCTATCTATATTCTTCAGGAGCCTGTCTTTCTTCATGGGAGAAATGGGTTCTGTGTGTCCTAGAATACTGAAATGTGTATGTAGTAATTTAGCAAAACTCAGTCTTGCTTTGTGAAGTTCAATCAGTGTCTTTAACATAAAATTATCTCTATTCAGAATGGTTTAAGAAATATCTAAAATGTGATTTAAAACTCTATTGTAAATATAATTATTCTTATACCACTGCCTTGACACAATTAACCATCCTGGAATTTCTACATTGTATAATGCCTTTGAGGATAATATTGCTTGTGGCTTTCTTATTATATCTCTAGAAAGGTGTATGAAAAAACATCATTTGTAGTCACATTACAAAGAGTTTTAATAAAGATCAAAGAATTAGAATGTGTGAAATAATTCAACACAATTAGGCACAAAGGTTATGCTGAATTATTTCACTAGCAGTTGTGTTACAATAGTCTGAAACATCTGATGAGGAAGGGATATGTATCCAATTTTAATCAGCATTTAGATGCTATAAATGAAACAAAATATAATTATCTTCTATGCCCTGGCCCATGTGGCTTAGTTGGTTGAGCACCATCACCAGTTCAATTTCTGGTCAGGGCATATACCGAGGTTGCAGGTTCAATATTTTTATTGACTTCAGAGAAAGGAAGGGAGAAGAGATAGAAACATCAATGATGAAAAAGAATCATTGGGTTTCAGGGGTGGGCAAACTTTTTGACTCGAGGGCCACAATGGGTTCTTAAAATGGACTGGAGGGCCGGAACAAAAGCATGGATGGAGTGTTTGTGTGAACTAATATAAATTCAAAGTAAACATCATTACATAAAAGGGTACGGTCTTTTTTTTTTTTTTTTTTTTTTAGTTTTATTCATTTCAAACGGGTTGGATCCGGCCCGCGGGCTGTAGTTTGCCCACGGCTGGGTTAGATGCTCCACACTGGGGATCAAGCCTGCAACCTGGGCATGTGCCCTGACCAGAAACTGAACTGTGACTTCTTGGTTCATAGGTTGACGCTCAATCACTGAGCCACACCAGCTTGGCTCTACCTCTTTTATCTATACATTTATCAATCTATCATCTGTATATCTACTTACACTGTTATCATTCATCAATAGTAATTATAAAGGACAAAACTTCATTTAATTAACATTCCAGATATGTGTTTTCTTTCTGAAAAATACCAACTTTGAAACTCACGGTCTTCTTAAACATTTTACGGAGAAAGGGAAACAACTTTTAATTAAAATAAATGTAAGCAAGCATAGGCTTCTGATTAAAAATATATATTAAGGTTAAATTAATTAAATACACCTACTACATCACAGATATTCTTGTGTTTTTTTTTTCAATCATAAATGACAACATTTCACCAGTCTTCTTAAAACATGGACTATGACTATAAAAACTGGATGTTACCTATTTGAGAGTTAGCAATATAGTTTGTAAAGTGAAGAATTCTACAGATGTTTGCATATATATGTATATATCCTCACCGGAGGATATTTTTTCCATTAAGTTTTAGAGAGAGTGGAAGAGGAGGGAGGGAAAGAGAAACAGAGAGAAGTATCGATGTAAGAAAGAGGGAAACATCAGTGTGAGAGAGACGCATCGATTGTTGCCTCCTGACTGGACTGTCTGGTAGTGAAAGTATTAAAAATAATGTTATAACTGATATTTGTTTTCTAAATTATTCTGCTTTTGAAGGTAAAGCTTTAATTTATACTTTTGATTTGGCTTTTTTTGCATAAAGAATATGGCTTAAATATATTTTTTAAATGTTTCCACATATAAGTTGAAAAAACACAGACAGTAATTACATTGTGCTTTTGTTTGCTTTATGGAAGGAGGGAATGAGTATCTTCCTAAGAGTTTGATTGTTTCTATAACTTTAAAAACCATTTTTAAAAACCACAGTTTCATTTATATGTAAAGTAGGACAGCCTTTCTCCTGTCTTTTGCCAATCAGTGTTTTTTTCCACTCAAGCAACCCTGTATTTATTCTGTAAGAAAATATCTATTCATGTGAAAAAAATCTAGCTCTTCCAATTTTCATTTAATTTGCATTGGTGTCTTGGAGGTACTCTGAAGTCTATTTTTCTTCCTCACTAAAAATGTCGTTTTTCTTCACGCTGCTTGAGTTATGAGTAACTTCAGAAGCATGATGTACACATAGTAAGAAGGTGAAAAAATTTTTCTTTTGTCTATAAATTTAACTTTAGAAGCAAAAGACCATATCCACAAAGCACAATGACAAACCTTGGTAGGGGAAGGAGAAATGCAGAGAAATGGAAGGGAATAGCATTTTACAGGCTTTATTAAAAGAGAAACTAAGGATTACCTGAAGCCTAAAATGCTAATCTAGGTTCAATGTTCTTGAAGCGTTTCTCATTTCTAATTCGCTGTGAGAGAACAGCAACATAATATTAAACTCCATGCTGGAAGTCATAATATAATATTCCACTGAAATTGCATTAGTAGCTACATACTACCTAGGCTGGCATATTTCTACAATAATAACAGATGAGATTTAGGGGGTAATATAGCAAATAAAACTCCATTATCATTCCTTTCATTTAAGATCAAATACAGGTCTCTTTCCTAGTGGGATATTATTGCTACAAGAAAAAACAACTAAATTATTTCTGTTTTATAATTGTGCTTCTATTTGCATTCATGTTTTATTTACTTAGGACTTATAACCATGAGGTGAACTTTGGATAACAGATAAACACCAAGTTTTTCTGCTCAGCAGTAACAAAAATTAAAGTCAGAGCCAAAGAGGAAAGAAGAAAGTAAGAAGGCAGGCTGTGAGGAAGGTGAAGGGAAGGACAAAGGACAGGGAATGGAGAGAAAGAGAGAGGGAGGGAGGGAGGGAGAGAGAGGGGGGAGGGAGGGAAGGAAGGAGAAAAAGAAGGAGATGAATTGTTTTTTCTAGATTTTTTCATTTAATATTTTTAAAAAATATTTTTATAGAATTTGAGAGAGAAAGGGAGAGGAAGAGAGAGAAAAACATCTATGTGAGAGTGCAACATCCATCACCTACCTCCTGCACTTCCCCTCGTGGGGATCAAGCATGTACCTTGACCAGAATCCCACCAGCAACCTTTGAGTGCACTGGACGATGCCCAACCACCTGAGCCACACTGGCCAGAGCTGATTTAATACTTTAAAACCAAAGTTGACCAAGGGTAGCTGAAACCACAGACGATGAAACCATGCAGAAGGGAGACTGCTGTACTCTCTGGAGGAAGGGAGCAGTGCCATTAATTTTATTCTTCAACAGCATCTTAGCTTGGGGAGTAGCCACACTTTCAATAGCACTGGTCTAGAGTAAGACATTGTCCTCGAGGCTCCATGACCACACAGCTAGGAATTCTGAGGGCTCAAAGCTTTCCAAGTAAGTGTCCAAAGTCCGCGGATTAAGAAAATGAAGTTTCCAGTTATGCTGTATGGTGCGACTTCCCCAAATCCTTTATTGAATGAATCTGTGGCAAGCCAGTATTTCTACTGTAGTTTATTTAAAGGACAACAGCAAAAACTATTAAAAAAAATTTAAACTACACTAAAAAGGCCTTTCCTCCTGTGCCAGTACTCTTAAAAGAAAATGAAGTCTTACTTCTAAGCGCTCTTTGCCTTTCCGTCATGTTTTCTCTCATGCCCCTGCAGGAAGTGCTAGTCGGAAAGATAAAACTGCAAGTAGCAAGATGAGAGAATACAGATATTTTTAAAGCACTCAGAAAACTGCTAAGTGTACGTAATTCACTTTTTAGGAGCAGCAAGGTAGAAAATGGGTCTTATAAAGTGTCATTATGGAAATGTCACATTCTGATTAGGTAACAGCTCTGATGTGGTCCTAGATTAGAACAAACTGAAGCAATTGAAGCTTTTCTGTATTATCAGAGAATTTTAGTAGGTTTACTAAAAGAAACTGCACCACGCTTTCCTCAAGGGATGTCCAGTCACTTCCTATTATTTACTTCCTGATCGGTATCGCACATATACTCTCCACTAACACTGACAGCCACCATTTCCGTTTTCCCTCATCCCTCAGTGGCTTTCACTCTCCCCACATGTATTTCCTCTCCCCGGATTCCTCACCTCTCCTTTGATGTATAATTCACTGTACCTGTCTCATCAGGCACTCTACAAATGACTCTCCATGTATGTTATTTATTCAGCTCTCATCTTTTATTCGGCGAGCAATAAAAAATTCAGTGCCAGCTAAGGGAATCTATGGGAAAGTGTATAAAATGTAAGGTAAAGGCAAACGACTCTTGATGAGTTTTTATGATAATGTTTAGCAGGTTGCTAACTTTGAGAAGAATGGATTTAATAAGACTTGACAACAGGGATCTCAGACTACCTTTGTGTTTTATACTGATGAGGTTTCTAGCTCTTGCATTTTAGGGAAGGTAGGCACAGTCCCTTAAATTGTCTTAATCCAGCCCTAACCGGTTTGGCTCAGTGGAGAGAGAGTCAGCCTGTGGACTCAAGGGTCCCAGGTTCGATTCCGGTCAAGGGCATGTACCTTGGTTGCGGGCACATCCCCGTAGGGGGTGTGCAGGAGGCAGCTGATCAATGTTTCTCATTGATGTTTCTAACTCTCTATCCCTCTCCCTACCTCTCTGTAAAAAATCAAGAAAATATATTTTTTTAAAAATTGTCTTAATCCAGGGCCGTGGGGAGATAAAATCTGACCTCTTTTCTTCGTTAGAGACAACTCAGAAGTTAGTGAGTGGTTTCTCCATTTCTTATAAATGATATTTTCCTTTCTTTTAAGTTATGTGTGTTTCTTGATTTCTATTTAACAAATAGCTTTAATTGTATTAATCAATGTCACCCCCTTCTAAGCGCTCTTTGCCTTTCCGTCATGTTTTCTCTCATGCCCCTGAAGGAAGTGCTAATCTAGAAACCAGCAACCTTTGAGTGCACTGGACGATGCCCAACCACCTGAGCCACACTGGCCAGAGCTGATTTAATACTTTAAAACCAAAGTTGACCAAGGGTAGCTGAAACCACAGACGATGAAACCATGCAGAAGGGAGACTGCTGTACTCTCTGGAGGAAGGGAGCAGTGCCATTAATTTTATTCTTCAACAGCATCTTAGCTTGAAATTAAAAACAATACCCTTTACATTAGCACCCCTCCAATAAATACGTAGCTATAAATCTAACAAGGTCTGTGCACAGGTCTCTGTGAGGATGGGGTCAGGAGAGTGGGCCCCAAGCAGAGAAGTCCCAATACATTGATTTAAAAAAAAAAAACCCAAATAACTTATTTTGAAGAATTTTATATCTGGAACAATATTTCTACATTTTATTAGAATGTTTAATATGTGTGGCTAAATCATATCACGTCAGATCTTGGAGAAATTCCTTGGATTCTTGTGCTGAAATACATAAGGACTATAAAGGGCATTAGATAGTTTGATGCTTTTTATAAATACCCACATCAGCTTCCTTCTAAGTGAAAGTCTGAGATAGCAAGGAAGTACGTGAAAGAATAATAAACACATAACCCCATAAAACAAACTGAATAGAGTACAGATATATTCACCACATTTGATAGTTTCCTGAGGTTATTTCTACATATGGAGCCCTGCCTGGAGGACATGCCCTCTACGTATATTCCTTCAATTCTGAAAATAACTATCTCTTTTTAGGTCCTCTCTAACTAAGGTCTGTAAGCTGAGATGATATCCCTGACTTATTTGTTCATACTTTGGTTTGATGACATGGCATACGCATATGTAACAGGACATTATAAAAATGTGCAATAACTAAATGAGTTATACCTCTGTCGCTTTTTTGTTTATTTTCTATTTACATTTAATGTGCTAGAGTATTGGATTCTTAAGTCCCACAAGAGGAGAATATGACTTAGCAATAAAGAAAACAGTTCTGATTTCGGGATTAAAACACATGAATGATAGACGTGAAGTTCAATGTTGGACCACTTGCACACTTTATTTTTCTGACATATCTGTACTGACTCCCAAAACAGCATATTTTGTTGTGTGTTAAAATAGACAAAGAGTTTTAAAACTGATATCTACAGTTATTAATAACTTTATTTGGTGTCTAAAATTAGAATAATGTCTGAGGTAAACATAAAATGCAGTATTGATTTATGATTATTTTCTACTTGTTCTCAGAGAAACACCAAATGTGGACTATTTTGAGTCAATCTGGACAGGACCCCATTTTATCTTATACCACAGAATAGCATTACAAATTGAGATCAATTTGTCTATAAGAATGGTTTGCAGAGAATGTCATATTACAAAAATTGTCTCTCTTCGGCATTGTAGTGGTTCTGAATGGCTTAGGGAATTTTGCTTTGAAATTGTTAACTTAACTATATAAATGGTTTGAAAATAAGTTCTACCAGGTAACCTTTGAAGATTCATGAAACATAACTACATAATAACTACCTATTTAAAACGCTCTGAAATTGAGATCTGCAATCTCAGTATCTATTATATTAAAAACAGCAATGCGTTTCTGAACAAAAAAATAAAGTTACTTAGAAGACTCTGATTGGAGGGTTATTTTCCCCCAGAAGTGGAGCATTTAGAAACCACTCTCACAGCCCTATACGTCTGCTAGGTTATAAAGCACGATGAGCATCAGGAGAACAGTGGCATCGTTACAATTTAAAACTGCTTTGTGGAAAGGCTTCTGATTGTGTTTTGTTTCTGTGCAGACTCCCTCCTCCTGAGCATTCACCTTGCAATCTCTTTGCACGGACTCGTTAAAGACTGTAATGTTCGAGGCACTGTGTTCTACTTGGGAGTAAAAGTTAGTGAAATAAACACTATTACACAGATAGTTTCATAAATAATTTCAAGTGTGGGAAGTCCCATCAAGGGAAAATCCAAAACCCCGTGGGGATTCCAGTAGAAGGACACCCTGGTAGGGGCTAAGGGGGCGGGGCTGCAGGGTGTTCCTGACACTGAACTTCAGACTTCTCTGCTTGGGGCCCACTCTCCTGACCCCATCCTCACAGAGACCTGTGCACAGACCTTGTTAGATTTATAGCTACGTATTTATTGGAGGGGTGCTAATATAAAGGGTATTGTTTTTAATTTCAAATTCCACTTGTTCATTGCTGGTGTATAGAAAAATGATCGATTTTGTGTATTAACCTTGCGTCCTGTAACCCTGTCATGATCTCTTCCTCGTTTCAAAAGGCTTTTTTGTTGATGTGGTTAATTCTTTTAGATATTTTACACAGGCAATGGTGCCATCTGTGAACAAAGAGTGCTTTATACCTTTTATACCTTTTTCCCCAACTGTGTACCTCTTAACTTCTTTTTCTTGTCTTCTATCACGAGCTATACCTTCCAGTACAATGTGGAAAAGCAGTGGTGGAGGGACGATCCTGACCTTGTTCCTGTTCTTGGTGAGAACAGTTTGAGTTTGTAGGTAAGGATGATGTTTGTGTGGGTTTTTGTAGATATTCTCAAGCAAGGTGAGGAAGTTACCCTGTATGTCTAGTTTACTGAGAGTTTTCATCATGACTGCATAGTACAATTTATCAAATGCTTTTTTCTGCATTCATGATATAATAGCATAACTTCTCTTTCTTTAGTCTGTTCATATGATAGATTATACAAATTGATTTTAAAATATTGAAGCAGTCATGTATATCTGGGATAAATCCCCTATGACCATAGTTTTACAAAAATATTAGTTACAGGAATTTAATTAACATTATAAATGAGATTATGCTGAAATAAAAATGAATAGGAGTAAGAATAGCACATATTAAGAAGACAGAAAGAACAATAGAGGAAAAAACTATTGAATAATTACTAAAAGAATTTTGCTGAAGTTAATCAGCATAGATTCACAATTTGCACTGAATCATCAAATACAGATGAAATAGACCTAAAACCTTTGTAGAGAACCATTATAGAATTTTATAAAGGAAGTGAAATTCACTCATATCTAACTATTATGAAATATAAAAAAGTAAAATTCACTGACATATATATTATTTTTAAAATGTTAAAAGATGATGAAAGTTATCTCATCAAATAAAATATGACCTTTTGATACAGATCTTTTAATAATAATTTATTCATGAGATGTTTCTTCTTTTTTACCTTTATCCCATTTGCTATTTGATCCTACCACAGAAAGGAGAGCTTTCCCACTGTGCTTCCATTCATAGGGTTGCTAATCAGCACAGACTATTTGATGGTGAGATAGTTGAAAGGGTGCCTAAAGGCCTTTCTCCATAGCATTCAATTTATATGAATCTTACTGGGAAGAATTGCGTGATGAAAAATAAGTCCTGGGTTATAACAGAATTATTTGAAATCTCTAACATTCGTAAAATTTTTCTCTACATTGCGCTGAGCTCACATTTGAAAGATTCCTCACGGGAACCACTTACGGGATATTCAGTAAGACATGAACCCCTTCCAAACGCCTTTCCACACTCATATTTATACAGTTTCGTACCATTTAACTTCCCTGATGCCAAGTAAGTTATGAGTCTTGGGGAAGGGCCTTCCCATGTTCCTTCTATTCACTGTGTTCTGACTGTATTCTCTCTCTCTTGCTCACTCTCTTTCTCTCTAAAATTTCATACATGATAAAAGAGATCTACTGTTCAAGCCCTTCACATATTTTTGAATTTTTGGGATTTATCACCCATGTACATTCTTCAACATAACTGGATTATATGTGTAGACTATAGATGGCCCTAAACTGTTTCTGATTTTGAATAATTCTGAGCCACAAATAAAGTTATTTTTATATTTCTTAACACAGAGCATTATCTCTGTCACTAATACTTGGGTGTAAAGCAATGAATGTGTGCTGAAAGTGAGCATTTATTACATGAATACTACATGTTTGAAATGTTCTCCTGAAATCTGTTTTTCTTTTTTTTTCAAATTGAATGCTCTATTTCTAATAGTATCTTCAGCAAAGGAATTCAGATCTGTGCATTGTAATTTTTCTATCCTTCAATTATTTTCCATTTGAATGATCCTTTTTAATCATTTTAGTTTTTCAAGATAATTTCTTGATCAGATCCCTTGATTCCTAAAGTGAGGATATGCCTCTTGTCAGTTTTCTATCATCCATCCAAGATTCCTTTCTCCAAAGACAGGGATCAACAGTGAATTAGAAATAGTATAAAGTCTCATTAAAGCAAGGGTCTGAAGACCTCCTGTATGTAGCCCTCTGTGGTCACACGACTGAAAATGACTGGCCCATGCTAATTTTCAAGGGATGATCCATTCCCTTCTAGGCACTAAAACACACACACACACACCATCCTGAGAAGTTAGGGCCACAGGGTACCTATGTGCTATGTTGCTTTTGTGGCCATGAAGTCCTTTTCAATGACGGGAAATTGATGCTAGGAGATCACGGATACCATATATCAGATACCATAAAGCACTCTTATTCTAAACTTGAAGAC
The DNA here is from genome assembly GCF_014108235.1 of Myotis myotis. Lineage (NCBI taxonomy): Eukaryota > Metazoa > Chordata > Mammalia > Chiroptera > Vespertilionidae > Myotis > Myotis myotis. The sequence goes on along the minus strand of NW_023416401.1, from coordinate 3,953,545 downwards.
TGATATTCCACTCATCATATTTGTCTAATTTTCTCTTGGCTTTGTAAATAAACCAATATTTACTAAATGAACAGAACATATTCCCTTTCCAAACAAACCTTCATGTGCTTTAGTCATCATTCTTTTTTATTTAATCTCAAAATTTAAGGTTAATACTTAAAGGACAGTTTGGTTTTATGTTTGTTTGCTTGGTTGGTTATAAATCATGTATTTAGCAAAAGTTAATCTTATAGTTTTTTTATTTCACAATATGTGTTCTTAAAATTTGTTGTTTTTATGTATCTACATCTTACATTTTTATTGATGTGCTGAGACTAGAAATGCTACAGATCTAAAAAAGGTATGCTTTCAAAATATCATACTTAACACACAATGATATTCAGTAACTTCTACCAATAGAAGTTAACAGTACCTGCTTATGAATAATCTGTTTCCTTTAAAAGAATGCAAAACACAGGACTAGGGATCATCAGCAGACTCCTATACCACATTCATTCAAAAAGTGATCACTAAACAAGTCACTCAAACGTCCTTCACTCCAAGTTCTCTTCCCCTAATTTTATTAATTTGGGGGGAGAGAGGGCAAAGGAAATTTAAAACTTGATCACTGAATCCAAAATAATTAGCCTTTGGATTCACAGCTTGAAAATCTAGATTGATAACATGCCATAGCTTGTCAGGTAGGTTACTAAATTTGTATACATGGCTAAATCAGAACTAGATGCGTTTCACAATTTCACATTTATTTTAAAAAGGTAAAGTTCATCAGAAAGGTGACATAACTGTTGAAATAACACTGTGACATGATGTTGTTGGACACAGTTGTGAGCAGCAGCCGATTGCTCTATCCAAAGCTAAAAAAAGACTCCTTCCACCTTTAGTGTCCTCTTTGCCAATCAAAACTTCCCTGAAACTGTAACATTTTAATAAATAACATCCTCCGTCCACATTTTTTCTCTTAAATAGAAATTTTAATGAATTCATCCTTTCTGACATTTGCATTTGCCTTTAAATGCCACAAGATAACAGGGCTTTAATCATTCCAAATAGCTTTTCAATTATAGACCTAATTACTCTTGCAGAAGGTTAAGCTCCACAAACAAGAATAAACCTGTTTGCTTGCACTTTGTGTGAAGAATGGTGGTGTGCTCCTGGCTTAGGCATCTGGTAAACTTACTTGGTCAGTTTTTCTGACTTTTAGTGTAAGAAAAAAGTTTGCGTTTTAAGAGAACCTGACAGTATGCACTGTTAAGCAAGGAATGGTATTTTAATTAATTATAGAATCAGAGAGGGAGTAAGAGGCACTTTGCACAGGAAATGCCAGATTAGTAACTGCTTGTCCCAGCCTCCGAGGCTGCCCCCAAAACACGGGCACTTCAGTCTCCAGGAAACATGAGGTGCTGCCCTGGTGTTCACGGAAGAATTTACCGCTAGAGTCAATGACCAAACAAATAAAAAAGATCATTTTTTTTGGAGCTGTGTTCTGAGTAAGGGCTCAACTAATGAGTTTTAGAGAAAAACATTACTAATTTATCTCCTATTTGGGTATTTGTTAAAGGCTGCTGCATTTTTTTTTTGTATGCTTCCCATTACCAGGCTCAAATGAGTGAGTTCTGAGTGTATAATATCAGATAAATAAGAAATGTGGTGTTGCAGCCAGCTGTCCTATTTAACTTATTCAAAAGCTTATAAGTGAAGGCTAATAATGAGCCCCAATTAGGGCGCTCTTTGCAAGTTATGAAGAAAATTCAGAATTACTGACATATTTATATTTACTATAGGTAAAAATGGTCAAGGATCATGACAGAGAAAAGTGATATAAAAGTTACTATTTTGTTCATCACATGGAAAATATATAATGTTGGTGGGAGTAGTATGTTGGGAAAAATAGATGTATGCTCTCAGGTTTACTGTGCTCATTATGAACCACTCAGAGATTCTTTTTCCAAATACATACCCAGAGAAACTTGAAGGCAAACACTCAGGAAAGTATGCACAGTCAGCCCTCCATAGCCATGGCTCCTCATTGTGGATTCAACCGAGAGCAGATTAAAAATATTAAAGAAAATATTAAGTTGTTGCTGACCTGTACTATGTAGCAAAGCCCAAGATGGTGTGTCCCTGCATAATTCAACCACAGGAAAACAAATTTATTATTTGACTTACAACTAAAATATTCAGGTAATATACTCAACTCTTAGGAGCTTGGTAAGCACTATCAGGACACACTGTTGTCCTAAGAAGCACTTATTAAATGAAAATAAATTGTGCACCTTTATTGGTCACAGTACTGGGCAACTTTGTACACAGGATATTCACAACATTTGTAGTCCTGAGTTGCCTATGAAAAGCATAGGTGTGACAGTCCCCATGTGGTGAACTTGTCTAAGGCCTTGTCCTCAGGCTCCTGTTCACATATTGTTTGCAACAACATCACTTAGTGATAGTGACTGAAGGACAGATTCCTGGGCTCCACACAGACCCACTGACACAACCTTAGGTGCAGGAAATTAGAATCATTAATTTAATAGTCTAAGATACGATGGAAGTGGTGGCCTCAGTTAAGAACTACTGGTCTAAAATGTTTTGTTTTGTGACATACCATTTTCCTGAAAATTTAAGAAATCAGGGGAAAATTAAAACACACACACACATCCTTTTAGGTCTAACTAATGAAAAATCTGTTATTGATACAAGTCTATTTCTTTTTCTGGGAATGAGCTTTCTGCTCTGATATACTCTGTGGTCCATGTCAGCTTCATAAGCAGGTGTTATGGCAGGGAAAGGAGTGGGTTAATCAAGAGCATCCAGTGTATGATGACTGAGTGTCTCACTGTCATTTCCTTCAGTTGTGTCTAGTCTGTTTAACTGATTAATTTCTCTGACACTTATTCTTATGTTTTTATGTGTGCAAAACTGGTGAATTTTTTTGATTTTGGTGCTCATTCCCAAAAGTATGGCAATGCCAGGTTGATATGCAGAGTGGACAGAGCAAGCTCCTATACCAGTGATGACGAACCTAAGACACGCAAACTCATTTTTTTTTGGTTGATTTTTCTTTGTTAAATGGCATTTAAATATATAAAATAAATATCAAAAATATAAGTCTTTGTTTTATTATGTTTGCAAATATCAAAAAATTTCTATATGTGACACAGCACCAGAGTTAATTTATGATTTTTCAAAATGCTGACACGCCGAGCTCAAAAGGTTCACCATCACTGTCCTATACCGTGTCTCTGCTCCAAAAGCACATCTACACTAATAAAAGACAAAGATGCTAATTGACTGTACCTTGTCTCTGCTCCAAAAGCACATCTACACTAATAAAAGACAAAGATGCTAATTGACTGTACCTTCGCTACACCCTAAGCCGACACCCACCAGCCAGAGAAACTATATGCAAATTAACCAAACCAAGATGGCAGCCAGCAACCATGCAGCTGGAGCAAGCAGGAGGCTTGATTGCCCAGGCGATGGAGGAAGCCAAGCTTGCCCCCAGCCCTGAGCTGGCTAAGGCCTCCGCTCATGGCAAGAAAGTTTCAATTATAGAAGACAAATAAATCCCAGATACCTGCTTCCAGCCAGCCTCCACTGGGAGCTTGGGTGGCTGGGGCCGTGGCAAGCATGCAAACAGCCATCAGCTCCTCACCCAGGCTAGCCAGGCACCCCAACGTGGATCCCCACCCTGAGGGGGTGTGGCCAGTCTGAAAACGGCCCTCAGCCCGTCACCCAGGCTTGCCAGGCACCCCAGTGGAGACCACAAAACTGAAGGGGCTGTGGCCAGCCTGCAAACATCCATCAGCCCCTCACCCAGGCTGGCAAGGCAACCCAGTGGGGATTCCTACCTTGAAGGGGCTGTGGCCAGCCTGCAAACAGCCATCAGCCCCTCACCCAGGTTGGCCAGGCACTCCTATATAATAAAAGGGTAATATGCAAATTGACCTTAACAGCAGAATGACTGGGAATGACTGGTTACTATGACACACACTGACCACCAGGTGGCAGATGCTCAATGCAGGAGCTGCCCCCTGGTGGTCAGTGCGCTCCCACAGGGGGAGCTCTGTTCAGCCACAAGCCAGGCTGATGGCTGCCAGTACAGCGGTGGTGGTGGGAGCCTCTCCCACCTCCTCAGTAGTGCTGAGGATGTCTGACTGCAGCTTAGGCTTGCTCCCCGCTGGCAAGTGGACATCCTCCAAGGGCTCCCAGGCTGCCAGAGGGATGTCTGACTGCCAGCTTAGACCCAATCCCCCAGGGAGCATGCCTAAGTCAGCAGGTGTTCATCCCCCGAGGGGTCCCAGACTGCAAGAGGGCACAGGCCGGGCTGAGGGACCCCCCCGAGTGCACAAATTTTGGTGCACCAGGTCGCTAGTCTATATATATAAAAGCCTAAGTGACCGAACAACCAAATGACTGAACAACCAGTCGACCAGTCGCTATGATGCGCACTGACACCAAGGGGCAGATGCTCAACGTAGGAGCTGCTCCCCCCTGGTGGTCATTCTGCTCAAAAAGCCAACCTTCTGCAGCCAGCCAACCTTCTGTGACCCCTACCCCCTGGCTGGCTGGCCCTGATGGCCCCTATTGGGCGGGCTGGCCAACCTCCCATGGTCCTTCCCCACGGCCAACCTCCTGCTGCCCCAATTGGCCCCAATTGCCGGCCAGGCTGAGGGACCCTACCATGCATGAATTTGTGCACCAGGCCTCTAGTTTAATACAATGTCCTCAGATATTATATTGATGAAAACAGCTACTACATTTGACCTTAGCCAAAAGGAGAATTATTTCTTTAGTGAATGTAATACATATGAAAGTGCATGATGCCCAATGCATACATGAGATATTGAATTGAGTGTTAGTCTTTTATATGTCATAACAAGCTTTACGGATCAATAATTAAAACTTTATAACTCACCAGCTATTTTGAATTTAAGAAAGTGACTTTTTTCCCTTGACTATAATCTCTTTGAGGGAAAGATGTGTGTCTTAGATTTAAGCTATTGCTCTTTTTTTTAATACAACCAACATGGAGGACAATGCAAGCATACTCTCTATCCCCATCACCATCTAGGATATAATTGATGCATTATGCTTATTATTAAAATAAACATTTTCAATATTTATTTTAGTATTTAGCAATAATTGATAACAATTTATCATATAAGGGAGCTTAAATGGTGATGAAATATTTTAATTTGATAATTATAGGAGAAAATATTTAAATTGGAACACTGCTTAGTCTCAAATAATTTATAATACTCATATACTTTAGTCAAAGCTGAATATTTGTTCATTTTAGTAATAATGTCAAATTGCTATAATTTTAGAGTTTACAATATTCTATCTTGTTTTATTTACTCTCTTAATTCTCTGACCTAGGGAGGTAGAATATTAATTTCACTTTATAAAATAATAAATGATATCCCATATAAAGTATAATATATTCAAGGGCAAATAACTAGTGCATGAATAATTCAAATTGGATCAAGTATATTTGGATTTTAGTTTTCTGAATCTAAATCTTATCTATCTATATAAAAGCCAAGTGACCAGAACAACCTGAATGACTGGTCACTATGACCCGCGCTGTGGCTGGCCGGCCCAATGGGGGCAGAGATGGTGGGCAAACCTCCCGTGGCCCATCCCCCTGGCTGGCCAGCCATGACAGATCCCAATCGGGGCAGGCCAAAGGAATCCACCCATGCATGAATTCATGCACTGAACCTTTAGTTCAGCAGTTCTCAACCTGTGGGTCGCGACCCCTTGGGGGTCGAATGACCCTTTCACAGGGGTCACCTAAGACCATCGGAAAACACATATGTAATTACATATTGTTTTTGTGATTAATCACTATGCTTTAATTATGTTCAATTTGTAACAATGAAAATACATCCTGCATATCAGATAGTTACATGACGATTCATAACAGTAGCAACATTACAGTTATGAAGTAGCAAAGAAAATAATTTTAATGGTTGGGGGTCACCACAATATGAGGAACTGTATTAAAGGGTCATGGCATTAGGAAGGTCGAGAACTACTGCTCTACTACAATAAAAACTTACTGAGTCCCTGAGTTGTTTTCTTTCATATATTTTTGATTTCTAAAGGAAGGGAAATTGAGAGAGAGATAGAAACATCAATGATGAAAGAGAATCATTGATGGGTTGCCTCCTGCATGCACCACACTGGGGACTGAGTCACAACCTCCTGGTTCACAGGTCAATGTTCAACCACTGAACCACACTGGCTGGCCCTGAGTTACTTTCTTTAGAAAATAAAATTCAAAGTTGAGAATTCTATTTTTTTTCCACAGTAAATAATTGTATAAGTGATGTATACTGTAACTGGATCTGTAACACATATTTTAAGCCTGTTATATAATGGCCTTTGAATTGATAAAACAATTCACTAGCACCAGGATCAAAAGTGGCTAATATAATGAACATTTTCAATATTTATATGGCTTTTCTGGAGAACTTTAAAAGTTTTATTAACTAAAATATTCAATGATGGCTTGCTTTATTGTAACTATTCTTTTGGACCCAGACACTGATTCTTCAAATAGAGTGAGAAGAAATAAATGATAAAGAGCAGAAAGTAATCATAATTTCTTTTTTAAAGACATGATTAAAAGGGCAATTTAGAATGTACTAATTAATGTCACTGATAATTGCAATACTATATGATATGCTGAGACATTCCGTGTTATTTAATAGGTCTGGATTTGAAAGGAAAACTTCTAAAAGCTGGTTCATCCCTGCCAGACAGTATGCCTACGATTTTGATGGGAGCCACCAGATTCAATATTTTGGATGCAGTGGAGTAGGCATAAATGAATAATTTAGACTCACCACCAGGCAGTACTCATGTCATTCAGTAAATATTGCTTTTTAAAATAGGAATATGATTTTGATAAAAATACTATAAAACACAATTGTCAATTTAAAGTTATGCTAAGGTGGCTATGACAATAAGTAAACCCTGAAACACTGGCACATATATGTGTATACATTGGGAAAATGTAAATACTTACATTTACTCATTGATTTACATATTATTTTCGAATACCTTATAACTGATCTAAAAAAAATCAGGAAAGTTGCAGTCTGGTGAAGGATACTTACAAATCAAAACTAAATCATGAGAATCTCAGAGGGAAGGTGGGGCAGGGTAGGAGGGAGGGAAAAGCTCAACCAAAGGGCTTGTATGTATAAATGCATAACCCATGGACACAGATAATAGGGGAATGAAGGCCTACGGTGGGGGTGGGGGTGGGGGTGGGCTAGAAAGGAACATATGTAATACTTTCAATAATAAAGATAAAAAACACCATTAGAATTTCTTAAAAAACAACAACACACCACTAAGTCATGTTATTCTATAGACTGATGAATGCTACAACTGAGTGTATCATGGGTACAAAGAGAACAAGAACAAACAGCAATAAAAATCCTAATATTTTGGGTGCTGGAAGTAGTTCTTAAAAAGATTCAATTTATACTGATAAAGAATAAACACATGCTAACTATGTGGAGGTTGCAATAAAAATGAGGGAAATTCTTTAATACACAAAGGTAAGACAAAATAGGTTGTTTTGCAGGAATTTCTTGTACATTTGGACCATAAATCGGTAGGAGAAAATGAACAGAGATCAGGAACTAGGTGACAAAAAGCTTGGTATTGAACTTTATCCTGAGGGTAATAAGAGTGACTGAAGGTATTTATTAGTACTTTATATTCATCTTTTTCTCACTGTTATCTAGTTCCAAATATATTTATCATCCTAAAATAAAACCACATACCCATTTTTCCCCCCTCTGCCTAGCCTCTGACATTACATTCTGTCTTTATGGACCATAACACAGTTTTGATTATTAGAGATAACCTCTTTAATATATATATATATATATATATATATATATATATATATATATATATATATATATAATTTATTGATTTCAGAGAGTGCCGGGGTCCAACCCCAGCAGGTCCAGGGGTCCCCAAAGGTGTAGACAGAGTCCGCGAAGAAGGAAGGACACAGAGACAGTGTTCAGTTGATCAGCAGCCTAGCCAGGATCTCCAGCCAAGTTCTGGTCTGGATCTCCAGCGAAGTTCTGCTTCAGATCTCCAGCCAAGTTCTGTGTCCATGTTCTCTTGCTAGGTTCTCCAGCCAGGTTCTCCAGGTTCTCCAGCCAGATTCAGTCACCAGGTTCTAGTCAGGTTCTCTTGCCCATTTCTGTAGTCAGGTTCAGTCCAGGATCTTTTGCCATGTTCTCTCCAGCGAAGTTCTTCTGTCTCTAGTTCTGTGTGTTCTGTCTTCTTAGTTCTGTGTTCTAAGCTCTGTATTCTAAGTTCTGTCTGTTGCTGTCTTGTTACATCTGTATTTATACCAGTTGATTCAATCCTATCAATCTCTATTACAAAGGTTAGGGCGTTTCTTATCTTCATTCCAGGGAGTAAAGATTATGTAGCTTAAGCACGATTGTTCGTAGTTAAAGTGATTAATTACCCGCCTGGCACTTAGTTAAGAGGTTTTATTCCCTCCCTAACTTCAGGGGAAAATCCCTACCTGGTGAAACAACCTTTCTCAGAGAGGAGACCTTGGTTAAAACACATAGTGCCAAGAAGGTGAGCAAACATATTAAGAACAGTATGCCATATATGCCAGGTCCTTTGAAACAGCAAGGATGGACCGGCTCCCGGCAAGAGAGGAAGGGAGAGGGACAGAAACACCAATGATTAGAGAGAATCATTGATTGGCTGCTTCCTGTACACCCCCTACTGGGGATTGAGCCCACAACCCGGGCATGTGCCCTTGCCAGACTCAAACCCAGGACCCTTCAGTCCATAGACCAATGCTCTAGCCACTGAGCCAAACTAGCTAGGGCCCATAACACAGTTTTAAACTTTGGGGGTATAGATTTTTTTCTATTAAAAGTTGAATAGACTAGGATAAACAATCTACCTGAATAGTGGTGGGCCAGAGTAGATTTCATAAACATTATCCCAAGACTAGTTACACATGATTCAGAGGGTGACATCTACTCTCTATAATCCAGATTCTAGAGACAACATTCTCAGATTTATTGGGAAACATGCCTGGCCTGTGTTGTATATTTTCATAGACAACTGCTAACACAACAAAGAGAAAAAAAGTAGATAGATTAATCTCTGTGCCATATGTATAAAAATGAGATAGTTTATTACATGCTAGGACAAAATATGAATACAATTTCATTATTAGAATGAAATATTCAACTTACCAAATGATCTAGAAGCTTAATCAGTAAGTTAATATATATGGCAAGCAATCTAATTTATAAGTAAATAGGATACAGTTTATGTTATAAAAGAAATTATTTGTAACTTATCTCAACAATGAATTTACATGTCATTATTTAAGGTCTGAAATTTATTTCCCCTTTCCAGCATTAAAACATAGAACATTTGTAGAATATTTTAAAAATAAAATTTCCAGGTTTCTTTATACTTTTTCTCAGGTTCATATTAATATTTAGGATTAAAGATTACAGATGATATAGAGAAGGCAAGGCAAACCCTCTAAATACTAGGATTAAAAGATTAAACTTTGAAAATGAGGCCAAAGTTTAATGATAGCACCTTCAGTATCCACTTCATACAAAGTTTTTCTACCTTTCTCTGGATCCTGAGTCCCTAATATTTTTTATACTTTTCCCATCAAACTTTGCTCAAAGAAATGATCTCAAATTTATTACTGGCAATGTCTTGGAAGCTAAAATGTTTTGAATTTTCAATTGTAAGTTAACATGAATGAAAACAAACTAATTACATAAAGTCTAAACATGAAGTTGTTCATGAAAAAGAGCAAACATAATAATGAGGGACCCAGGAAAAATATGGAGGCGTCTGCCTGACCTTTTATAAAAGGTCTTTAATGATGCAGATAAAATGCGATTATGATCTCTCTTCATAGTCAACAAGTACAGGTGAAAACATTTTATTGTTGTGGGGAAAGCAGAGTTTTATAATTCAGTGAACATTTATTGAATAACTAATGCATGCAGAATATATATAAGAGAGAACATATGGGACACAGACTACCCTAAAAACAAGTACCATTCCTAATGTGGGACTTGATAAAGTACTATAGGTAAGGAAGTATGTAACAGATACCTTAAATATGGTAGAAGAATGCTAACAGAATCCATGATACATAGAAAAAAAAATCAGTGAGCTACCAAGGAAGGCTAAATAGAGGTAGTGGACAGAAACAGGGATTAGAAGAATACCTAATTTCTAAACAGCAATAGTTATAACAAGAATTGTATGACATTACTAAAAAGCAAATTATCATTCTAATTTATTGCACACTCCAAATAAGATTTGCATTGGTGTTCCTTGTCAACCAAACACTGTAACAAGAGAATTCTTGGAAATCAGGATTTAGGGGTTTTTCGGTGGATGATGCAGCAGTGTGAAAAATTATGTCACCCCAAGTAAATAAATAGTATTGGGAAACTGGGGAGGCAGGTAGATCTGTGCTATTTCAATATAAACATGTTTGAAAGACACACAGCAGCATGAGTAATAGCAGCATTGCTACTTCATGTCAAGACAAGCACAGATGAAATTAGCCAGGGCAGGGCATTTGAATAATGAATGCAGATATATTTTCTGGACACTACAAAGAATCTTCACACGCACTGACTTAAGAATACGCAAATATATAACTATCTCTTCTCTACTATTTATTCTAAATCTTCGTCAATGAGTTATCATTGTTCATGTAGGACCATGAAATTTGTAATAGGTCTTTTTCACCAAAATATACACTAATAAAAGAGAAACATTCAAATTGGTGTCACTCCTCTATGCCCACCAGCGAATCAGAGCTACTATACAAATTAACCCAACAAAGATGGAGGTTAATTTGCATACACAGGTGTGAAGACTGAAGGCTCCGGGCTGAGTGAAGACTGAAAACTGAAGAGGCTTGGCTTCTCCGCTGCGGCCAGAACAAAGGCCTGGGTCCCGGGTGCCACAGGAAAACCGGTGCCGGCAGCCAGGGGAAGGAAGGCCTATTGTGTGAATCTTCGTGCAATGGGCCTCTAGTATTTGTATAAATAGAAGACTCTGTGAATACCATTGGTACCAGTATTTCTACAAATCCAGCAGGAATACAAGGAATTATATTACAAAATAATACATGACATTACGTGAACGGGTGCACTGGGCCTGAGGCTCTTGTAGGCATTTACCTAGCCCGTGGCAGTTTAATGCTCACACAACACTCCACACCAGTGTTAGGGTCATTACCCACTCCTGGAAGTGAAGGCATTTGAGGGCAGAGGTTTCTAGCATTCGGTAAGCAGTGCTCTGTAGTTCAGGTGCCAGGACATGCTGGTGTGACATAGAGAATGGAGGATTTGCTCCTCCTTATCGCCTTCACAGCATCTTTCCTCAGCCAGCCCCCAAACTTCTCTCTCTGCATTGTACGACCTCACATAGTCTCTCTTGACCAATTCCCTTCCCACAGTTCTCAGTATCTTTTAGAAAACAAACAGCAACCACAGCTTCGGACTTTTGTGATTCTAAACCCATGTTTTGGGGAAAAAAAGAAAAAAACAAAAACAAAAAAAACACACATTTAAAATTTTTGCATCCGTGGTGTCTGGGTCAGCCACCAAGTTACCAGCCTTGTTGCCTCTTCCCCTCCAAACTAACATAAACACAGCCAAGAGCCTCTGTGAGAAGGCAAGGTACTAATTACTGTAACCCTACCTGAACTCTGGCCTCACCAGGCAGAACACTGATTTTTGTCCAACAGATACTTTACATGTGGTATCTGTATACCTAGATATCTTTGTCGAGTATTAATACACATTTTATATAAGAAGGAATGACTTATTAGATAAAGTTTGCCTATAAATATTTAGTTTTACACTGATTGATTTTTAAACATATTTATTGGCCAGTCCATTATTTGGTGTTTTGTAGGTTCCGAGAGCAAAAAAAATCTATTACTTAACTAACAGCAGATATATAGAAATATTCCAGCTACCATATTATTATTATCAACTAACAGTAAATACACTGATATACTTCCAGTTACCATAAGATTAAGTAGAAAACATTCAAAGAAGAATTAAATGAATCATACAAAATAAAATTCATACCTCAATATGAACTTTATATAGAATTCATTAAGTGACATGTACAGAAATAGAACTGATGGTGGGGAAAACTTTCACTGATGTATCAACAAATAAATTATTCAAAAGCATATCTGAAATAAAATATACTATATAAATATTCACTATTAATGCATATTATAATATTGTGTAATATAGGTACAATTTCCTAGAGTTTATCTTTGAATTTGCCATCAGATTCCAAAACAATCACTTCTAAATTTTAAGAAAACAAATTGCTGCCACAAATGGGAAAACAGATAAATCTATTATTTAATTACACAATGCTTTAAAAATTTAGATTAACTATTAAAATTTTCAGCAGGCTTTGCTTTTATCACATGGTGAATTTTCTCAACAAAAAGCATCTGAATAGAAATCTTGAAGTTAAATGTTATACTTAAACTAAAAAAACTATAAGCATGGATTTTCACAATGGGTATTATTTCATAAACTTTTGTATAATAACTAATGTCACATTTAACCTTCTTTTTGATCTTTTTACTCATGAAAAATAAAAAAAATGTATGAATAAGCACGTTGATAAATCTTAAGTCAAAAATAAAATGGGTTTGGGTTGGATAAGTGAATAACACTATGACATCAGGATGTATTAGTAACCTTTCCCACCTACACCTTTATTTATTTTTATGTAAGTACCTTTGAGTCTCACTATTACATTATCATTGAAGTTTCTGCAAACACACGTCAGATGTACATGAGAATCTTATATTTCAGTACAATCAGTTTCTATTATCTATCCACTCTTACTTGGTCCAATTCAGATGCCCGATATAACAATTATTATTTTAGCAAATTTTATTTACATAAAGGACAAAGATGTTCAACTCCCTTATTTGAATTCCCCTATTCTAACCATATTATTCAGATAGTGGTTACTTATATAATGGCTATTGCTACAATTTTATTACCAACACTACTTTTACTATCTTCCGTGGATGATTAATTTCCATCGGTACAGTGCAACACATACTTAACATTCAGTTATCATAACAAGCAGCTAAACAGGCAAGTTATTACTAATCTCTCTTTAGTGAGGAAGAAGAGGTAAAGAAGAAACAGAAAAAGTAATTGTCTTACTCAAGATCACAGTTCAGTTTAACTACAATACATGAATGTTTCAGGAACTGTGCTAAACACTGACAAGGATGTAAGTTCTATGGCATATGGTAAGGAATAGAGTAGAAATCTGTACAAAGTACAAGAGGAATAACACTCTTGTTTGTAAAACCAGAATTCTACCCCATGTTGTCTCTTATTTTAGACTTTCTAGAACTATACCAGGAAGCCTCTCCATCCCCAAAGTTATCCATCTATACTAATAATAGACAAATATGTAAATTGACTGTCCCTCCACAATGCCCACAGCCAATCAGGGGTATGCAAATTAACCCAACAAAGATGGTGGGCCTGTGCATGCATGTGCACAGGCGCCGAGCAACTGGGGGCGCTGAGGGGACGGGGTCCCGGGGACGCCACTGGAGTGTCCGGTCCTGTTAGCCTGACCTAAGGGTGGCTGGAGTTCCCAGTACTTTTGGTTTCTGCAGTCCCTGGACCAGAAACAGAAATCAAGAGCACAGGGAGCACCAGGAATTCTGGGAATCATAGTTATGGTGGCAGCCCCTGGACTGGAAGCGGAAGCCCAGAGTGTGGGGAGCACCAGGACTTTTAGGAATTGTAGTTCTGATGGCGGACACACTGTGGGATCTCCTAGACCGGCCGTGGGCAAACTACGGCCTGCGGGCCAGATCCGGCCCATTTGAAATGAATAAAACTAAAAAAAAAAAGACTGTACCCTTTTATGTTATGATGTTTACTTTGAATTTATATTAGTTCACACAAACACTCCATCCATGCTTTTGTTCCGG